>NC_134485.1:223406115-223757365 GCF_040206685.1 Ascaphus truei
ACATATAGTATATATATAATAAAATAAAATAAAAATATATATATATATATATTACATACACACATACACACACCAGAGTATATATGTTCTTCAGTATTTATTGATACCTTTTTTTTATTTGGACCAACAATTTGTGTCATGGGACAAGCTTTCAAGAGTTTTCCTCTTCCTCAGGTCAAGCAATACCATAAATATATCTGCACATAAACATGCGCACACACAGTGTATATGTATATATGTGCGTGTGCGCATGTTTATGTGTGCATGTGCGCATGTTTATGTGTGCGTGTGCGCATGTTTATGTGTGCGTGTGCGCATGTTTATGTGTGCGTGTGCGCATGCTTATGTGTGCGCATGTTTGTGTGCGTGTATATGTGCGCATGTATGTGTGCGTGTGCGCATGTATGTGCGTGTGCGCTTGTTTGTGTGTGTATCTGTGTGCGTGTGCGCATGTATATGTGTGAGTGTGCGCATGTATGTGCATGTGGGCATGTTTGTGTGTGTGTATATGTGTGCGTGTGCGCATGTATATATGTGTGTGTGTACGCATGTATACGTGTGTGCATGTTTGTGTGTGTATATATGTGCGTGTGCGCATGTTTGTGTGCGCGTGTGCGCATGTATACGTGTGTGAATGTATATGTGTGCATGTTTATGTGTGCGTGTGCACATGTTTATGTGTGCGTGTATATGTGCGCATGTATGTGTGTGTGTGTGCACATGTATATGTGTGCATGTGCGGATGTTTATGTGTGCGTGTGCGCATGTTTATTTGTGCGTGTGCGCATGTTTGTGTGCGTGTATATGTGTGCATGTATGTGTGCGTGTGCGCATGTATGTGTGCGTGTACGCATGTATGTGTGCGTGTGCGCATGTTTGTGTATATGTGTATATGTGTGCGTGTGCGCATGTATATGTGTGCGTGTGCGCATGTATATGTGTGCGCGTGCATATGCATGCGTGTGCATATATATCTATATCATACAAACACATACATACACACCTAAGCTCTGCAGGGTCCTGTGCATGCAAAATTTCTCAGTAAAGTGCTATGTAAAACTAGCAGCGCTATACAAGAACAAGCCATTATTAATTTTAATAACACACATTGAATTGTACACATTCACATACAATTAAATATACATATTGTTTACAGTATTATATATACAGATTTGATTTTAAATGAGTTGTTAATATTTAACATTAACTACACACGTGCAATGGAATAAAGTTTAATGAATTAATTCTGAGCTACTCTCCTTTTCTGCTGCTTCTCTGTCAGTTCTGTGGGGAAGATCATGTGACCAGGCAACGACTGATACATTTGTGCTCATGCACGTGCACGGCTGTGGAGGGGGCAGGACTCACAAAGGGGTGTGCCAGAGCCTGTTACAGAAAAGGAAGGGGTTGTGCCTTTCTAAAGGGTTGCTATAGAAACAAAAATGCTCGTTACATTAGAATACATAAAAAATTGTCTTTCAAAGTTGTTTTTTAAAAAAAAGAAAATGCTACAAGTATTTTCTCACAGTACAGAACTGATTTATTAAAAAAAACACACATGCAGGATATTGACTGAACTGCAGCTTTAAATACTGAAATGTAATAATGCAGGCGCTGCAAGGGATTAACCCCTACACTACCTTCAGGGACCAATAATGAATGGAAAGATTTCTAGCAGGGGGCTACAGTTGTATTCAAATTCTAAATAGAATATTTCAATCAAACGTTGACGTAGAGAGAATCTTATTTTACTAGAGTGCCAAGGTACCTCCTCAAGCACAATAAGTGGAGAGATACCTGTGCACACAAAGGAACATAACGGAGATACCTGGAAAATATGCGAATTTGGATATGCAATAATTTATTATTTTGTACCCAAGACGTACTTGAAAATGAGAGGCAACACTCAAATATATTTTTCCTGGTTAAATATATTATACAGGAAAACAAAAATATGGGGTAGAGGACCCCAATCACCCGGTGCTACAGAGCTTTGTATTAACCCACAATGATAAAAAATGAGTATATCTAGCTGCATTTGAACCGGATCACTTGGTGTGATAATGCATGCTTGAGGCTGTATGCATGAAACCCCTAGATGGCACCAGGTATGGCAGAGATATGCAGAGTTGTGAGGGGGGAGTCTTTAAACCCCCCCTTGACCTCTCCAGTCTCTCTGAACTGAATAAACCTATGTGCCTGGGGCAGCTCTCATGGGGCAGCAATTGTACTCACATATATATGAACGCCGGTTCTGTGTGCTCCAGGCTGATATAACAAGTAGAGGAAGTGTACCTGTTCCGGTGAGGAGAGGCTATTCAGCGGGCACCACGAAGCAGGAGAAAAAAGTTGCTGAAGCTGGACTGTGCTGTATAACAATTCCTTTAATAAAGCATGGTTAAAAAGAGGGGGGACGCATACCCCTGCGCCTCTAACGTGTTTCACCCAGAGATTGGTGAAAGCCCAATCTCTGGGTGAAACGCGTTAGAGGCGCAGGGGTATGCGTCCCCCCTCTTTTTAACCATGCTTTATTAACGGAATTGTTATACAGCACAGTCCAGCTTCAGCAACTTTTTTTTTTCTCCTGCTTCGTGGTGCCCGCTGAATTGCCTCTCCTCACCGGAACAGGTACACTTCCTCTAAATATATTATATAACACACACACACACACACACACACACACACACACACACACACACACACACACACACACACACACACACACACACACACACACACACACACACACACACACACACACACACACACACGATTAACATTAGCTTTCATTATGCGACACCTACCAAATTTCTGGAACTCAAGAATAACAAACACCACAGAATTCCAACATTCATAAATTGCAATTCCACCTACTGTATGTTGTTTATTACCTTACATGCGGTTGTGGAAAGGGTTACGTAGGCAGCACAATTAGACCTTTGAAGGTGAGGATGATGGAGCACATCTGTTCGATAAAGAAAAAAGATTCTATAATCCCAGTGTCTAGACATTTCACCAATTGTCACTTTGGTGATATTTCCTAGTTAAAATTTGTAGGTATTGAAGGTGTACTAACTACAACACGTGGAGGGGATAGACTTAGGCTATTGAATAGACGTGAG
This sequence comes from Ascaphus truei, assembly GCF_040206685.1. Taxonomy (NCBI): domain Eukaryota; kingdom Metazoa; phylum Chordata; class Amphibia; order Anura; family Ascaphidae; genus Ascaphus; species Ascaphus truei. The sequence goes on from NC_134485.1 coordinate 223,409,238, forward strand.
ATGTATTGGATACACACATTCAAAACATTATCCCCCTGCGGTATCAACACAGAATGGGATTTAAAACATTTCCTATAGTATCCATGGTGATGTTTGTATTCTCCAATCTTCTGAAAGTCCGGTGGTCTTCTCTGTCAGAATATGATCACAATTAACATGACTGACCCCTATGTAGTATATTGTTATAGATAGACCGTGTTTCAACTTTGTTTCATTTGATTATATCGGAATATATATATGTTATGTTGTACACTGATATGCATATGATACGGGTGTGAATACGGTTATAGTTACATCTTTGTTATAGAAACACCTTAATCATATTTAGAACCACTCAGATGAACATATGGAAAGATTTTGGATAATATTTTGGATATTATTAATCCTATACGGCTGGTATTTACTACTAGGATGCCATTATCCATCAACAATTGCACACTGTGTTTCTTAGCGTAGGCTGTTGGATACAAAACTGTTTATATGTTACATTTTGTAGTGTGACAAATACTGAATAGTTCCATAATTGAGTCATGTTTTTTGAGAGCTATCTTTGCTAGATAGTTACAGTGTTGCCACGAGCGAGGTACTGAGAATGAGTATAAACTGGAGGCATTTATGATTTGGTTGTGTTAGTGCTTCTGATTTTTGATTGAGCTTTATATTATATGCTCATCATATCGGGTATACCATAGATAAATTTACATTTATATATTTTTGATATTATACCTTAGCTTTAATACTGTCACATTTATATGATGGGACATGTGAGGTTATTACTTCGTTTATTTATTTCATATTATTTTTGCTAACGCCATTTATCTTTGCAAACGCTGTTTACAAACCGCACATATCTCCATGTGTATTTAGTCATTTTTCCCATTTTAATGGTATCTTGGGTTAATATTTTATTAATTTATATCTTGTTATTATTAATTGATGTATATTTTTATTTATGTGCACCTTGGTTTAGGATCCTGTGACTGAGGAGCGGCCATCTTTGTTGTGTTCTCGTCCTTGATACAGTATTTTGTTTTCCGTATCGGCGGTCAATTTACCAGGTACGGCGTTGATTGCCGCTCTTCCGCCGGAGGTGTCCCTATATAAGGTTGTTTTAACCTGTTGGACATTACTCTTTGATAAAGCGCCAGCTACGGCAGGAAACACATCAGAGTTGTCCTATTTTTCTTTTCGTTTGGCAATATGCTGCATTAAATTTAGATTTTTTTTTAGTTATCCTGCCTCCAGTTCTCACTTTTTGCTGTGCTCCTTCACTTTTTCTGCTTGTTCTTATCCTTTTGGACAGCCATTTAAATTCCCTGGGAGACAGTACGTTTCTCAGTAACCGGTAACAATCTTAGAAACTGGGGGGTCCATGGAGCTGAAAATAACATGGTTGAGTTCAGTAAGACCCAGTTCCCATCCTATGAAAAAAACCCCACAATAATTGAATTTGTAGGAATTGGTGCTTTAACCTTCGATGTTACTAATGCAAAATTGTCAAACCAAATGCAATTTGACATGATAAAAATCTTGAATTTTTACCTTATTCATAAAGAATAATTTGACATCTCACTTGCATGTAACTTTCGCTCGATTTGATGCAATGAGAGAGAGAGAGAGAGAGAGAGAAAGAGAGACTAATTTAGAAACAACCACATTTGATTATGTAACCTGCCTCAATGGGTTACCAGTTTGCAGCAAGGGGTTAATAGTAGAGCAGTATATGTTAGGCCCCACCCTCTGTTGCCAAAGGAATACTGACATCACAGGGAAGTATATAGGAGAGGGCGAAGGTTGTGGAAGGGAGGTTTCTGGAGGACAAGGGGAGAGGAGCTTCAGAGAGGGTAGGGATTAATGTTCCTGTAGTAGTAGTAGTAGGAGAGATGAGGCCCCCCTGTTTGTTATGTTACAGATTGGTATCCTTGCTAAAAGGGCACTGTCCCTATGAGATGACTAACAGAAACACACAGGTCCCAGAGAGGGGAGACAGACACATCACAGAGGGCCACATGCAGAGGGCTCCCGGGTGTCAGTGTATCAGCTCTACAGGCGGATCCACATACTGTATGTAGTCTCTTCAACCTGTAAGGAAGTGGCAGTTCCCAATCAGGAATGGGGTATAATCTTTACCTGCACAGAACCGGCCAAGAACCGAGTAAGGATCTAAAGTATACGGGGGTATAACAGACGTTACTCTGAAGGGGGGCAGAATACAATACAAGTAACCCAGCCAAGTATATGCACCTCCCTCTGAGTGCTAAGAGTGGGCACCTAGGGAAGGACTATTTCATGAATAACAAAGAATGATGTAAAGCAACGAATACTGTGTCAACTATAATGTGTATGTGTGATGTGTCCCCATGCCTGGGGACCTGACTAAAGATTGGACTTGTACTACAAAAGTTCCTGGCACCAATTATTTTCACCCTTGCTATCTCATCGCCCTGCTGCCTGAATCCAGCACCCTGAATTGAGGTAAACTATGCTAAATTGCCAAATATTACGCATCAATGTAATTTCCCTAGGAGCTGGGCAGGGAGGGTTACAATTACATACCAAATATATAAACAAATCACATTTAAAAAAGCTATTTTAGCACAGTTTGAATACGCAACACCTGCTTTATGAATATAACATGATGCAATTTCATTGCCAAATGTGGCAATTTTCGCACAAAAATGTCACGATCGCGGTTTAATGAATAGAATCCTAAAGGGGCGTGGCTGTAAAGTCAATTTTCTGACAAAAAAAACAAATGACTTCAGTAGGTATCTTTGGCCAAAAATAGCCTGTGCGGCCACTTCAGACTTTTTAGAGTAATTCCCTAAGAAGCTTATGATATGCACCAAAGCAGACTATCAGGACGTTTTCAGCCAAAATAACCCATTGACTTAAATTTGGCAGAAAATTGCCTAATTGGCCTCTTTAGCAGATATAGAAAAAGCACCGTAGTCGCCTACCTTGTGTATTACAACACTCACCATAGTATTTCTCAGGCCACATACTTGACCCATATCCTTAGTTGAAGGTTTAAACAAGTAACAGGTCTGGATATAATTTGACACACCACTTGCTCTCCTCACATATAGCGCTTTTGACGAGTTTGGAATTTGCAATTATATCTAGTCTGCTATTTAATGATATTAGTAGCTACTGGCCCACACTAGCATCTGGAAAGGCTACCTGCCCTTGAGAGCATTCTAGCAATTACTACATTGCTTGGTGCTTCCTATTTGATCCTCATCTTCAGTATGGCCACTCAGCTGACAGTACTAATTTCCAATTAGCTGGGACAGTCATTTACAGCTGCTCGCCACTGCGAACGCCTTTTAATTGACCCCATTTATTTGATTATGTTACAAGCCTAATTAACTGCTTTGATCTACATCCATTAGTTCAAGGGGTCACATTACTTCCAATTTTGTATCTAAATATAGAGGCTCTACCTTTAAACATTTTATCAACATCCATTAGTTGTTTGGAGTGCATATTACTGGGGGCTAGTTTTATCTCTCCCTCCCCAGGAGTCGTGAGATATTTTCTGTGTTCTATTGTACTGTACCTGCTAAATTAGCTTAAAGTTTATAAATATACCCATTACATTCTGTGTGCATCCTAAGTAAAAATGTGTCTCTTAGGTTACTACTGCATGATAGTGTTTATTTTATAGAATAAAAGGACTTATTTTACACCTGCTCCTGTTAACAAAATGTGAACAATGCAAATTTGCAATATTAAGGATCTGTTGAAAGCTTATAGTAAAGTTTAATTTTTACATAGAATTTTTGTAGCTACAGGTATCTAAAATAAAATATATATATACATACACATACACATACACACACACACACACACACAACTACTTCCTGGTAAAATATTTTATAAATAAATAAAATAATAAACTATAACAATTCAAGCGTTTTTAGTAAGGAAAAAAAATGCACATTAAACGTTTTCATCTGTGATGGTGTCAAATGTAAAACAATTGTTCCTGAAGGTTTTTACATTTAATTCAGCATTCTGTGCTCCTCAATATATTTTGGTAACTGTATTGGTTTATATGATTTGTTCTGCCGACTCCCAGCTTGCAATGAATTTAAATATGGCCAGCAGGGCCAGTCTACCTGCTACGGTCAATAAAAGCTACAATATCATTGGTAGGTGATATCGCGTCTATCGAATGACTCTGTGGCCAAACTGGATTTTTCAAAATTAGGGTGACCAGATTTTCAATAGCAGAAACTAGGACACATTTAAAAATGATTTATAAAACAAATTACATCACTAAAAATAAATATTATAATGGTATTTCTCTACTAGTGTCCACATTTATGCTGTATTATTGACATATTTCAGCTTCCTAACATAACACAGTCTCCCCTCTGTCTCTTCCTCCACCCCCTTCTCTCGCTCTCTCCTCTCCCTCCATTCTCCCCCCCCCCCAATTATCTCCCCCTCTTCCCTCTTCTCAGTTAAAAGTTCCTTAATTGTGCAGCAGGGGGGTTGAGGAGGGTAATCCATCCAGGCGGCAAGCACCGGAAGTTGTGACTGACTTCCCGGTCAGAAATGCTGGGGCGGGCCCCGTCCCTTTCCTCCATTGCCATCTCCATCCTCTTCTACTGTTCTCCGCTGCCCTCCTCTGCTGCCACTGCCACCAAAACAGGGAAAATGTTAAAACCAGGACATTTGAACGATTTTGAGCAAATTGTCGGGACATCGGGACTGTCACGATCAGGGTTGATCGGACTACCAGGGATCATACAAGAATTAGACAGAATGCAAGGGTTTAATAAACCAGAGTTTACTTAGCTAACAGCAAAGCACATACAAGCAATACTTTACTGCAACAGGGGTACAGGGACAACTCAGAGCTGGTTAGGTGGAGGGCGCTGCCGAGGCGAGCTTACCCTTGATGTCCTCCGGGAGAAGAAATATAAAGTCCATGTTGGTCTCAATAACTGAAAATAACTCACTGCACATGATCCAGCCACCGACCACTGCACTGACAGCCACTCTGCACCATGGCTTGGTTTAGAAATTTGCCACCCATAGGAACTTACTTTTTTCTGCGGGAACGCGTGGCCATGACAATGGGACGCCATGTGACGTCACATTGTTATGTCAACGCGTCACCATGTGATGTTGCGACGTCCGATGCAGGAGGTGGTAGGTGACCTTTACAGAGGCCCCACACTGAGCTGTAAGGAGGAGCAGAAGAGTGTAAAGCTTTAAAAGTGAGTAGGAGAATTGAGTGTGAGATGCGGGATTTGATAGGAAGCCAGGAGAGGGATTTCAACAGGGGAGACGCTGAGACAGATCTAGGATAGAGTAGAGTGATTCTGGCAGCAGCGTTTAGGATAGATTGTGGGGGAGAAAGGTGAGAAGCAGGAAGGCCGGACAGCAGGAGGTTACAGTAATCAAGACGGGAGAGACTGAGGGCCTGAGTCAAAGTTTTAGCAGTCGAGCAACAGAGGAACGGGCGTATCTTTGTTATATTGTGGAGGAAAAAGCGACAGGTTTTAGATACGTTTTGAATGTGAGGGGCGAATGTGAGAGAGGAGTCAAGTGTGACCCCTAGGCAGCGTGCTTGGGCTACTGGGTGAATGATGGTACTTCCAACAGTAATGTGGAAGGAGGTAGTAGGGCCAGGTTTTGGAGGAAGTATAAGGAGCTCTGTTTTTGCCATGTTAAGTTTAAGTTGGCGGATGGCCATCCAGGATGATATTCCAGAGAGACATTCAGAAACTTTGGTCTTTACAGCAGGTGTTAATTCAGACACTGGTCCTGTTTGCCGAATGCCGAATGCCGAATGCACCAATTACATTTGGGAAGCAACAATCATTCCCAACTTATTCCCAGATTAAATCCTTTATGACAGGCCTGCAGGTCATTCCAAAACAACATGTTGTTTCCCTATGAGACTGTTAAAATACAATTTGAATTAACGCAACGCAGAGTGCAGTCCGCCCAATTTGAATTCTCCAACGTCCAGCGGATAAGTTCCGGTCCCAAATTATTATCAGCACAACAGCAAAGAGAAGACGTACAAGTGTTTCAGTTCAAAGAAATAGAGTTCTCTATTTCAGCTCACGTACCATACCAGAAAGCAGTGCAGAGTGGACAAAGACGCTCCCACACGTTTCATGACCTACATCACTTCGTCGCCCTGATAAAGTGATTCAGGTCACAAAACGCATAGGGGCAAGTTTTTGGCCACTGTTTTCTTGTACGGCACATGAGCCTGAAATAAAGAACTCTATTTATTTGACCTGAAACACTGGTACTGACATCTCTTTGCTGTTGTGCTGATAACAATTTCAATTAAATTACATTTGGTGCACATCACTAGTCTATATAGTATATAGTCACATGATACCACCCATCTAGTAAGAAAAGAATGCAAAAAGAGTCTAAGTATCAGATTAAACTTCTATGGCTGTATCTGCCTTAAGTAAGTGTAAGAAGGATAGGTTGATAAAACTTTTACTGTACCAGTATAATGGGAGACCTGTTACATCTGTGGGACCAGTAACAGATGAACCAGAAGAGAGGCCAGTATAGAGATGCTCTCACCCAAAGAACTCGTGTCTATAGGATTTCATGGCACAATGCATCCGCTTTAACTGCAATTGTTTTTGTTGGATTGTGAACGGGATATGAAATGGAAGAAGGAATTAAGGGTGGCGAGGGAGACATTCAGCAAAGGCTTAACAGTCATCACAGAAACAAGAGGCTGAAGGAGAGGCGCAGTGAGAAAAAGCACTGAAAGCATTGACACTGACTTTGAAGCAGGGGAAGACTGCAGAGGATTGGCTGACAACTCGCAGGGGAGCCTGGTTAAAAAGTTGCTGTCAGCTCCTTGTGACCTTGGGAAATTGCCTGACAGACAAATTCTATGTTCAGCGCTGCATTGTCAGCGCTATATAAGAACAAATATTATTAATAGCAAGGGCAGGAGGAAATTAACCCAACCACCATCAGTGGGGCCTGAAATGCATTATTTTACTGGCCCCTTTGGCAGCGAAAGGGACAAAAAATTACATTTTTAATGGTTTTGTAGCCTTTGTTTCTTCTAAAAGAAATAAAACCACTATTTTCACAAAAAAACAAAATACATTCCACTATGAAATTGTGTGCTAGCAAATTGTTTATATTCCGGAATCAATATATTTACAAGCTATATTGAATCATTGTATCGTGTTTATTACCGAGTTTGAATTAAGAGCTAAGCATACCAACAGTGTTAGGGTAGCAGATATTTCCTGAGATTAAAGAAGTTGCTTAAAAACATTGCAATCGTTTTCCAACATCTGATTGGGTCCCTGAGCCAAACCAGGTTTCTTAGGAAACCCTCTAACTTTCTATTCATATGCAAATTAGGTGCAGTCACCTACTGTATATGCAGGTGCATTGGTTATTCCGAACACCTGCTGTGGCTTGTGATCACTTAGGAGATCTTTGACAACCACTTAATTACGGCCTCCGAGTCCTGAACATAGGTTCACAAGCAGACCCATCTGTTGTGGTACCATTTCTCCCCACATTCATTACAAATGACAAACGTTATCATCTCTTCATCAGGGTTTCCCGTGCGCACCCAACCAGGGAGGAAAAGGGTTCCTCTAGAAATCATGGTCACTGTACAGTCAAAGTTCTCACATCGCCGACATTTTATTTTATTGGTCTGGACTCCGTCTACACCTTGGGGCATCTGGTGCTCCTGAACACATGCCTCTGTGTAGCTAGCCCTAAGTTTCCTTAGCTCGTCATTGGCCATTTCCATTACGCTCATCTCAGCGAATGCCTTAGTGCTTAAGGCGCCAGAGAAAATGTGCTCTTTCAGATGTGGATTTTTGGAATTTTTGAGATTGGAGACTTTGCTTCTGATGCAGTTCCTGTACTTTTTGTCATTTCCAGCATGCAGAGCATAGATGTTCTCCTCAATCTCATTTGCAAAGTTCTTGGCCTTCTCTTCTCTATCTTGGCACTCTGTAGGCTCTGTCAAAGCCCTGTACAGAAGATCTGTGCATTTAGTTCTCAAAACGGAGTCGTCAGCACACACTTTCTTTTGACCTGGATAATCTGTGACTGGTTTGGACAGGTTACTGTAGTTTTCTTGTGTGTTTGGGTCTATAATACAGGTTTTCTGTTTCTGAGTCTCATTAGTGGACTGTAAGCTACTTGTACTTTCAAAAGCTAACATTTCTTGTCCACTACATTCTTCCAGTTTTGTAGGGCTCATAGCTAAATTTTCATACACTTCTTTGTCTCCTCTCATGCAATTGGCCTCGATGTTCTTTGCATGAATACTGTCCTTTCTGTACAATGCTTTCCATTTGGACAGTAAACACTTTGCTTTATTTTTCAATGCTCCTTGTGGACAGCTCTTGAGAACTCTGTAAACAGCTCTGATGATATCAGTCTGTTGCAGGATCTCTGAAGTGACCTCAGCTACTTCAAAGTGAGTGAGGTGGAACGCAATGTCTTCATATTTCCTTTCAGGTAGAAGACTCTCCACTTGTAAAGCTCTGGTTGTAAACATCCCAATATCCTTTTTTGCCAACATTCCTGTAGTCACAAAAAAGAAAGAAAACATAACATTCAATGCCTCCATATTGGAAGTACTTAAAGAGACTAAATATTTTTATTTGAACGTAGGCACCACCACTCCAACTAGTGCTTCAGTGGTCTGCACTGTAAAGCATTTATTTGCTTTAACGCCTAGGACTACTGTATAGAGAATGTGTAAGGATTACAGATTTTCCAAATACATAGGAATACTAATACTCATGTGTAAAAGGAACAGAAGGAAATGATAAGAACTTGCAGAGCATATGAAAGCAGCATTCCTACACACTTAGAAACGTTTCCAAGTAGGAGCCAACCGCCGGGCCTTAAGGAGACAAACCATTAGTGTTCTCAGGATAGACCACCACTTGCAATTCAGATACTCTGCTTACTTAGATTCATGCCTTACCTTTGCACATTTAGCTGGTTGTTATCAAATACCACTGACTTACCTTTAGGAGTTATTTCCCACACATTCATCAACATATCTAGATTATGGCATGATTGAAGCACATTGCACACAAAGCTAGTAGAGGAAAACTACAGTGTATACTAGCCATTGCATACAAAACAATAATAAGTATTCATTAGATTGTAAGCTCTCTGGGGCAGGGACTCCTTTTCCTAGTATTACTTTATGCATGCATGAAACACATAAAATTATAACACATAATGGGAATGTCACGTGTATTACTGCTGTAAAGATCCAAGTACATGGATGGCGCTCTATAAATAAATAAATAAATATAAATATATATATATATATATATATATATATACAGGCATACCCCGCATTAACATACGCAATGGGACCGGAGCATGTATGTAAAGCGAAAATGTACTTAAAGTGAAGCACTACCTTTTTCCAACTTATCGATGCATGTACTGTACTGCAATCATCATATACGGGCATAACTGAAGTAAATAATGCATTTGTAACAGGCTCTATAGTCTCCCCGCTTGCGCACAGCGCACAGCTTCGGTACAGGTAGGGAGCTGGTATTTCTGTTCAGGACGTGCTGACCGGCGCATGCGTGAGCCGCCGTGTGCCTACTGGGCGATATGTACTTACTCGTGAGTGTACTTAAAGTGAGTGTCCTTAAACCGGGGTATGCCTGTATATATATATATATATATATATATATTACACACACACACACAGAAAGTTAATTTTGTCTACACTTTTTTATGCATCATAGTATGTAAATTAAAAAGTCAAAATTTTTCATAGATACGACAAATTATAGTCCATGTTCTCACAAAGAGAAAAAGATTAATTTCAGAAGTACAGATGTAGCAGCCGTTATTGCACCCATTAATGCAATGCATTATTTAACAGTAGTGCTATTATCATCATCATCATTTATTTTGTAAGTAAATACAGGCCTCCACTTAAGGGGGCATCGCAATACTTTACAGTCAGTTTGAGAACAACTACAATTAAATACGATTCTTTTTTTAAAACAATGATTTAGGAGATAACACACGTTATTCAATTAGTTAATTTGTGCATTAGTTTGTGCGTTGGCTCGCGTTAGTTTGTGCGTTGGCTCGCGTAAGTTTGTGCGTTGGTTCGCGTTAGTTTGTGCGTTGGCTCGCGTTAACGGGGGTAATAACAACATCTGTTACACCTGTATAAAAAAAGACTAGAAGAAATAATTAGGTGCACTCACTGGATTTATTTAACTGCCTCAGGTACACAGCGACCACCTCCACCCCCCACCCCCCCCCCCCCCCCCGCTGGCGAGACCTATAATACAGGACATAGCCTCCTAAAACAAGGAGGAGCCGGCACTCCAGAGGTCTTCATACAAAATTTTTAATTTTAATCCACACAGATCAACGTTTCGGTCAAACACACTGACCTTTGTCAAAGGTCAGTGTGTTTGACCGAAACGTTGATCTGTGTGGATTAAAATTCTTTTTTTTGTATGAAGACCACTGGAGTGCCGGCTCCTCCTTGTTTTAGGATGGTATGTCCTGTAGAAAAAGGACTAGGTAATGTTTAAGTGGTGCTCAGCTCATGTTGTTCAAGTGACATATTAATAAACTGAAATATGAAATTACTACTGCGATTTTACATTACAAAGCATGTGGGGTGTGGGGTGTGGGGTGTGGGGTGTGGGGTGTGGGGTGTGGGGTGTGGGGTGTGGGGTGTGGGGTGTGTGTGGTTTTTACCTCCTGGGGGAAGATCAGCTCCGTTGCTCAGAAGAAACAGTGCAGGTTCATCGGCCATCTTGGTACACCCAAATCGGGCTATGGGACTCCTATGCAGATAGTGCAGCGGCCATCTTGGTACACCCAAACCGGATAGAGAGACAGAAGATATCCTGAGAAGCAGGATTTTCTCCATGGGACAGAGGTGACCTTGTCAGAGCACCTGGAGTCAGGGAGGAGTAAGGTAGTGTCCGGGGAGTCTGTCAAGCTCGACCCGAAGTCTGCCCCTAGGCCCCAGATAGTTCCCCTCACATTAGATAAGTGTGCAGGCTTGCGATATGATTAAGTAGCTCACGGTAGCTAGTGAGCACAGCGGAGCCAGATAGGAGCGCAGGGGGAAGACTCCACAGCAGCCTGTGTTACCATCCACCATCCTGACGTGAGAGGGGCTGTTATCAGAGACCCCATGGTGTGGGACCCTGCTGTTGCCCTGTTCTTTGCTTGGAAGTATTACCTGGTTAGGCTTTAAATCAGGCCAAAAATCAGGAAGGTATCTGTGCACCAATACAAGGGGGAGGGTAGCGCTGCCCTCATACACACATTGGGAGGGTTGTTTGATGGACACTGGGTTACAGGTGCCCAAGCACCGTAGGTAATATCGGGGCAAGCTACCCCAGGGCCGACCATGCTGTTATAACTGTCGTTAGTGTATTTTGTTATGTGAGAATTATTTGGGCCAACTGTGGGACCACAGTAAAGGAGTTATTTTATATCCAGTTGCGAGTATGTTATTGGGGTATACCCGAAGTTATATGAGTTCCTATGAGGAGCCATCCTGCTATGCAGGATCTTCATAGGTGGAGGCGCTGAGATAGAGAACACACAGTCACCCCAGGTTTGCTATGAGCGGAGGCTCAGGCCTTCTGTACATCTAACAGGTAGTATCAGTACTGCAATTACCGCTGTTTCCCATAGGGTTAGGGAAAGGGTGTTATATTTGGAGGCGCTGCTGAGATTCCAACCTGGGGTGCCCGAATAAAGTAGAACCAAATTAAGTTAAGGATCATGCCGCTAGCATCCAGGCAGGAGGTCTATGACTGGGCCTTGAAAAATTACACCCCCCCTCCCCCAGCAGGTATAATTTATAAATTATTATTTTATTCTATAATACACATGCAGGAATTAAACCCTTGATCTTTCATATACCAGTTCACTGCTCTAATCACCACACCACAGTATGGATGGAAGGTTATCCTCCTTAAACAACCCTATGGTCGTTTGGAAGGTATATTCTAATTTGGTGATGGACTGCACTGTGCAGTATATGTTAAGTTTGTTTGTGGAGTCAGATTCATCACACCACCCTGTGCTGTAGCAGTTAGAGAATTGCACTAGCATATGAAGTATCAGGGGTTCAATTCCCGCATGGTGTATTATAATTTATATATTACCAGTATATACTTTAATTGAACCCATGATTTTTCATATACAAGTCCACTGCTCTAAGCACTACACCACAGTGGGAGATGAATGTTTGTATTTTCTCAGGGTTAGCCATCAGTGGCAACCCTGAGTATTGCTTTTTTTTTTTTTTTTTTTTCTGCTGCATCACATAGGAATGCAATATTGAAATGTTTCAGAAGTGTTCCAGAGAGAGCCCTGGAGAGAGGTGTGAAGTGGGGGAGGGAGAGATGTGAGAGAGAGAGGGAATGGGGGAGAGAGGGAGGGGGAGAGAGAGGGAAGGGGGAAGAAGAGAATGGATGGACACACACAGACAGACACACGCACAGCCCCACAGGGTCAAAAGAGTGGATTGGGTAACAGTTAAATTCATATAATAAAACAGTGTGCATGCATAGTTAATTTGAATTTATGCATGGTCACGATGCTCAATATTTTCCATTTAATAGATTGTACTATAAGTCCTATAATAGAGACTTATAAAGCGAGGGGAGTTGACACGGTATACTAGTGTTTCTTAGTACATTTGCGAGGTCACAATAATAGGGGGTGATAGTCATATCCAAATGCAGACCAAGTAGCTGTAGCCCCTTAGAGACTGGCTATTATACAAAAGTTGTCAGTGCAATTACAGCTAAACCCCGTTATAACGCGGGTCTCGGGGTCCACCCCGAGACCACCGCGTTACTAACGGGGTCGCGAAAAAAAAAATGGCCGCCGCTTTAGCGCATATTCATCCCGCGGGACAGGAGATGGGAGCGGGCATGTCCCTCCGCTCCCCGCTTCCCCCTGTCACCGCGGGACAGCCCGCGGGGCAGGAGATGGGAGCGGGGATGTCCCTCCTGTCCCCGCTTCCCCCTGTCACCGCGGGACAGGCCGTGGGGCAGGAGATGGGAGCGGGGATGTCCCTCCTGTCCCCGCTTCCCCCTGTCACCGCGGGACAGGCTGCGGGGCAGGAGATGGGAGCGGGGATGTCCCTCCTGTCCCCGCTTCCCCCTGTCACCGCGGGACAGGCCGCGGGGCAGGAGATGGGAGCGGGGATGTCCCTCAGGTCGCCGCTTACCTCAGATCCCTCCACGTGCCCGGTGCTCCCGCTGCCTGCATGGAGGTGGTAGCGGGGGGTTTCTTCTCCCCACCGCTGTCCCCGGTGCTCCCGCTGCCTGCGCGGGAGGAGGGGGGGGGGAGCGGGTGGTGGTGCTGGTCGCGCCCTTTCCTCTGCTCCGACCCCACCCCCCGTCTGTGTAGAGTGAGAGAGTGTGTGTGTGTATGTATATATGGGAGAGAAAGTGTGTGTGTGTATATGGGTGTGTGTATGTGGGTGTGAGTGTGTGTAAGTGTCTGTGAGTGTGTGTAAGTGTCTGAGTGTGTGTGTAAGTAAGTGTAAGAGCCGGGGCGGGAGGTTTGACAGGGAGGGGGGCGTGGCTTGAGCGGAGGGACCCGCTACTCTCCCCCCCCTCCCTCCACGGACTGCAGGAGGTAGCTGCTACTCTCCCCCCCCCTCCCTCCACGGGCTGCAGGAGGGAGCTGCTACTCTCCCCCCCCTCCCCGGACTGCAGGAGGGAGCTGCTACTCTCCCCCCCCCTCCCTCCACGGACTGCAGGAGGGAGCTGCTACTCTCCCCCCCCTCCCCGGACTGCAGGAGGGAGCTGCTACTCTCCCCCCCCTCCCCGGACTGCAGGAGGGAGCTGCTACTCTCCCCCCACTCCCTCCACTGGCTGCAGGAGGGACCCGCTACTCTCCCCCCCCTCCCTCCCCGGACTGCAGGAGGGAGCTGCTACTCTCCCCCCACTCCCTCCACTGGCTGCAGGAGGGACCCGCTACTCTCCCCCCCCCCCCTCCCTCCACGGACTCGGGCTGGAGCACTCATACATACACACATACACACACACACACACACACAGGCACTCACGCACTCATACACACACGCGCGCACACACATGCAGGCACTCACGCACTCACACACACACACACACACACAGACAGGCACTCGCACTCACACACACAGACCGCTAACCCCCCCCCCCCGCCGCAGTACAGGGCCCGCCACCCCCCCACCCCCCCACAGCACAATGACTTCCCACCCCCTTAACTTTGTCAAACAAAAGTCACAAGACGTTGTACAGGCAAAATACATCTGTTAAAGTGCAGTTGTCTGTTTATTTCTATATAATAATTGTGTGCAGTGTGCAGTGTGTGTGCAGTGTGTGTGCAGTGTGTCAGTGTGTGCAGTGTGAGCAATGAGGAGTGTGTGTTGCAGTGTACAGTGTGTGTGCAGTGTGTCAGTGTGTGCAGTGTGAGCAATGAGCAGTGTGTGCAGTGTGTCAGTGTGTGCAGTGTGAGCAATGAGCAGTGTGTGTGCAGTGTGCAGTGTGTGCAGTGTGAGCAATGAGCAGTGTGTGTGCAGTGTGCAGTGTGCGTGCAGTGTGTCAGTGTGTGCAGTGTGAGCAATGAGGAGTGTGTGTGCAGTGTACAGTGTGTGTGCAGTGTGAGCAATGAGCAGTGTGTGTGCAGTGTGTGCAGTGTGAGCAATGAGCAGTGTGTGTGCAGTGTGTCAGTGTGTGCAGTGTGAGCAATGAGCAGTGTGTGTGCAGTGTGCAGTGTGTGTGCAGTGTGGCAGTGTGAGCAATGAGCAGTGTGTGTGCAGTGAGTGTGTGCAGTGTGCAAAAAAAAAAAACCTGCTCATGAAACCACCTCTCTCAGACTGCATGCTGTGAGCTCTGAGCGTTGTGACGTCAGCACGCACCACCTGACGTACGTTTCGCAGTATGTACTTTTTCAAAAGGTGGGCCCACCCAGCATGCAGTCTGAGAGAGGTGGTTTCATGAGCAGGTTGATACATATCAACTAAGATTATGCAATTTTGTTTCTAATCGCTAAGCAAACTTTAGCATAGCTATAAGAAGCTGTAACTTGATACGGACTTTGATCCTGCCTCCAGGCTAAAAACGCGCTTTGGTGTGCCTGAAATCACTCTCTTGGGAGAGCTAAGCAATATTTACTGATCAAGTTTCGTTTTGCTTAAACTTGAGAACACATTTAACCCTGTGCATTTCAGCTTCTAGGAATAAGGGGAGCATGTTTGTCAGTAATTGCAGTGACAACTTTTGTATAATAGTGTAAGGATCTGTGGGGGTTGGTCATGCACCCCGCAGGACAAGCCTACCTCAACCCGCGATCGGGTGTCTCGCCAAGCCCTCTCTCCATGGCACCTCACGCGGCGCCTCAGAGTCCGCTTGTTGGTCTTGGTCCATGCGTGAGCACCGGGCGGCTAGAGAGACACTCGCCACGCCTCTGGTCTCCGCCCCCGTGATGCCGTTGGCGGCATGCATGGATTGCGCGCGAGCAGCGTGTGCACGCCAGCAACCAGATCCTGTCTTCCCTACATCTCACCACGGCTGCCACGGACTACTCCCCACCTATCACAGTACTGCTTACTGGTAAGCCTTTCCACTGCAGCCTTGCTATTGGTTCCTGGTACTATATATGCTCTGTAAGCCCCTTGGCAAGATGGCTGAGCAAAAGACCTCATTCAGTGCGAAGTGTTTACTGAAATCCCTGCCTCCTTGCTTTGTACCTCTGTCTCCTGTTTCTAGCTCCGTCTTGTCTGACCGTGGCTTTCTCTGGACTCCGTACTTCTCTACTCCTGACCCCGGCTTACCAACGACAATCCGCACCAGTCCAACCCCGACCAAGTACCTATGACAATCCACACCTCTCCAATCTCGACAAGTATCTTCGACGATCCACAACTCTCCAAGTCTGACCTCGGCAAGTACCTTCTATTATTCTGACCTCTATAACCCTGACCCAGCTACCCACTACCAATCTACACTCCGGACGTGCTCTCGCGGCTGGAGGTTGGTGCTTTGTCAATCCCCACCTCGGCCCCGCGGTCACATTCTGTTTGTGGTGAGCACCCCGTATGCTCAGCCCCACAAACATGGACCTCGCTGAAGTGGGGCGAGTCTGGAGCACGCACGCTAGCATGTTGTCCAATATTTAAAAATATTTAGAACAAAACATCCGATGCATGAATTTGCTGCAACAAAACCTCCTGTCTCTCACCAACCCTAGTCCTGTCCCTTCTGGGGCTTCTGCCCATGTCCTTACGTCGGTGTCCATGACCACGACCTCTGACCCACGACTTCCTACACCCAAGCATTATAGTGGCGACTCGCATGGGTGCCGGGGCTTTTTGAACCCATGTTTCATTCAATTTGAGTTAATGCCTTCTTGATTTATTTCTCAAAGATCCAAGGTGGCGTACATTATTTCGCTGCTTACCGATGATGCCCTGGCCCTCACCCATCTGGGAACGGAGATCGGATCTCACGATTTACCGGGGAACTCCGCAGAATGTTCGATACGCCTGGCCGCAAGATACTGTAACTGCAGCTTCTTCTCTTTTGCACATTTCCCAGGGAAATCGCCCCGTTGCTAGATATGCTCTTGAGTTCTGCACCATAGCCGCCGAGACCGGATGGAACGACGAAGCGCTGCCGGACGCCTTCTGGCAAGGGCTCTAAGACCCTAAATGACAAGCTCGCTGCACTAGAATGCTCCACCGATCTCGAAGAACTCATCACCCAATGCTCTGTGTTGACCAACTATTGCAGGAGAGGAGATCCGAAAGACCCCGTCACTGACAAGCCACTCCAAGATTCCACAGTCTCTATACCGGTACGACTGAACCGCTGCCGCCAGATATCTAGGAGCCCATGCAACTTGGCGGCAATAAGTTGTCCTCCAGTGAGAAACAGCGCCGACGCAACGCCGGTCTCTGTCTGTACTGTGGCAACTTCGGACATCAGGTACTCAATTGCCCCCACAAGTTGGAAACGCCAACTTCCAGTGAGGACCAGGGGAATCACCCTGGGAACAATTTCTACCTCCCCTACCAAAGGGCAAATATTGCCAACTAGGATCTTAGTCCCCGTTACGTTAACCGGCGAGAATTTTCACACCACCGCTGTAGCCTTTCTGGATTCCGGGTTGGGAGGCAATTTCTTCGATCAGGGGTTCGCTGAGAGGAACAATATCACCCTCGTTTACAAGAAATGTCCTATTGGGTTGGAGGCTATTGATGGTCGACCTCTACAACCGGCATTCATCTCTTTACAGACCGTTCCCTTTCAATTACGGTGAGGACCATACGGAAAAGATCCAGCCGGATGCCATCCACACCACATCGGTCGACGTGATCTATGGCTCCAACTACACAACCCACGTATAGACTGGACTGATGCGGAACCTTTCATGTGGAGTTTCCTATGCTTCAAGAACTGCGCCATGCCCGTCAAAAGAATATGCAGGGTTTCCGTTCATGAAGAGAAGATAAGCCTACCTGAGGCTTACACAGAATTCCGTGACGTCTTTGATAAGTTATGATCGGAGGTACTACCGCCCCACCACTCATTCGATTGCCCCATCGACCTGCTGCCTGGCTTGGAGCCCCCAAGAAGATGCTCCTTCCCGCTCTCCCTTCCGGAGACCAAAGCCATGAAGGAGTATATTCATGGGAACTTACAAAAGGGGTTCATTCATAAATCTTCGTCCCCCACCGGAGCAGGATTTTTCTTTGTAAAAAAGAAAGACGGATCCCTACGACCCTGTATCGATAGTAGAGGTCTCAACAAGATCACTATCAAGAATTGATACCCTCTACCGCTGATCTCGGAGCCCCGTCTACAAGGGGCCACCATCTTCACCAAATTGGACCGGCATGGAGCCTACAATTTGTTAAGAATCCGCCAGGGCGACGAGTGGAAGACGGCCTTCAATACTCGGGATGGCCATTATGAGTAATCCATTCGGCCTCTACAACGCTCCTGCCGTTTTCCAGAATTTCGTTAACGAGATTTTCAGAGATCTTCTCAACCAATATGTCAGTCTACTTGGACGACAATATGTCAGTCTACTCGTCAGGGGGCAACAGGAATTTGAGGTACAGTCTGTGCTGGACTCCAGGGTGTCCAGAGTAGCCCTGCAGTATCTCGGAGGTCGCTCCTAAGGGGGGGGGGGTATTGTAAGGATCTGTGGGGGTCGCGCACCCCGCAGGACAAGCCTATCAAGCCGCGATCGGTGGTCTCACCGAGCCCTCTCTCTATGGCACCTCCCGGGGTGCCTCAGAGTCCACCCGTCTGTCTCGGTCGATGCGCGGGCACTGCACGGCTGGAAAGACTCTCGCCACTGGCCCCGCCTCTGGTCCCCGCGATGCCATCGGCAGCGTGCATGGACTGCACGCAGGCGGCGCAAGCACGCCAGAAAACAGATCCTGTCTTCCCTGTCACTCACCATGGCTGCCACGCACTCCTCCCCAACATCGGCAAGTACATTCTACTATTCTGACCGCTATAACCCCGACCCGGCTAATTACTACCAATCTACACTCCGGACGTGCTCTCGCGACTGGAGCTTTGTCAATCCCCACCTCGGCCCCGCGGTCACGTCCTGTTTGTTGTGAGCACTCCATATGCTCAGCCCCCCAAACATGGACCTCACTGAAGGGGGGCGAGTCTTGAGCATGCACGCTAGCATGTTGTCCAATATTGAAAAATATTTAGAACAGATCATGGGAGGTAGGTTGGTGTTTTGTCAACCCCCACCTTGTCCCCGTCCTGTTTGTGATGAGCCCTCCGTTACAAATAGCTAGTGTCTAAGGAGCTGCAGCTCCTCCCTAATAATTGTGACCTTGCTAATATATTAAGAAACACTAGTATACCACGTCAACTCCTCTCGCTTTATAAGTCTCTATTATAAGACTTATAGTACAATCTATTACTTGGAAAATACTGAGCGTCCGTGACTGTGCATAAATTTAAATTAACTATGCATGCACACTGTTTTATGATGCAAGGTTAACTGTTACCCAGTCCACTCTTTTGACCCTTAATACTAATAGAGGGTTTTTAGTGCTCCACCTCTAATTTCTAGTTCTGGAGTTTCAGTAGATTTAAAAACTCTCTCTCACTAAATAAGTGAAGTGGTAAGATAAATAGATACAACGACAATACTTCATCAAGTGGACCTAATAGGGAAAATATCAACAACAGTTACTATCTTGTTGCTTTTTGTGTATAGATCATTGTTTGGCCATAGCCTTTACCAGTCTGATAGTTTTAACAAAATGTATCCTCAATTAAAAAGGATTTTAATCTTCATTCACTAAATAAAGTCACTTGGTGTGTATTCTAAAAGGGAATCTTTTTTCTTCTGTATGCTAAGTATTTTTAGTTCATTTGACGAATGTTTAACATCTCTACGTTAAATCTTGTTTTGGAGGATTTTGCAATCTTTAATGAATATCTTTTGGTGAAGACTGTTTACCAGACATCTTGTTGTTAACAATCAAAGTTGTTTGCTTTATTCCTTTGTTTGTAAAGTAATTATGGTGCCATCTTTAGTTATGTTTATCTGTTTAAGTAGCTGATATACTTGAACCTAGTGTTCCCAACAAGAAGCAATACTTAATTTTCACAAGCTAGAAATAAGTTAGACAGTTAATTTAATGGTGATTGAATCTTGCCAAGGAACCCAATTAAACAAATAAATCTTAAAAAAATAAAAATTAAAAAAAATAAAGTTTGACCTGCATCATTGAACTGGATTATTGTAACCTCCTACTAACAGGCCTATCTGCCCTGCAACTTTCTTCTTCGCTATCTATGCAAAATTCTGCAGTTAGAATACTTTCACTTTTGCCCTCTTCTTGCTTCACATCAAGTTCCAGATCACCTGAAAGATCCCCTTCTCACTTTGAAGTCTCTTCACTTGTCTGCTCCTCCCTACATAGGTTTGATTTCTTGCCATGCCCCTGCTCGCCCCCCTGCGTTCTACTCATAAATGTCTCCTTTCTACCCCTACCGCTTGCTCTCGCCTTAAGGGTCTTGTTCTACATCAACCAAAGCAGCCAGATATAAACAAAAAAGGTCTTATATCACAACATACTGCTCGGTTTAAATACTAGATCCACAGAAGGCTGATTGAATAGCCCAGTGGTAATATCCCTGCCTTTGAATCGGGTGATCTCAGTTTAAATCCAAGTGTTGTAGCTCCTTGTGACCTTGGGCAAGTCACTCAATCCCCCTGTTCGTCAGGCACCAACATTAGATTATAAGCTCTATGGGCAGGGAATCATTGTGCGCGAACAAATTCTATGTACAGCGCTGTAGAATAGAAGAGAACAAAATAAATAGATACCATACCAACCACTAAAATTCAACTATATAAAGATCAGCTTAAATTAACAAAACAGCTGTAACCAAATCTTAGGTCCCTATTCAATGTTATGAAGCGGCTTCTCTTTGCAGGAGAAGACTTATTTTATTCAATGGAACAGAGCTGACCTCTAGTCCAGCACAGGGAAGCAGCATATTAAAGAGGAGCGGTTACTAATCCACATTACTTCCCCAATTAAGGTTATTTCGTGATTATTAATATAGAAGTGAATGGTTGACGCAAACAAAAAAAACAACCCAATAAAATGATTCTCGTTTCCTAGACTTACCAGGTTTTGCTGCAACCGATACGACTAAGGAGGTTATTCATTAAACTGTAATAGAGCCAAACCCAATGGGACTTTCCATACAATAGTGCCCCAATTGGCACTATTACAGTTCAAAACATGACCCCCACCTATATCTTCAATCTTAGAAGGGTCTTTTGAGCAACGAGTCATAGGCCTCCCCATTACTACGGGAGTTAAAATACCCTCTTTAAACATTGTATTAATATGCATAGCTCTCAGTCTACCATTTTTCCTTTAAGGTAGATTTATAACCTATATGATAAATAAATAAATTAATTAAATAAATAATATGATGGCACTCCCATTAAACTTCATGTTTTAAAAGTACTCAATGTGAATAATGCATTATGCACAAGCCTTGATCACGAGTATATACACGTCTCTTCAGAGGAATGCAACGAAAGGTACGTGGCAGAAACATGTGGCAAGTGTTGCATGACACCCAAGTCAGGTTGCTCCGGAAAAGATGAAGATACCACCAGAGGGAGATGTCTTACAGCAAACTGTAATACTCATGGGGAACTATGAATAAACCTGACTCTTACTGCAATGTAGCTATTCAAGCCGTGTGAAATAGCAGACACATCCTCAGTAAGTGGGGTTTAGCCTCACTACTAAAACTAATGCTAGGCATTAGCGTTATTATGCTAACATTATGCAACATCAATGTCTTTTCCCATTGCTAAATTGAAATGTTGCATGGAGGTGTCATGTAATATATAGTTCATTAAAGCAGCAGTTCCTCCCAAATAAAAAATATATATAAAAATAAATAATAATAATAATAAAAAAAAAAATCTTACTTCATCAGTGGTCCCCCAACATCCGGGAACAAAGATCTGTAGGTTTTTACATACAAAAACCCCTACAAAAAGGGTGGCTGGACTACAAACATGTCGTGGAGTCACCAATAGAAAGCCGTGATACCGAGTCCAGACCCCACCACTATTTTGTGTGCGGTGGGGAAACTGTCTGGGGTCCCCTGGACGTCACGGGACCACGGTTTCTGCTCCGGGGTACACCCCGGTTTGGGTAAAATAAGAAAATACGTTAAAAAAAATAAAAATGAGTAGCGCAGAATACTGCTTTAAGATAGAATATACATGTAATAAACAGTAATGTTGTATAATACATTGCCACAATCCAATTTAACATGGGAAAATAACACACTGCGGCAGCAAGCAGAGGAATTGCGTACATTTGTGTACGTATCTGTGTTCAAATGGCAGTTAGCATAATATACAGTATATTTGTGCTGCTTTCATGTTGACATGCTGGTCTATTATTTCAAATGACTTCACTTTAACAAGATCTGTATGATCAAATACATTCCTGTCTTGCCCACCCTCAGCACAGCACAGTGACTCTTTCTGATGCTGCTCAAAACGAGTCAGTATTCAGGTAATAACATCTAGGAGTGTAGGGAAGGAATGTCAACGTTCTTTCTCCAAACACATTACTTCGGTTTGCCAAAGGGGGAGTCTTTAGTTATGACAGAATCATGCATGTATGGAGAAGTATAGTGCAAAATGAAATGCAAATGCTTAGCAACACGACATCTTCCTTACCATTTAGAATGTTTGCTGTGTAATTTAAAATACATGTATTAGCTTTAGGAATCAAAGACTGAAAACGCCACTCAGAACAGCCCAACGGTATACAATGTATATACCACAGAATGTAAACTGCAAGCTACTGTTTGTTAAAACATTACAATTATAGCCATTGTTTAACCCTCCAAAAATACATGACATAAGAAATATTGCTTAAAGAAAAAAAAAAAAAAACACTTATGGAGGGTCTCCTTGGTACTGGTACATATGCAGTTATTCATTAAACTGCAATAGTGCCGATCTGGGCATACTCGCATGGAAATAGCCATTGAAGTGAATAACCCCCCTCATTATCTATAGAATTTGGCAGACAATGGGAGTTGATGACAAAACGTCAAATTCCATGGCTACCATTAAAGCAGCAATCTGTTTTGCTCTATTTCTTTTCAACTTTTGTGTTTTTCTGGCAAAGTGTTTAAAAAAACAAATGTGATGTGGCTGTTGGGACACAATAGAAAGCCAAGACGTCATGTACCAAAGACATTGAGGCACGTACACTTAGCGCACCTCTTCCAGTCAAGTCAATGAATGTGATAACCCATACTAGTGCTAGATGCATGTGTCCCATTTGGCCTTCCTATTGGCTGCCGGACTGAGGTGGACCCTAGCAGCTATAATATTAGCCTGGACAAATATTCTTGTCCCTGGAGTTTTAAAAGTTAAACTGTGAGGCAACTGGGAGAGAGGTCATGGAGTTTAGGATAACATGATGTGAATCCTTTTTAGATAAATACAAAAATGTGTCTGTGGGGGTGATCGCGGCTTTAACCCTTTCGATGCTGGAAGACCACTGGCATTGTGGTATCGAGACCATGTGATTGCTTGAGGTAGCGAGCACATGGTTGCAACTGGCCCCCAGTGAGAACCTACATCCCAAATGGGATACAGTATTGAGGGACCTGATGCGAGCAAGCCCTAGATGCCGATACGGAAGAGGTTGGAGCTCTACTTACTGTACACTTCAATTGGATTGGCCAGCCTGATATGTCCCTAAAAATCGAACAGTTGCTCATGATGTATGTAGTACATCTTAAGGGCCTCTGTCGTTCCGAGGCCAATACCCTACATCATAAGTCCACTGTAAAGGTTAAAGGTGCTATTAAATACACTGATGACTTGTGAAGAACCAATTCTAGTAGATGCTTCTTGAGATTATCTAGCTGTGTGTGAAATAGAGCTGAACAGATCTCAGTGGGTGTGAATACAGAAAGCAGTTACCCAGCTGAGTCCTATTATTTGAAATAGCACATTTGAAACTTTATTGTGAAGACATAAAATCTTACTCAGCAGCACTGCCAACTCTAATGTCCTAGTACTAAACCGAAGCTGAAACCATCACTGCAGCACAGATATTTTTTGATCAGCCCTCAATTCTCTATAGCAGTGATTCCCAACCTTTTTTGTTTGGAGGAACCCTTTAAGTATTTTGTAAAATTTCGGAGAACCCCTATCTGGATGAAACATGTTCGACAGGGGTAAATCACAAAATAGACGTGTAAAGCAGTGGGGGTAATAAATAATAATTAACTTATACTTTTGAATAAACAATATGTATATATTTTGTGATGATTTTGTTTTAAACATCACCCCCTCCTGCATCTCACATCATCCCCACTGATCAATCTCTCTCTCCCCCTCTCTCCTCTACCTTTCTCCCTCTCTTTTCTCTCCCTCTCTCTCTCTCCTCTCCCCCCTTCTCTCTCCTCTTCCTTTCTCCCTCTACCTCTCTCCCCCCTCTCCTCTCCCCATCTCTCATTCTCTCTCCTCTCCCCCTCTCCCTCCTTCTCTCTCCTCTCCCCCCTCTGTCTTTCTCCCTCTACCTCTCTCATCTACATCTCTCCCTCCTCTCTCTTCTATCCCCTCTCTCTCCCTCCTCTCCTCTCTCCCTCCTTCCTTCTCTCTCTCTACCTCTCTCATCCCTTCTCTCCCTCCTCTCCTGTCCGTCCTCGCTCCTCTCTCCTTCCCTCTCTCCCTTCTCTGCCCCTCTCTCCTCTTCCTTTCTCCCTCCTTCTCCTCTCCCCTCTCTCTCCCCCTTCTCTCATCTCCCCCCTTTTCTCCTCTTTCCCTCCCCTACCTCTCTCCTTCCCTCTCCTCTCTCCCTCCTTCTCCCTCTCATGTCCCTCCTCTCCCCTTTCCCTCTCTTCCTCTCTCCTCTGCCCCTCTCTCCTCTCCCTCCCTTCTCCCTCTACACCTGTCCCTCCTTTTCTCTCCTCCCCTCCTCTCCTCCCCCCCTCTCCTCCCCCCCACACACACACTCTGTCTGACACACACTCAAGCAACGTTGAGCAGAAGAAGCAGCATCTCTCCCCCTCCCGTAGCTCACATGAAAAGTTTACAGAAGAAGCCGACACCACAGATCACCCTCCCCTCTCAGCTCACAGGCAGGAGGCAGCGAGGACTGCACGCAATACACTATTAAAAGCCATAATACATACAGTTAGGTCCGGAAATAATTGGACACTGATACAAGTTTTGTTATTTCGGCTGTGTACCAAAATAAATTCAAGTTACAGTTAAATAATGAATATGGGCTTAAAGTGCAGTCTATCAGCTTTAATTTGAGGGTATTCACATCCAAATTGGAGGAAGGGTTTAGGAATTACATCTCTTTAATATGTAGCCCCCTCTTTTTCAAGGGACCAAAAGTAATTGGACAATTGACTCAAATGCTGTTTCATGGACAGGTATGGGCTATTCCTTCGTTATTTCATCATCAATTTAGCAGGTAAAAGGTCTGGAGTTGATTCCAGGTGTGGAATTCGCATTTGGAAGCTGTTGCTGTGAACCCACAACTTGCGGTCAAAGGAGCTCTCAATGCAAGTGAAACAGGGCATCCTTAGGCTGCAAAAAAAAAGAAAATCCATCAGAGAGATAGCAGGAACATTAGGAGTGGCCAAATCAACAGTGTGGTACATTCTGAGAAAAAAAGAACGCACTGTGGGCTCAGCAACACAAAAAGGCCTGGACGTCCACGGAAGACAACAGTGGTGGATGATTGTAGGATCCTTTCCATTTAAAAAAAAAAACCCCTTTACAACATCCAGCCAAGTGAAGAACACTCTCCAGGAGGTAGGCTTATCATTATCCAAGTTTACCATAAAGAGAAGACTTCACGAGAGCAAATACAGAGGGTTCATCACAAGGTGCAAACCATTCATAAACCTCAAGAATAGAAAGGCCAGATTAGACTTTGCCAAACAATATCTAAAAAAGCCAGCCCAGTTTTGGAACAGCATTCTTTGGACAGATGAAACTAAGATCAACCTGTGCCAGAATGATGGGAAGAAAAAAGTATGGAGAAGGCTTGGAACGGCTCATGATCCGAAGCTTACCACATCATCTGTAAAACACAGTGGAGGCAGTGTGATGGCATGGGCATGCATGGCTTCCAATGGCACTGGGTCACTAGTGTTTATTGATGATGTGACAGAAGACAGAAGCAGCCGGATGAATTCTGAAGTGTATCGGGATATATTGTCTGCTCAGATTCAGCCAAATTCAGCGAAGTTGATTGGACGGCGCTTCACTTTACAGATGGACAATGACCCAAAACATAATGCGAAAGCAACCCATGAGTTTTTTAAGGCAAAGAAGTGGAATATTCTGCAATGGCCGAGTCAATCACCTGATCGAGCATGCATTTCACGTGCTGAAGACAAAAATTAAAGCAGAAAGATCCACGAACAAACAACAACTGAAGACATCTGAAGTAAAGGTCTGGCAAAGCATCACAAAGGAGGAAACTCAACGTTTGGTGATGTCCCTGCGTTCCAGACTTCAAGCAGTCAATGCCTGCAAAGAATTCTCGACAAAGTATTAAAAAGGAATAATTTATTTATGATTGTGTTAATTTGTCCAATTACATTTGAGCCCCTGAAATAAGGGGACTGTGTATGAAAATGGCTGCAATTCCTAAACGTTGCATACAATATTTTTGTTCAACCACTTGAATTAAAGCTGAAAGTCTGCACTTCTATTGCATCTCGGTTGTTTCATTTCAAATCCATTGTGGTGGCGTACAGAGCCAAAATTATGAAAATTGTGTCAGTGTCCAATTATTTCCGGACCTAACTGTATATTTTTTTAAAGAGGAAGAACAAGTCACATGCTGTTCCTCCGCGGGACATAGGTAATATGTTTCCCACCACTACTATATGATACTGACTTATACAATATGCTGGCAAACCACTTTTCCATTTCAGAAGAGGCTTCACAGCATGCTGAATAAGGCTGCGTCCATGCTGCCGAAGACCGCGCTGTGGCTTGCACGTGCGTGACGCCACCCATGTTTAGCGGGAGCGTTTTCTGGCCAAGGTAGACGCAATGTAGGGGGCGTGTCTGTGACTTCACAGAGCTTGTTCGCCCTCACGTGACCTGGCCGACACACCGAGGAATCAGTTTGAACGATTCTTCGTGCAGCGCGCGTGGTCTATGGGTGCGATCATTGCCTTAAGGCATTGTTACCGCACGCCTCTGCGCGGTCTTCAGCAGCATGGACGCCACCTAAGGCCCTTAGGCCTCGTTCAGGGTGCCTGCTTCGTGACGTGCGAGCGCAAAGTGTTTAATGTAAATATCAGTTGTCAGGATAGAAGCTACCCTGTCGTCGAAGTACGGAGTTGACGCTTGCTACAGTTTGCATAAACAACTCAAGTTGTTTTTTCAAGCTGCAGCAGCGTCAACTGGTACTTCGGCAGCCAATCAAATCATTCGGGAAAGTGTAGTGAGAAGAGCAACACCAATACCTAACCTCTGGTCTGTAGACCCGCCTCCTGAACGCTTGAAAAGGTCTGCTGGGGATGATGAGCACCTTAGGCCTCGGGCATGGTCAGCGCTTAGGCGCTGACCCGTGCTGAGGCGCGCTGCTGCTCGGCACTGAACACTTGCAGCCGCAATGAGAGCGGCTTTAGCAGGGGCTCGCGCACGCTTCCGCACGCCTGCGGAAGCGTGTGTCTTAACAAATCTTTAGTTTTTTTCACTTGCCGGAGCGCAGGGCCGGTCACGTGAGCGGTTCACCCAATGAGGGCGAACCAGCTCCGTGACGTCACTGGCCCGCCCCCAGACACGCCCACGGACGGCGCGCGCTCAAAGGCCAGGGAAAGCACCGCTTTCCCTGAGCCTCAGCGCGCCTCCGTACGGGCTCAAGTCTCTATGGACTAAGCCTTAGTGTACATCTGATGGATGAAAAGCTAACACTGGTCCATATACACCTTGGCTGCCCCCAGTGGACAGGAACAGTACTTAACCTTGGTTAACAAAAACAATAACCAACAATTCTGTATGTGGGAACTTCATTATGTTTAAACAGGAATAGAGATGACAAATAAAAAGCATATTTCGACGCTATCCATTTAATTATAAAATATTACATTTGCACAACCGTCAAATTAGGAAAGAAAAAAAAAAACGCCCCAAATCAGTGTGCCCTTCTGTGCAGTGTGGAGTCCCGGGCACTGAATAGAGCCAACTGCATTCTAAGGTACAAAGCTGCTGGAGTTAAGCCGATAACCCTGCTGGGAACTACAACCCTTACACCAGTGTGAACAGGGCTACAGGTATACATGTACAATATATATATATCCCATGCAGGTGAGAGCTCCCCCTGCTGGCCGCACTGCGGCAGTGTCATTACCTCGGAACACTCGGGGTTCAACGCTCCGCTCAAGCGCAGTCTGCATTTTCCCCAATACAAGCTCGCCGCTGATGACGTCACGCCGTTGGCATTTTCTGCCGCCCGGCTGCTTTCTCACTAATCAGGACACAACGGCGTATTTAGCTCCTCCCCCAACCATGATTGACAGAAGAGCTGTCCAATCCAGATCGGGAAATCAGCCAATTGCCTATAGAGAGCAGTCAAATGTAGTGTTGTTTGATGCTGCTGATAGTGTGACGTAGATCACAGTGTGTGGCCTTCATTGGAGGGAGTGTCAGAGTTGCCTTGTGCTGCCCCTTTTTTTGGATAACATGCTTAACTGCTACATTGTAAAAGGGAAGTAGCTAGAGGAAGTGACATCCATCTCACGCTTCATGTTACCGTGTTTACAATGAAGAAATAAAACATGTTAAAATGCTTATTGTCACTATTCTTTTATAAACGTTTGTCACAAAATGTGTGTGTGTGTGTTTTATCAATGCTTTACTTACCTTGCAGAAAAGCACACCATGCTGCAGATTAAGCATAAAAAGCACGGCATGCCTTTTCAGCACTGAAGGGGTTAAAGGGACATTATTTGTGTTGATCATTAGTAAATATCTTACAAATGAGCAGGGGTCATTTCTTGTCACCCAAGGGGGAAATATGCTGTGATCGCTCATGGGCAGAAATAGGTACAATAGCTACACCTAGTTTTAACAGGTCATGACATAAACAGAACAGGTACAGTAGTTGCTAGATAGGTACACTTGAATATAAATGTGTTGTTCTTCATCGCTGAAATCAAACACATGATTAGCTACGTATGTTTAACTGTATGACATAAGATGGCACAATGATTACTTTGCAAACAAAATACATAGAAAAGATAACAATTTACTTGGGGCGTTGAGGATTCAAACCGGTTTATAATCAGAAGACATTAGATAAAGATTGTAAAAAGGTGTCAAATAACTACATGTAAGTAGCTGTCCTTATATCACGTTCATTTTAGATAGGAATGCCACTTTCAATACATTTTAATGAGACCTGTTTCTTTTCTTTAAAGATTGAGGTTTAGGGGACAATTGTGTGTAGCCATGGCTGGTCCAGGTTATACTTTCTGCCCTGTCACGTAAGTCCTAGTAGCTACAGGCAGTGGCAGGCTATCCTGTGGGGTTTACCCCCTCAGGCAGCATCTCTGAATGACGGATGGAGGTGAACTGGGTCTGTGTGCAGCCAATCGGTGCAGACCTTGTGCCCTCCCCTTCTGTACTAGGAGAGGTTGCATTCTAAATTATAGTCAGTTGGAGTTGAGTCTGAGTCCCTCCCGGCTGGGAGTGAGACGTGCTCTCAGCCCCATAGGGGGCTGAATAGATCTACCAGACTGCAAAGGCCTCAATTCTGAGAGAAGGCCCGGCACCATCCAGAGGCCTGGGATCCTATGCTGATAAATGTATTCACTGTAATAACACTTGCAGTGGATGCAATAAAAGAGGATCCTGTTTTATATACCCCTGTCTGAGTCTATTGGGTAGGGGTATGCAGTATGACTTTCACGGTGGGGATTGTCACTAGCACACCTGGAGCCCACAGTGAATGGAGGCATTGCACCAGACATGAGAAGAACAAGCCTGATGACATCCAAAAGCCTGTCCTGTTTCCCTATACCATCGCAGACCCTCAGCATCTCCTGGAACCAACAGGTATGAATCACCACAACACCGGTAGCAAGGCTAGATCTCCCAGGCAGTAAGGTGGGGGGGGGGGGGGGGGGGGGGAGGGGAGGGGAAAGCAGCGCTACATGTATATCATCCAACGCGTCCGATCGCTCCTTTATCATCCGTAAACCCCCATTGACTTGAATTGGGCTGCTTTGGACAATCTAGAATTGCCCCCCTTAGTCTTAGCCTGTCACTAACTACAATAAATCATGTTTACCATAGAACAATAGGACTACAAGTACAAATATATATTTGGGAGGGTGACTAGGGTTGCCACCACTCCGGGTTTGACCCGGACACTACCGGTTTTGGTTACGTATCTCCGGGCTAAGGGTTTAGATTTGACATTTCCAGGTCCAACAGATTTTCTATATTGTTATCTTTTCTTCGCAAAAATACTCCAGGGGTGCGCAAACTGGACGGGGGGGAGGGGCGCGGCGGCAGGAGAAGAAGACAGAGGACCGCCACAGCAGCGTAGGGGCGGCAGAGGAGTTTGACAGCGGGAGCGAAGCAGAACAGTAGAGAAGCACGGCCGGGGAGGAGCTTGCCACAGTGGTCTGACCCTGAAGTTTTCACTGACTTCTGGTGTCTCCTGCTGCTATAGCGCGTTCCTCCCCAGCCATCCTCCTTTGCCACCTTGCTTCAAGTTTGCTCCCGCCATCCAAAACCTCTGCACCGCTCTGGTGGGCTGCCATCCTCTTTTCCCACCGCTGACCTCTGCCACCGCTATGCTGCACTCCCGCGGTCCTCCTCTCCCGCGATCCTCCACTCCTGCGGTCCTCCTCCCGTGGTCCTCCTCCACCGAAGCCAGACAGGCATTGGTGAGGGGGAGTGAAAAGTAGGAGAGGGGTGAGATGAGGAGAGGGGTGATATGAGGAGGATGTGGAGGGGGCTTGAGGGAGTATGACATGGATGGGTGAGAGAGAGGATGAGGAGGGCGGGTGAGAAAGAAAAAAATTGCAGTCAGAATTATCTTGATTTAATATCACATTTGTCATGTTTTGCTGTTTTAAAAATGTTGAAATATGGAAGTATTTTAATGTATTTGTATTCACATTTATATTGTATTCCGATTAATAACGTTTTTTTAAATGTGATTAGGATTACATCAGGCAGGGGTGGGGGGATGGGGCGACTAATTTTACGTCTATGAACATGTGATACATTTTGTTGAAATTGAATTGGAAAAAGTCTCCAGGTTAGCATTCAACAGAAGATGACAACCTTGAGGGTGACATAAATCCTAAACTGGAATAGAGTTGCCTTCCACTAAATGTAACATTTGTGTCAAAAATATAAAAGGAATGTAACAGTGTTTCCCCCACCCGATGGCCGATGTCTGCCGGTGGTAGTGGGGTGGTAGTGGTAGTGGGACACAGGATCAGGCTTCTGGGGTTCATACCCTACGTATTCATTAGCAGTGCAGCGCCTCCATCTGCCATAGGCTCCAGGAAACTGATGGTGATCTCCCACGGAAGAACTATTACCTCTCCCCCCCTAAGGTCACGCACCAGGCAGGAGGTATATGCAAACAGGAACGGTTTATTACTCTTCTGTACAGTACAGGAACAACCGCAGGCTTCTGCCCGATGCAGTCTCACAGCTCCCACTGAATGATGGTCCCTGGACCGTCACTACAGGCCAAGGGCACCCGCAGCCATCCTAGCTCTTCCTTGCCTCCTTAGCAGAGGCAGATGCATGGTCCACACGCACTCTCCCCCAAGGGGAAGAGGACTAGAGTAGGCCCAATATTAAGCTTCTCTTATGTGTGACCTGCCTTCCTCAAGTGGGGAAAGGCACTACCGAATTTGGGGCGGTACTGCCCTTAAGTACAGCCAGGAGGAGGGCACCAGGACTGGCTCATGATTGGTCATGCCCAGGCCTGATGTCACCACCACCCGTTGTCACTCAAGTGCAGCTCCTCGGAGGGGGAAACCCCATATCAACTACTGGCAACCTGATTGTACCAGGGTTTACTGCCAACCCAAGGGCAGAATAGTAGCCATCAGGTGACCTGGCTACACTCTCCCTCTGGTGGTATCACAACGACCCCGCATCACAGCGGTCAAAACACCACGGAAAACTGTCTGCTACTGCTACAAGAGGAAGAGGGCAGGGATACCTCCGTAGGGGAAAGGCACCGGATCATTTCCGAGTCCACAGCGGCGATAGGCAGTACCTCCCTTATTCTCCAAAGTATCCTTGCATTGACTGTCGATATGTCCCCTCCCTCCGGTGGAGATTGGAGGAGGGACACTCGGCAACATGGATGGGGTGTGACTCCGACTCTTAGCTGATCCAGTCACATCGCTTGGGTGGGGTCCTGGCTTTCGCGCCAGACCCTTGCAGAACTTTGCAAAAAGGCATGCAGTTTGTTTGCAAGCCTTCCACGTGCTCTCCAGATTTGGCGGGAGACGCCAAATTAAGTCCTGTAACATGTGGCATATTCCCAGGCAAGGGAACCTCCATTTTGGGCACAATCCATTCACTGACCACACAGTGACCGTGATTCCAGGAGGAATGCGTTCCTTGTGGGTCCTCACAGCACATAGATTAGCAGTCTATCAAGAGTAGGATGTACCCCAGGCTAGCAAAGCTCCATCTCGATACGCTGCACACGATTACAGTCCAATACAAGCACTCTGTGGTTCCATGTTATGGCTATGGCTAGTGGTACTCTGCGCTTCTTCTAGTGGAGAGGTTTCGACACCTTGTACTTCAGGCACCCCTCCTTAGATACTCCCTTTCCAGTACCCTTATGCTGCCCACCTCGGCTGCCAGTATCGCGGACCCTCTCCAGAGGTCTCTGGGACTCAGATAACAAAAGCACCCCCTCTAGGCATCCCGAGCGCCTCAGGGCGACTTAGTACAGCTGTAGCCTTTGTAAGGCTGAGTTGTCTGCTGGTGGTAGTGGGGTCAAAGGACAAGGCTTCTGGGGTTCATACCCTACATATCTCTTTAGCAGTGCAGCGCCTCCATCTGCCATAGGCTCCAGGAACAGAAGGTGATCTCCCACGGTAGAACTATTACCTCTCCCCCCAGTAAGGTCACGCATCAGGTATATGCAAACAGGAACGGTTTATTACTCTTCTGTACAGTTACTGGAACAACGGCAGACGTCTGCCTGATGCAGTCTCACAGCTCCCACTGAAGGATTAAGTGCAGCCAGGAGGAGGGCACCAGGTCTGGCTCATGATTGGTCATGCCCAGGCCTGATGTCACCCCCACCCGCTGTCACTCAAGTGCAGCTCCTCGGAGGGGGAAAACCCCATAGCAACTACTGGCAAACTGATTGTACCAGGGTTTACTGCCAGCCCAAGAGCAGAATAGTTGCCATCAGGTGACCTGGCTACACTAAGTTACCAACAAAAATGTTTGCTTGCTTTTGAGCAAAAACCAATACAATCATACAGATACTGTATGTCATACAGTGCGAGTGTTTTCAGGATTAAGCTCCCGGCTACAGGATGAAAAAATATCCCTCATCTGTGCAAGATGTTCATATATCCTGACGTTCAATAACTCTGCACAACATTTGCAAGCTTAGTCACTATTTGGCTTTCTATTGTTGTTTATGTTTTTTATGGTTGTATTCTTCAACATTACTAAACACAGCTGCAAGATATGTGATTGAAAAAAAGCATGCCTCCCCCCAGATCACTCCTCCAGTTGTAAAGCGTGTAGACAAACCCATGAAGCATGTTTGGGAAAAGGACAGTCCGAGTTCTATCTTTAACATCTGGGTAATGTGCTTGATTACGAGGGGGAAGTGTCACGAAGGGCTGAACATAACGTAGCATTTACATTGATTGCCTGTCTTAGCCGTTTATTATATACTGTATGGCCTGTGGACATTCAGCTACCAGGCTGTGACAAAAACGAAAAAGAAACATTGCAAAGTTGCACTCACTCTAAAAAATGTTCAGCTAACTACCGTTTTTTACTATTTCTTTAATTTGTTTTTTAATCTAAAATACTGAGACTTTAAATATCAACACCTGCTTTGTCTTTTTCTGTAATGTTATTGAGCGTGGCAATGTGACCAAATACTTGAAAACCAAATGCAAAGGTAAATAATGAGAATACAATATATAAAATCCAGAAGATGTGGCTTTGCTGTATAGAAGGAGCACACTATGGAGATAGCCATTTTAAGTGTTAGCCGCAGAATTTTTTTTAGTTTTTAACTTCATCATTATTAAAAATAAATTGGTATTTACTACATTTGGTTAAAAATGTATGTTTTACAATGGAGAATGATAGCTGATAAGGATAATCAAAAACGTAATTACAGTATACAGTACTACATTTGAATTTAAATATCAAATGTGTTCATGGAGCATACAAATATGAGTTAGAGAGTTACAATATATTGCAAGAAGTCAATATGGGCTACTCACTGATGGCTACTATTCTGCCCTTGGGCTGGCAGTAAACCCTGGTACAATCAGGTTGCCAGTAGTTGCGATGGGGTTTTCCCCCTCTGAGGAGCTGCATTTGAGTGATAGCGGGAGGCGGTGACATCAAGCCTGGGCATGACTAAGCATGAGCCAGACCTGGTGTCCTCCTCCTGGCAGTACTTAAAGGCAGGACCGCCCTAAATTTAGCAGTGTCCTTCCCCCACTGAGGAAGGCACGTCACACAACTGGGAGCCTGAGATTGGGGCCTTCCCTTGTGCTCTTCCCTCTAGGGGAGAGTGAGTGTGGACCATACCTCTGCCTCTACTAGGGAGGTGGGTAAGAGCTAGGACTGCTGCTAGTGCCCTTGGACTGTAGTGGCGGTCCAGGGACCATCCTTCGGTGAGAGCGGAGATTACTGCAAGTGGGGGCAGAAGCCTGCCGTGTAACTGTAACTGTACAGAAGAGTAATAAACCCGTTCCTGTTTGTATATACCTCCTGCCTGGTGCGTGACCTTACTGGGGGGAGAGGTAATGCGTTCTACTGTGGGAGATCACTTCAGTTCCTAGAGCCTACGGCAGATGGAGGCGCTGCACTGCTAAAGAGATATGTGGGGTATGAACCCCAAAAACCTAGTCCTGTGTCCCCACTACCATCGGAGGACAACTCAGCCCTCCTGTTACCAGAAGGTATATGCACCATACACCCTGTAATGGACAAATCTCTCACGGGTGGGTGAAACACCGTTAGATGCATAATGTATTATTCAATTCAAATTAGCGGCTCTGCTATCAACTCTACTGTGGTCAATTGCTAGGGTCCCCCGTTGAAGAAGCGCCAAAGAGGCGCGAAACGATTGTCGGGCAGTAGGCGACGCGCTATCTGATGACGTCAGCCGGTTTCGCTTTCGGAGCGGATGGAGTATGAGGCCAAATTGGATACAGCGTAGCTGAACGGTTGTATGAACTTTGGGCCCAACTTTGCTACTATGCAGACATACTATTGAGAGTTAAACTTGTATCACGGGCAACCTTTATTTTTGAGTAGCCTGAGTAGCCTGAATTGTTTATCATGCTGGTACACATGTACTACCTTGCAAATGTATTGACATTATAATATTGGATTTATGAGCATTTGGGCCCAACCCTGTTATGCATGCGTTGCATTTTATTACACACTTATCACTGAAAGTAACGTCTGTATCACGGGTAGCAATTTAATAGCCCTAACCGGATGCAACATGGTTACACACTTGTGTTATTAAGGGCATTTAAAACATATCGTTGCTACAATTTTGGCAAGTTGAATTTCAGGCATAGTGAGGCTTGGTTGTTCGGAATAAGAGAGAGCATATTGCTGACACGGTATATGGTTACGATATGGAATGATACTATTGACAAGGAATAATACTTGTGTCTGTAAGGTCATTGCGGTGACACATTGGATATTCACAATCCACGTTCTTCACCCATGTCTACATGCGTGTTCACCCTCATTGAGACTGCATACTCCATCGCCATTCGTTTTTTAATTGTTTTTATTTCTTTATTTAGAAGTGTTAATAAAGAATTTTTTGTTTTTGCACTTTTAACCCCCTGGTTCCCTATATGGTTTGGGATTTATTCCCTTTGGTAATTGTTACCATCTAGCAGAGTGCAACACATTGAGAATTCTT
The DNA here is from genome assembly GCF_040206685.1 of Ascaphus truei. NCBI lineage: Eukaryota > Metazoa > Chordata > Amphibia > Anura > Ascaphidae > Ascaphus > Ascaphus truei. The sequence goes on from NC_134485.1 coordinate 223,444,990, forward strand.
TTGGGTGGTCACTCTATGATCACCTTTGTGTAATAAATATGTTCCTATTTCCCATGCACCTGTATACGTTTACCTATATGGTTCAGAATATTAAGGTTGAGCAGTGATAACCACTGTAAGAGTACTCTTTGATAAAGTTCCACCACGGAACGAAACGCGTCAGAGGTGTTCTCTGTGATGTGCAGCACTATTGTGCAATAAAGCTGTTTTTATTCATCCACGTTTTCGGCTGAGTTCCTGTTGCAGTGACCACCTACAAACCACCCATTTCTCTACTTCATCCATTTGTGTGGAGCACGCAGGCAATTACCCAGAGCTGGGAGCTGGTCTTCATTTTCCCTTTCCTGATGAGTGCGTCTGGATTCGCCCTTTGTACTCGCTTCAGGGATATCCAAGAGCGCTGAGTTGCAACGCACGCTACGTTCATCCACAGCATAGCTGTTGGCCCTTGGGGATGATGTCACACACCAGCGCGACGCCCGAGGAGTTGGGACCGGCCAGGCACGGGCAGTGAAGACACCGGGTCGGGTAAGGGCAGCAGGCGATACCAGCGTGAGTACACGAGAGGGGTAGCTTATGGTTGCCTCTTTTCCTGTCTCAGACTATTTCCTGTGCACTAGCCCCCCACCCAGGTTTCAGTTGGTTATCCCGATATATGCCTCCTTGCCGTTTCCCTTCACACAGGATCCTTATGCCTGCTTAAGTTGCCGTTCTCTTTCTACATATGCGTCAGAGACTGTTTCTATTTCTATACCCGGTTCAACCAGTGGGCTTTTGGAGCACCGGACACCGTGGGGTTCATTCTCCCATACACCATAAATTACCAGCTATGACTGCAGTATGTTCAAAACATACTATCAAAACGGGATCAGTTAGACATCCAGGCACACCAATTTTACTTCAATAGGGTTTATTGTACAAAACCAATGACGTTCAAACCAAGACAGGCTTTCATCGAAAGCAGCCAGAGATGCAATGCATGCCTGCTGAATAACACCTGGTAAAGAGGGGGAAGTAATGGGCAGGTCTGTGTTCTCACAGGAGACGTGGAACAAGCCAGCTGAATTCGTAATAAATCTCAATACACCTTGGCTTCCAGAGTCATAAATAACATCTCCGATCAAAGACTACTATTTCATGACTCTTGAGAAGTAAATCCATCTTACATGTAATGTAGGAAAGTGCCAGTGTTGATGCACAATTTTCTACACGGATATAAAAATAATATTGAATGGAGGATCTGGGAAAAGGGTATTTGTCTTGTCTAAAACAATGCTCCTTCTAAACAAATCAAAAACAGATCTGGAACGGGCGGCTTCATTTGTCATGTTAACTATTTTTTCAATACATTCTACATTTGTAAAATGAACGATGTCTCCAGGTAGTGTCCATATGTTTGTGTCATACTGTAAGTCTGTTATGGAACGTGGTCCTACGGTTTTACCGGTTTCTGTTTGGTTATCTTTTTTAATGATAATGGCAACTTTTTCTGTTGTTTATGGTCACTGGTACGTCAGCTAAAGCTGTTATCATGTAACATGGTGATCGGTAACTAGAGATATACAGTCTAAATATGATACACAACTTAAAAGAAATGTAGGTGTGAGCCTGAGGTCACATAAAATATGGGCTTTTTTCCAAAATGCACCTTGCCTTATAATACCGTTGCTCCTATAATATGAGTACATTATAAAGAATACAGATACAGACAATATTAGCTTAACAGTGGTCCCAAAAAGCCAGGGGAAAATAATATAGCATCCTTTTTACAACAACCTGTTAAGCACCTTTTTGTAAAGTAGTATACATTTAAAAAAATCCCGGCTAGAACGTACATAAGTAAAGCTGTCCAAACATAATAACGTCTGTACACCATTATTTTCTTGCTAAAAAAAATGATATTAGTGCTACACTCAAGATGCATAAAGTTGTATTTCACAGAGAATGTGCTGTTGCTTCCAGTTTTTTTTAGAAGTGTAAAGCACATTTAAAATATGTCTTCATAGGCAGTACTTCTACAACAATCAGACGCAATGAAGCGGTCTCAATCTTCGATGCAATCTTAGGCTGTTGGATCTTCAGGGCACTGACCAGAGATGAGGAAAATATTGTCCAGTGCGATTTCTCCAGTTTTGCCCTTCCCACGTTCAGATTCAAAGGTAATCTGCAATCAGACAAAAGCAGAGTAAGTAAATCCCGATGATAATAAAGGCAGCTTACATCACACTGTACCATCTGGTGGAAAGAAATACAACTACTGTATGTCATTCTATCGGCACTATGAGAACACTGAAGCTGTGTCCACCAGGACACACATTAGAGCATATACAGTAAAGTTGTAACTAGTTTTTGTTGTTCGTTCCAACATCACCTTTTTAAAAGATGTATCTGTCCACCAATACTAAGAGAACAAGTCCCATTTAGAAATCTATATTGGCGCTGCACTAAAGACAACATGCCCATCCATATTACACCATATACTGTATACCAATTTTACTCGTTGATTAATAATTTAGAATATATTTAATAACTTTGCATATTTAGGACCAAAATCCCAACTGCAAAAAGCACAGTAACAAATATGGATTATACAAAATACTCCTGATTTTATTGCAGCCTGGTATTGGGATCAAGACTACTGTAACTCAAGGGGAAACATGCCATTTCAGACATTGATCTGATCTGGGTTGAGTAGTTTTTCGAAAATATAGTGTTAGAGACTCTGCAAAAAAATGTTTTTACATCAATATTTGACTGAAACAAAAATCTACAGGAGAATTTCATAGAAGTATAGCAAAGACACAGAACTACTGAGTGTATTTCCTGATCTTCCACAGTTCCCGAAATCTGCTTCATGCCAATACCACGTCATACAATGATTAAAGTGACAGCGCTCCCTATTTGTGACTTTGTTCTGTAAATCTTATCCAGACGTTAGTCAGAGAGGAACCATGATGTTTTCAGCTTCAGCTCTGATGGTCAGAAAAAAACAAGAGGATCCAACAGAAAGACACCACGCCATGTGACAATGGAGTCACTGATTTCTGTTGGCTTGCAGTAGTGATGCTGGCCCAACATAAAATGAATACATTAAGCAAAACAAACAGCAGATAAATAGGTAAATAACTTAAGTGGGGATTTGTTGAGCTAATACTCCCAGTTGATATCTATGGAGAACCCCCTGGGTTTAGATAAGTGGGATTGTTATCTGAACCTGCAGGTAAGGATTGCTGGAAAAGGCATGCAAATGAACAGATTGTAACACTTTGAAATTCCTACTGTATACTTCAACATTTTCCAAGAATTTATATCACCCATCCCCTATTTATTTACGTTACTTAACTTGCAAGTGAATTTCAGTGTGAAAAGCTGCAGTTAGCTGCTTAAGCAACGAGTATGAAATTAGCAGGCCACATCAAGGCCCGCCGTGGGCTGCCAGTTAAAAGAGCCAATGATTTTTTTGCTTGACTTACACTGCTGGTAGTTCTGCTATCGGTGGCAGGAATTTCAATTTTTGCAATCCTCCATCCTTCCTGCTTGTTTCGGTTTTCTTCCCACACAGGGATGTTGCGCTCATCCATATACACTCGCAGTTTCCCCACCTTCTCGCCAATAAGTCGATAGGTGAACATCAAGCAAAATTTGCTGTCTGGCTTTAAGTCTGTAAGTGGAAGCTTCAGACGGCCAATATCCTTCTTTTGACCAACAAATGCTGGTACGGCCATATAATATCCAGCACCTAGGGGGGAAAACATGGCTATTATTGATACTATCATTTGTTAATGGGATTTTAAAATAATTAGCAAATACTGTGTTCACAATCCCTACATGACAGATTAGCTATTGATCAGATTGGCGGACTTTCTAGTTATGGTCATTCAGAAATGTTGTTGTCATAAATTATACATTTTTCTAAAAAAACACAACAAAAGCTTGATTGGTAACGTATGAAAAGACCTCATGTTAAAGTAAGAAAAAATACTGATGGCATATATGAGCATGACACCATCCACTTCAGTATAGACCATACTCCTATTAGTTTCCTCACAAAGCACCTCCAATTCACTGACCAGTTCTTTATAATGAGCATAATATGAATCTCTCTTCAGTTCAAAATGTAGATGTATGGGATTTTATATATAGTTCAGTATGTTTATAGACACGAAAAGTGGTTGTTTATTTGAATGAAATTAGGCCCACTTCAATGTCAAGGTTGAAAAATCCAAATATGAGATATCTGAAAAATGTGCGATTCATTAATGCAATATCTCTTTTCGAGTGATTGAGCCTCTAAGGAAACCAGCAGAGCAACTGTATACATAAAGACAAATGAGTATGTTTATCTGGCCAGAGGGCAGGCTCAGACTGGCTCACTGGGTACACGGGGAGATCCCTTGGGGTCTGGTAGCAAGTTGGTGCTCCCAGAGTCTCTCAGAATGACCAGGAGACTTCTGAAGTCTAATGTAGACTTGGGAGACTGGTAAAATCTCCCAGGAGTGCAGTGAGTGCAGCTGCATAATGGAAGGGCTAGTTTGCTCTGTGTCTATCAGTGTACATAGTTATGCGTGCATGTAGTACTGTAGTATCTATGAGTGCATGCATGTCTGTGTGTATATATCTATGCACAAGTGAATGGATGTTTGAGTCTGAATGTACATGTATGCATGAGTGCAAGCCCTATAACTTTCCTGTTTTCCCTTGTGGTCCATTGATGTCCCAGTCTAACACTACACAAGGATAACATTACATGTTTGTATGTGTCTTGAAGATTGCAGGGTTATTTTTTGAAGGGGTTAGCTGAGCAAGAGCAAAGAAGCAAAGAAAACATTATGTCTGGATAACTTCATACCATTACTACGATCAGTGTGGTTCCAATCAAAATCATCTTCTGTATCCTGTTTCCAGTCACATGCCCCTCGATCAAAGCTGCAGTCAATGGACACTTCTAAACACATGGAGGGAGCAAAAGAAAGAGTGCATATCTCAATATACAGTATGCAGCTAGACACTATTCGCCCAATTTGTTGTAACTTAAAATTAAATTGTTGTATAGGTTCAAAATGTTTGCCGTTTGCTAAACAGAGAATTTAGATCTTACGATAATGCTTTAACCCTTTAAATGTAGAAGTCGACTGATTGTAACTGCACATTGTTTATCATTCTCTCTTTTAACGATATCATCTGTCCTATTCGGTTACCATTTCCCTGCGATTGCCTTGGAATAAGCAACAACCATTTTGAAGGTTAATCCTATGTGTGCTACCTCCTATCATCACTACAACATCTTAATTCCTTGGTTACAGGCGTCTGCAACACAGGTAAAGAAGCTGCCATATCTAAGAAAGTACTCAAGTGAACTGGGTAGATGTGTTTAGCAGATGACATCAACAACATGATAAGCCATCTATTCTGCTGTTGAGAGTTGGTCCGCGCTGCAACTTTACAGCTGCCTTAAATAACCACCAGCAATTACAATGGCTCTATTTTGTTATAATTTTATCTCGCCAGTTATTACATACTGTACAAGATTGTACATTTAGCTACTGCAACGTTACACTCTGCACTGCAGTTCTCAGCATGGCGTTCTTTGGTGCCGAAGGGTATTGTGTTGTAGGTTCCTTCAATAAAGAATAGGTTATAATGACTGTGGGATTCTTTTTGGCTACGGTTACGATGCAGGTAATAGAATGTAAATTTGTGGGGAAATGCAATAAAAAAAAAGCATATTGTACATACCTTCTGATTTTAATTGTGAAGATTTTTTGTTAACTGGAAGGGGACCAAAAGCGGCTGCTTTTTTAACCTGGGGAGCTAATGAAAAAATAGTGTCAAAAGGAAGCCAAGACAATACTAAAACCAAACCACGTCGGATACTATGCAGGAATAACACCGGGTAGCTGACGTCTCTTTTTTCTGCTTTTTATTATTAGCATGCCATGTGATTTTACAAAGAGTACTGTAATGTGAATCAAAGTCTAATTGCTCTTAAATTATGATCTCGGTGTGAATTTGTAGTCATCAGTAATTCATCCCTTAAAGCAGGGGTGTGCAAACTGGGGGGCACGCCCTGAAATTTTCTGGGGTGGGCGCAGCACTTACAGAGGCCGCACGCTCTTCCCCACGACATTTAAATGAATTGCCGGGGGAGCGCTAGAGGCCTCTCCTTACCCCTTACCTTTGTCTCCGGTGGTTTCTAGTGACGCGTCGCCATGGCAATGCGGAGTCAAACGACGCTGTGGTGTCAAATGGCAACATGACGTCACATGATGCCGTAATGTCAGATGACATCAGAGAAAAGGCAAGAGGGGGGAAGGGGCGCGAGCAGGGGGGGAGAGCAGGCAGGGGGCGCAGACAAAAAAGTTTGCACACCCCTGCCTTAATCAGAAGTACTGAGGGTATATTTAAAAACAAGGGATTGCTTTTCCACAGATACAGTAACTGCATCCATATTCCTCCTAGCACACTAAGCAGCGAAATAAACCTTGGAATCACATCAACGGGTTTCCTATATAACAAATGTTTTGTTAATTGGCAGTAACATTTGTCATGTGCATCTCTGTTAGGACCAATATGTCAGGCCAGAATCTGCACTCATGTTAAGCTTCCATTTTGTCTGGTCATAACTAGTTAAGATTCTGTAGTCAGCTTTTTGCTGAAATATAATTCATAAATGCACACAGTTTCTGCTAAATTACATTTCCTTTCTTCCTGGTCAGGATATTAATACGATACTTTTGTGTTGTCAATTTCCTGATGTTTTAGTTAGAATATAATAGAATGGTTCTCTGCAAGAAGCAAAATAGTGTAATATAGTTGCTAAAGACTCAAGGTCTCTTTTGATAACAGACAATGAATAAGCTATGTATTCAGACAATTGCTTGTATTGGAAAAGACACGTCCCAAAAGTCACGCCACTAATATGTCCTGCCCCTAGATCATGCCTCTAATCAAAGCTACGCCCAAGACACACCTAGGATACGCCTATGTTACACCTAGGATACGCCTATGTTACGCCTATATTACGCCTCTAACCAATATCTTTTTTTTTTCTGTATAAAAGTCATAACCCTATAAGTAATAAATTGAGACAAAGGATTTGAAACCTGGCATGCGTTACGTTTCATTTCGTTCGTCTTCCAGGCCTGATAAAGTTCATCAAAGATCGAAGATAACAGTTGCAGGGCGTGAAAGCTTCCTGGGAAGTCTGCTGCAAACGGTGCAGATGGTGTAGTATCCAGTCACAAGGCTTCTGCCTTCCTGGCAGAGGAAAGGTTCCTCTCGGTTCTGAAGCATAGGTGAGGAAATTTGGTCTTCCTTCAGTTTTGGTGTCCAGAAGTGGGAAATTCACAAAGGTGGTGAGTATATATGTAAATTTTTATATATGATGCTTCACCCCCTCTGGGAATTTAAAAAGACCTAAATTATGCTGGTTAGAGTTTAGATAGTTTATGAATTGTGACTGAAGATTGGATTAGAGTCCCTTTAGACAACATTTTTGGTTAGAGTCCAGTAAATTTTGTGCACGACTAGACTGTTATCTCTGATCTAGCTGAACGACCATTGTATATTGTGTAAGTATAAATATTGCAATTATTTGTCATAATTTAGCTGTTTTTCTTTAAGCTACTAATGGGTGCTTACATGAGTAAGAATGACACTGGACGGAAGCCTAGGAATGTACAAGTTTTTGAAATGCGAGTGTAAATCTGGTCGGACTCCTGAGGAATTTGTTGCTCAGACAGCTAGTCATTATTATTGTGACCCGTTTGTCGAATATGCAGAAGGTTGTTCTCGGCATGAAAATAAGGCAATGTATTTACAAGGCAGAGGGCAGAATAGACGGAGATCTTATGCTGGTCCCAGAAATCAATCAGGGAGAATAGCTCAGAATAATGGTGTCTGTTTTAATTGTGGTGGTTTAGGTCATTGGCAGAGAGTGTGCCACTATCAGTCAGAAGCAGGGAAGTGCTGCTTTGCCCGTGGGGGCTCAGAGTGAAAGTCTCTGTAAAAAAAAACAAAAAAAAAAACACCGCTACTTTATGTAAAAGAGTTTGTTTGTAACCCTGATGAATTTTTTTCTGAATGATTTCTTGTGTGAAAGATACTGTGTGGTCATGCTGATTAACATGTGTGTACAAAAAATATGAATAGTAGTTGCTCATGATGAAATCTAAATTTTAAAAGGTTTTAAAAAGGTGTACACCGAATATAGAGAGAAATACCTCACAACAAAAGGGGAGTATATTCAGCTCGGTCCCTGGTTATAGTTTAAAAGGTTTATTCGTCCTGGCCAGGCGGATACTTTTTAAACCGGACACATTTCTTTTCATTTGTGGTATTTCTATCTTAATAAAAGGAGGGGCACAGCCTCTCCCTTACAGTTTAAAAAATGCAAAGCATTCACATTAAAATTAACTAGCTCTGTGCTTAAGCAGTTTATTTATGAGAACAAGGTAATGTAGAACTGTCTTCTTTTCCGTAAAGCAGTAAGATAACACATTTCAATTTTATTTCTACAGGATTAAGATATATTTGGGGCTGTTTTTGTTTAAAATGCTGGTAAGAGCTCACAAGCACTGTTTGAATTAATATATTGTGTTATATACACTGGCGACACACTTTATTCGAGCTCGGCTAGTCCCACGAATTCGGGTATACCCGGGTGTATTGAGGTTTGTGACTGTTTTCTGCCCGAGTGCATTGAGTTATTTTCCGGCAGGGATTGAAGCATTTTTTTCCCGCTGGCTGCAATACTGCACAGTATATGTATATATACTGCATTACAATTCATGAATTTATGCCATCTGGTAGACACGCGAAGCATTGCAGCCTATTAAATCCTAATCATTATCATTTAACAGATCAGCCACCCGTCAGCCAGGCATGAACCCAGGCTGGGAAGGCAAATGCAACGGGGCTTGTCAGAGGTGAGGAGCGGCGCATTCCAGGTATCTGCCAGGTACATACCGGGTATTTGCTCGAATAAAGTGTGTCGGTGCAGTATGTATATAACGCCATTAATGTACATAGCACTTCAAAAGGAGGGTGTCCGTGGTGTGAGCGGAGTGTGGTGATATCTGCCTTTAGCAGCATGGAGGTCAGTTATTTTAGCGAGAATTGTCTCCGTTAAATAAGCAGTGTAGAAGCCATACAAGACAGGTAGGGTCAAGCTTGCTGTTTTTTTAGTCATGGTATAACTGTTGCATGTTTGAAGATATTTTGTTTAGTTTAAGAGAGGGCATAGTTAAAACGGGATAGCAATTGTATTGATGGAAGTTTGCAGGAATATGAGATTTCTTTCAGAAGGCATTCAGAGGAATGAGTGAAAGAATGTTGCATGCTCTTGTAGGCATAGACTTGGTGTTTATAAGTAATTTAAAATATTCCCGTTATTTAATTTTTGAAAGACCATACAAAATGCAGTTTTAGGACAGCGTGGAAAGCTTCATATTTAACATTAAACTAATGTTACAATCCCCTGCGTGAGGATTAATCCAGCAGTTAATATGAATTAGACAGCGAAACCCGTTTTCTGTACTTTGAGGTTTCTGGCTGTTTTCTCAGAAAAAAAAAAAAAAAGCGCTTTGAAAATTATTATTTCTTTTTAAAGTCAGAGTGTCTTTTAAAGTTAATGCTGGCCGTGTGCTCAGCACTTTGCAAAGAGTTCAAAATTATTTGTCTATTTTAAAAGGAAATCTTTTGCTCAGGATTTCAGGATTTTTCTTATATTGTAAATGCCACATTTGTTAAAAGACCTACTGCAGGCTTTTTCTTTTAACACAAGCAGTAAATATTTTTATAGTCACAACACATACAAATCTATTTACCAGTTTAATTTTGCTATATATCAAAGCAAACTGTTTTCATAACTTTTTTTGTATTTTTGTATTTTGTTCACATATATAGATAATATATGAACAAAAGAGGGGAGATACATATATAGGTTATTGAAGGTCTCTCTGAAATCCCTATAGAGGGATTTGATATGAACTTGATATATTGTAAATGAGATACAATGCACAGCAGGTTCAGAATTTATTATAGCAATGTTAACTCCAAGGACTCTTGCAGTAATAAAAAGTTGCTGCTATACTAACAGGGCTGACAGGCCCCTGGTAAAAAAGAATAATACCTTTGCAGATGTCACAGCAAAGCAGGTAGCAAGCTGTCCCTATGTTGAGGGATATATCATATCTGCCAAATTTATAATTTTGTAACCATTTATTTGTTTTTGGGTATGTCCTGGACATATAGTTAAAGGACAGGGGATATATTATTACAAGTGTAATTGCATAAGTGAACAGGGTATATATTATATACAGGGCATTTCACATTTTTAGCAGAATAGTTACAGTGGAGTGTTTGAGGTGAAAGCCAGGAGTGATTGTGGGTGTGGGACAATAGCCATGAGTGCAGGCTGTTGGGATGCTTGATTTGTGGGGCAAGTTTTAAGGTTAGTTAGTATTAAATGACTAAAAGGTTGACACCATTTGCATCAGAGAAAATGGCAGATGGCAGTTAGGTATGAATGAGAGTAAGTGTGTATTGGGAGAAGAGAGATTGATTTGTAGTTTGAGACAGTGTTTTTGTCCCCATTTTTGAAGATTGGGACAACTCTAGCAGTTTTCCAGGTCTTAGGGATATGGCCTGCAGACAGGATAGAGTTTATTATGGAAGCAATTGGTTTGGCACAGGCTGAGGTACCAAGTTTTAGGAACTTGGATTGTAGCAAAGTCAAGTCCATATTGGTTGCTTAGTTTAAAATTTGAGGAGCGTTAATAGGGAATATCTCTGTTTAATATTGTGGATGCTAATAATAGTAGTAACCATATTAATACAAGAATTTATTTCTAGGTATAAATTCTCTCCCTATGAGACACTTATGGGATGAGTTATGACCATCAGTAGTTCAAAGTAACGAATTAAGGACCATGTTATTGGTAATAAAACAATTAATAAGTATTGCATGCAACTAATATATCTTTTTGAGTCTTTCTAGGTACAGGTTAAAGCTGAAAGTGCACCTACGCAAGACGGGTTAATGGTCAAGCATTTTCTACGCAAGCACGCTCTTCATCCCAGATGAAAAGGTCATTTAAATGCTACTCATCACCAGCATTGCAGTAAAAATTTCTTATCATCATGGATACACATCACGCATGTCAATATAGTGCCAGTCTAAGCACAAACAGCTAATAAAGACAAAGACATAGCACCTGCAAATAAGTGTTTTGATGGACACAATACTCTCCAACCACTAATCATCAAGGGAAAAAGATTATAGGCAAAAATGTCCAGGCCTCAACACACGAACTTTGACCTTTTTATTTTTACAGGTTTTTATTATTTTTCAGTTACAAATGTATGCTCCATTATGTTTGTGTAAGTGGCGTCCCATAAGGATGACAAAATAGTATAAGGTATTATTTGTTTAACTTTGTTTATTTTGTTTGGATTTATAGGTTAATAGAATCTCTCTGCAGAATGATATCCCGGTGGGAGAATGCTTTATCAGTCAAACACACGGTTATGTTAATTGCTCACAGGTAGAGTTAGAAACAGAAGAGATGCACCCAATACACAAGTGCTAAAAAGTAGTCTATGGGAAGAATAAGTTTCAGGGAATTTATTCCCAAATGTAGGAGTTGGGTTACTGTATGACAGGTTTACAGGGATATCCTAAATCATACAACCACAGACATTTACTCACTTAACCAAGAATAGGTTTAGTTTAAATTAATGGCTCCGCAGAATAAAATAGCTCTAGACTATATTTTAGCCTCAAAAGGAGGGGCATGTATGCGCCCTAGTTAAAGCGCAATGTTGTGTATTTATTCAGGATTTAGGGACCATGGGGATTTGGTGGTTGGATTGATTTGCTTTGAGCGAATCTAGCGAATGTTTTTGTATGTGTGTGTTTGTCCTACTCATTGCTCTCTATGTATTAAGTACAGCAAAACTCTGATCCAGAAGTGTGTTGCAACCCCCACCGACGCTATGCCTCTCTGCGGTGATGATGTCGCCAGTCCCCCAGAAGAAGAGACCGAAGAAGAAATCAACTGGGCTGATATAATGGCCGGAAAAGAAAGGAATGAAGTTATGCACAACTTGGACATCTTGGTCCATCAGGACTATGAAACGGTTAACTGATCTGTTCTTTAAATAGACTGTCTCTTAAGGATATGGGGGGACTGAGAAGACTGGATATGAGGAAGGTGGGAGGTCACAAAGGGACGTGAGTCAACCACAAGGAAAGGATCACAAGTCAGCCATTTTGACCATAGCAGCCATCTTGGTCCGTTTTGCCATTCTGAGTAAATACAGTACTGCACCGACACACTTTATTCGAGAAAATACCCAGTATGTACCTGGCAGATACCTGGAATGCGCCGCTCCTCACCTCTGACAAGCCCCGTTGCGTTTGCCTTCCCAGCCTGGGTTCATGCCTGGCTGACGGGCGGCTGATCTGTTAAATGATAATGATTAGGATTTAATAGGCTGCAATGCTTCGCGTGTCTACCAGATGGCATAAATTCATGAATTGTAATGCAGTATATATATATACTGTGCAGTATTGCAGCCAGCGGGAATAAAATGCTTCAATCCCTGCCTGAAAATATCTCAATGCACTCGGGCAGAAAACAGTCACAAACCTCAATACACCCGGGTATAACCGAATTCATGGGACTAGCCGAGCTCGAATAAAGTGTGTCGCCAGTGTATGAAAGATGTGTGCAAGAAGAATGTTTGTGCAGTCGCTCTTAGCAGAAATTAGCCCCCACCAATTCTCACAAATAGCTGACCCTTGGATTATGTGACATATTGAGATGTAAGCCATTTTCTAATTTATAGAAATATTTAATGATATATATATATATATATATATATATATATATATATTGGTTGTGTGGCATGTGGGCCACTAAGATTGTACCCTGCAATCACACTGCCCTTTGTTATCTGGGTTTCATTCTTCCCACTTTCTATGTATCTGACACGTTACCCCAAGGGAAGCTGAGAAATCGAAAAGATCTGACCAGGACCATTAGTTCAACCCGCATTGCAGCTGGGGTTTTTATACCTAGTTTAGGTATTCTGGATCTCTATTCTAAATTAAGTGAGCTGATGGTAAATATTGATGATGCTCTTAATCAGACAAGTGATGCTATTATCCGTCTGACTAATGAACAAGAGCAAATCCGAACAGTATTATTACAGAATAGAATGGCTCTTGATTATCTTCTAGCCTCACAAGGAGGTGTTTGTAAACTTGTAGGACAGAAGTGCTGTGCCTATATTGAAGATGAGTCTGGCGCTATTCATAAAGATATGGATAAGCTACTGGAAATTCAGGCAAGGATGCGTAAAGAATCCTCAGGCCTTAGCTTAAATTGGATGTCAGGACTCACTAGTTGGATTGGAGAATTGGGTATGAAAATTCTCTGGTTTTATTGTAGTGATTAGTATAATCGCAGCAATTTTTGTTATTTTTCACTGTTCTAAATGTGCAATGCTTTCATTTGTCTCAAGGAAACCTTCAATTTCATCTCACGCCATGTATGCAACTAATAATTCATATGTGGCCATGAACAGAGTCTATGATACTATTGGTCCCCATAAGGCCATAGTCATAGAGAAGCGTACCTAGTAAGGGTATTTGTTCTTTTAGAGAACAAAAAGGAGGGGATTGTTAGGACCAATATGTCAGGCCAGAATCTGCACTCATGTTAAGCTTCCATTTTGTCTGGACATAACTAGTTAAGATTCTGTAGTCAGCCTTTTGCTGAAATATAATTCATAAATGCACACAGTTTCTGCTAAATTACATTTCCTTTCTTCCTGGTCAGGATATTAATACGATACTTTTGTGTTATCAATTTCCTGATGTTTTAGTTAGAATATAATAGAATGGTTCTCTGCAAGAAGCAAAATAGTGTAATATAGTTGCTAAAGACTCAAGGTCTCTTTTGATAACAGACAATGAATAAGCTATGTATTCAGACAATTGCTTGTATTGGAAAAGACACGTCCCAAAAGTCACGCCACTAATATGTCCTGCCCCTAGATCACGCCTCTAATCAAAGCTACGCCCAAGACACACCTAGGATACGCCTATGTTACGCCTATGTTACGCCTCTAACCAATATCTTTTTTTTTCTGTATAAAAGTCATCACCCTATGAGTAATAAATTGAGACAAAGGATTTGAAACCTGGCATGTGTTACGTTTCATTTCGTTCGTCTTCCAGGCCTGATAAAGTTCATCAAAGATCGAAGATAACAGTTGCAGGGCGTGAAAGCTTCCTGGGAAGTCTGCTGCAAACGGTGCAGATGGTGTAGTATCCAGTCACAAGGCTTCAGTGTACCTGGCAGAGGAAAGGTTCCTCTCGGTTCTGAAGAATAGGTGAGGAAATTAGGTCTTCCTTCAATCTACTACAGCCAATGTACGAAGCCCTTTGCATGGATTAAGTGGCTTCCCAGAGGCTGACTTTGGAATTGTAAGTAGTGAGAGTTAGATACTGTAAGAGTTAAGCCACCACTGACAACTAGTATCAATTTCTGTGTCATAGAACACATACTTATCTTAACTTTAAAATTCTGCCTGGTCTGGTTTGCCACAATCATTTTGGGCTCACCAATGTGTTGTAGTTAACAAACAAAATACAGCAGTTATATGTCACCAGGTTGTTGCGAAAACTTGATATGTCATAAACTCAAGCCAGGCGTGTCACAGAAATCTTTAAGCAGAAATCCCCCCCGTTATGTTTTTTTTTGTTTTGCTTATCTGGACTGAGGTGGGCCCTTGAAGCTGATCTGTGTTCCCCTGCCCTCTGGGGAAACCCCATTTTTGTAGTTTTTGGTGTGCCAGTTTTGACACATATATTTGCCTGAGCGAGGCTGACCCCACAACCATTTTGTTCAATGCTCAGAAACCGAGGGTCTTCAGAGGTCGGAGGACCCCACAGATCAGGTCAAAATACAGCGAGCCGCTTGGACCGCTGCATTAAGAGGAAGACAAAATTGGCAAAGATACACAGAAATGCAACTTTGCACTGTAGTAACTTTAAAATAATAGAGAGTTGAAATCTTGCATTTACAATCAACATGTCACCTTGCAAAAATGAGAACTTCTGACTTACAGTACAGTAAGCTGTTCTGGATATTGAAATGTTGTCAGAGGATCAGATAATTACACTATGGTAAAATAACACATACATTAAAGGTTTGCTGAAAACATATTGGATGGCTAAAGCCGTACGTTATACAGTATGTTGTGTGGTGGTGAAGTTACTCCAGTTTGTGCTTTTTCTCTGACCTGCGCCAAGTTTATCCGTTCAAGCTTGGTCACAACTATAAAGGCCTAGGTGCTCCATAGCTATTACAAGCCACCATTCACACTTCCTTCTCTGGTACTCTGCTTTCTTTAGCGTGGCTCTTCATATATGCAGCGTGCCTGTCATATTGAATGGCGCCAGGGGGTTGATAAACCTGTCTTTTCTTTGGCCTGGGATGTCAGAGGAACCTGCCAGTGGCCTTTGTCAGATCTAATGTTGTTAGATACGTGGCCGTACCCTAGCATCTCTATTACTGTACCTTGTCTACTCTTGGTATTGGGTAAGCATCAAACTTTGTCACCCTGTTCAATTCTCGAAAGTTGTTGCAAAACCTAAAAGAACCATCTGGTGTGGGTATTAAAACTACTGGACATGACTATTCACTGTACGATTCCTTTATCACGCCCAAATGGGTTTCATTCAATAAAGGGTTATCAAATCTTGTGCATTGTCTTGCCAATGGTGTCTTAGAGCAGCGTGCATAAACTGGGGTGCGCGACCCCCAGGGGGGCGTGAGACTGCCTGCGGGGGGCGCGCGGTTTACAGAGGCCCCGCGCGCTTCCCGAAGGCAGTTAAATTAAGTGTCTGGGGAGCTGCAGGGCCTCTGTAAACCTTTACTTACCTTGGCTCCACACGCGTCGCCATGGCAACGTGACGTCATGATGCCGGAGCCGAGGTAAGATGGGCTGAGGGGGGGCGCGGGGGTGAGGTGACCGCCGGCAGGGGGGGGGCAGGGAAAAAAGTTTGCGCCCCCCTGTCTTAGAGAGTCATTTATTAAAGTCATCCAGCTGCAAAATTGGGTTATAACCTGGGCAAAAATAATGCACCAGATTTACCAAAGAAATAAATCCAATTTGTTGCATTTGAAATGATTTTCCTTGACAAATGCGGGGCGATTGTTTTGCCCCAAATTAGCAGGCAGGAAACTTTGATCATTTACCTCCTACCTCACGTCTTTTTAATGTGCAAAGTGATGATTTTGCTCTAAGATTTATTTTAAAGTGCCATCCTACTACATGACTCTGCTCAGCTCAATCACAAAGATCAATCACTTGTGCTCAGCTCACAAAATAAAGGCCTGCGAACAATTCAGGAAATGGTTCTCTTCACCTAACACTTTTCTCTGATCCAGTAATATGCTCCTATACGGTATGCTGGAAAATGTTTAACTTTGCCAATTTTTATCTCTGGACCTCTGTTCTCTTCACATTTTGGCACCCTCCCTTCAAGACATAATTGATGACCCATGTCTTCAATAAATCATTTGAAAAGCTTCCCTGTTAAAACATATTACATCATTGAAATTGCTGCACCAAATGCACTTTAAACATCTGAGCCACATACTTGACCTTTTGAAAATAAAGGCAATTTCTTTGAGGATATGGTATTCTGTATTCCGGTATTTAACAGGTCTCTGAGATAAAAGGCCCAAAGTAATTGTTTTACAGAACTTAGGCATAGCAGAGCTCAGTATAATAAATGGATGTAGCTCAAAGTGAACTGTATTGCTGACCTGTGAGGAACAACAGAAAAAGCACAAGAGCTGAGCAGAGAGATCCAGATGCTCAATGAAAAGCTCAGCACGTTCAATTCAGTGGTACCCCTGAACCCCCCATCCATCTGTGCAAGCCACTGGCTGAACAAGTTGACTAAGACAATGTGGAGGTGTACCTGACCACATATGAATGTGAAACCACAGGGCTGACCAAAGTCACAGTGGCCAGAACTGATGAAGCCATTTTTTGGCAGACTCGCAGATACCTTGATCCAGTGAAAGTTCAAGACTACGACAAGCTGAAAGCTGAGATTCTTGCCCGCCCTGGTGTCACCATCGCAGTTTGAGCTCAGAGGTTCCATCTGAGAAAGCAGCCTGGTTCCAGATGTAAAACCTCATCAATCTCGCCAAGAAGTGGCTACAGCCTGGGGTATGCTCTGCCGCACCATTAAGAAATGGGTAACCAAACGGACCCCAAGAAAGCCAACCAGTTAGTTGCACTGGTGTGGAGGTATAAGGCCATGGAAAAGCTAATGGCAAACCCTCTGTCTGAGCTCCCCGTCAACTCAAAGATCTGGAGCCAGACAAAATCCATTAAGACTGTTCTTTGCTTTGCGGATGCCAGAGCATCAAGGAGCCTGGGTTAGTAGGCTTGAAGCGCCCAAGGTAACAAGAAAGGCTCCCATAAATAAAAGTGTAAAGTGCTCCAGGTGTCAAAACCAAGGACATATTGCAGCTACTTGTCTACTAACAAATGCAATACAATGTCTGTGAGAGGGAAAAGTGGGATTCTCTATTAGACTATAACGTGTGTGCCCCTTCATGTAATGTGCAAACCGAGAGGCAAGTATGTTCTGTAATGGTAGAAGAACATAAGGTGAATGTCATGCTAGATTTCAGGAGCCTGGTCATCCTGGTTGCTGACTATTTGGTAAAGCCCCATAAATTGAAGTGCCAAAATGTTAGGGTGATATGCATACATAGAGACACCCATGAGAGTACCCCACTGTATTTGTGCCACTAGAAACCAAGGCCAGGTCTTTAATTTGCCAGGTGAGAGTGGTACCCTCTTTGCTACAGTACATGATGCAGTCCTTTGTCAAGACTTTCTCATTTTTTGGACCGGTGGCTGCAGGGAATCAAGCTCAGAAGACCCATAGAGGAAGCAACAGGGGGTGGTGTGAGGAAGAGGAGCTTGCCCAGCATGACCCATACACTTCTTCTGACTTATGTACACCAGAAGTGGTGCCAATAGAAACGTTACAAAAGGACTTCCCTCTGTCAGTAATGGGGATAAAGAGGCCCCAGGGTCAGGAAATGGGGATGAACCAGTTAATTAGGAGACTGATAAAAAGGTTAGTGGTTTATCTGAAAATATTGGAATGGCCCAAAAGAGGGCCCCAACCCTCGCTAGGGCTAGAGAGATTATACAGGTAATACATGGTATTTCCATTTATCATGACACTTCCCTTTCATTCTCTAACATTGCATTAAAAAAATTCATTGGGTATAAAAATGTGGAGAAGAAATTATAGAACAATTACGGATTCCCCAGGCTTGTACATGAGTGGTACTGGATTTGGCCCATTGGCATATGCTAGGTGTGCATGCCTAGAAGAGACAAGACATCATTCTACAAAGATTAGTTTGGCCTAGAATATATGTTACTCTAAAGAACCTCTGTGAGTCTTGTCCAACTGAATTGAGATGTGTTCTTAGAACTATAAGGACGCATTCATGTGGACATTGTGTCAGAGCCAGGCACGTGAATGCATTAAAAACCTGACAGAGTACCAGGAGGTCAGAAGGAAGGCTATTAATGAGGAGGCTAACACAATGATCTTTTTGGCTGTGCTAAAGGAATCCTACAATGAATCGTCAAGTCCACTAGTTTTAATACCCAAACCATATAGTTCTATTAAGTTTTGCAGATCTAATGTTGTTAGATACGTGGCCGTACCCTAGCATCTCTATTACTGTACCTTGTCTACTCTTGTTATTGGGTAAGCATCAAACTTTGACACCCTGTTCAATTCTGCAAAACCTAATAGAACCATCTGGTGTGGGTATTAAAACTACTGGACATGACTATTCACTGTACGATTCCTTTATCACGCCCAAATGGGTTTCATTCAATAAACGGATATCAAATCTTGTGTATTGTCTTGCCAATGGTGTCTTAGAGCAGCGGTGCATAAACTGGGGTGCGCGACCCCCAGGGGGGCGTGAGACTGCCTGCGGGGTGGCGCGCGGTTTACAGAGGCCCCGCGCGGTTCCCGAAGGCACTTAAATTAAGTGTCTGGGGAGCTGCAGGGCCTCTGTAAACCTTTACTTACCTTGGCTCCACACGCGTCGCCATGGCAACGTGACGTTATGATGCCGGAGCCGAGGTAAGAGGGGGTGAGGGGGGGTGCGGGGGTGAGGTGACCGCCGGCAGGGGGGGGCAGGGAAAAAAGTTTGCGTCCCCCTGTCTTAGAGAGTCATTTATTAAAGTCATCCAGCTGCAAAATTTGGTTATAACCTGGGCAAAAATAATGCACCAGATCTACCAAAGAAATAAATCCAATTTGTTGCATTTGAAATGATTTTCCTTGACAAATGCGAGGCGATTGTTTTGCCCCAAATTAGCAGGCAAGAAACTTTGATCAGTTACCTCCTACCTCACGTCTTTTTAATGTGATGATTTTACTTTTGCAAATTGAACAGGGTGTCAAAGTTTGATG
This sequence comes from Ascaphus truei, assembly GCF_040206685.1. Classification (NCBI taxonomy): domain Eukaryota; kingdom Metazoa; phylum Chordata; class Amphibia; order Anura; family Ascaphidae; genus Ascaphus; species Ascaphus truei. The sequence continues at coordinate 223,464,542 of NC_134485.1, forward strand.
CTTACAAAATACCAAGGGTAAATAAGCTAATAGAGAAGCTTGGTACAGCCAGGTATCTATTAGATCTGACAAAAGGCTACTGGCAGGTTCCTCACATGCCCCATGCCAAGGAAAATACAGATTTCTCCACCCCAGACAGCTTACTTCATTATACCGTGCTACCATTCGGTCTGTATGGTGCCCCGGCCACACTCCAAAGAAGGATGGATAGGATCCCGAGACCACATAGCCTAGTACAGGCAGTATTGTACATCGGAGAGGCAGGATTAACAGCTAAGAAATGTGCCATTGGCTTGGAGGAAGCAAATTATCGGTGTTATACTTTTGGGCGAGGCCTAGTAAAGCCTCAAGTGCACATAACAGAAGTCATCCAGAACTGGCCACAACCAAGAAACAGGTGATTTAATTTTTTTTTTTTAAATAGGTTTTACAGGGTATTATAGAAAAAGTATATCAGATTTTGCTTCCATTGCTCACCATTACCCGATCTGACCACAGGCAGGAAAAGCTTTTCAGCCACTATTAACAACACCCGATTTTACCTAATTGATTTTTTTTTTAAAAAAGCAGATGCCTGAGGCTGGGATAAAGGCTTTTCGATCACAAATTGTAAGTGGTGAAAAACACCCTGTGACATTTAGTATATAAATGGGCATTAAAGTCACTAATATCACCTGGGTGAGCGATTTAAGCTTATCAGAGACCATGCACCATTCACATGGATGCAGCAGAATAAAGATAAGAATGCTAGAGTAACAATGTACTTTTTAGGGTAACGAGCTTGCAATTTTTACACTGAATCTGCTGGCGGGGGCAAAACAGGAAAATGCAAATGGTCTATGAGGTGCCTCCATGAGGAGAGGCTGGGTGCAAGGACTTCACAGCATGGTACAGCATGAGCAGGCGGACAGCTTCTTGTCTCAATGTGATGTGTGTGTGTGTGAGTATGTAAGAGAGATAGTGTGTGTTGTGTGTGCGAGAGATAGAGTGTGTCTGTGTGTAGAGGGGGAGACCGCGTATGAGAGTGTAAGGCGGGAGGGCATAAGAGGGGAAGAAAGAGGGAGTGTAAGGGGGGAACAGAGAGAGAGGGAGTGGGAAACGGGTGAAAAGAGAGAGATGGACCAGCGGGAGAGGGGGAGGGTTAGGGTTCCCCAGAATTTCACAATCTAATTCTAATGTTCCTTAACCAAAAATGTTTTCAAAACCACTGGGCTAGAGAGCAAGCTACAAGAAAAAGGTCTATAGTTCATTCTTTTACTGTTTTGTTGGCAAATGGCTTAGACATCCCACAGGTTGTTAGATATTTCCTTTGTGGTAGTAAGTGCTCCTTCAATGAGTTGGGATTCATTTTTCTGTTAAAATCCCGTGTAAGAAATAAATACACGGACAAAGTTCCAGTTTAAAGTTGAACTGTACCTTGTGGTGTGCCTCCTTCCATGCTCAGACAGACCAGGAGATGAGATCCCACTGAAGAGTGACCAGTCTGTGTATACCAGAGGTCACACACACACAATATATATATATATACATTCAGTTGTGTGAAAAAGAAAGTACACCCTCTTTGAGTTCTATGGTTTTACATATCAGGACATAATAACAATCATCTGTTCCTTAACAGGTCTAAAAATTAGGTAAATACAACCTCAGATGAACAACAACACATGACATATTACACAGTGTAATGATTTATTTAACAAAAATAAAGCCAAAATGGAGAAGCTATGTGTGAAAAACTAAGTACACCCTTACTGCTTCCATAGGATTTAAGATGCTAAGTAGCAGACAGGTGCTGCTAATCAAATGCCCTTGATTAATTGATCATCAGCAAGTGTGAACACCTCTATAGAAGCCGAAGTTTTAGCAGTTTGCTGGTCTGGAGCATTCAGGTGTGTGTTAACACAATGCCAAGGAGGAAAGACATCAGCAATGATCTTAGAGAAGCAATTGTTGCTGCCATTAATCTGGGAAGGGTTATAAGGCCATTTCCAAACAATTTAAAGTCCATCATTCTACAGTGAGAAAGATTATTAAAAAGTGGAAAACATTCAAGACAGTTGCCAATCTTCCCAGGAGTGGACATCCCAGCAAATTCACCCCAAGGTCAGACCGTGTAATGCTCAGAGAAATTGCAAAAAAACCAAGAGTTACATCTCAGACTCTACAGGCCTCAGTTAGCATGTTAAATGTTAAAGTTCATAACAGTACAATTAGAAAAAGACTGAACAATTATGGTTTGTTTGGAAGGGTTGCCAGGAGAAAGCCTCTTCTCTCTAAAAAGAAAATGGCAGTACGGCTTAGGTTTGCAAAGTTGCATCTGAACAAACCACAAGACTTCTGGAACAATGTCCTTTGGACAGACGAGACCAAAGTGGAGATGTTTGGCCATAATTCACAGCGCCATGTTTGGCGAAAACCAAACACAGCATATCAGCACAAACACCTCATACCAACTGTCAAGCATGGTGGTGGAAGGGTGATGATTTGGGCTTATTTTTGCAGCCACAGGACCTGGGAACATTGCAGTCATTGAGTCGACCATGAACTCCTCTGTATACCAAAGTATTCTAGAGTTAAATGTGAGGCCATCTGTCCGATAGCTAAAGCTTGGCCGAAATTGGGTCATGCAACAGGACAATGATCCCAAGCACATGAGCAAAACTGCAACTGAATGGCTGAAAAAGAAAAGAAACAAGGTGTTGCAATGGCCCAGTCAAAGTCCTGACCTCAACCTGATTGAAATGCTGTGGCAGGACCTTAAGAAAGCTGTGCATAAACAAATGCCCACAAAGCTCAATGAACTGAAGCAACATTGTAAAGAAAAGTGGGCCAAAATTCCTCAACAACGATGTGAGAGACTGATAAAGTCATACAGAAAACGATTACTTCAAGTTATTACTGCTAAAGGTGGTTCTACAAGCTATTGAATCATAAGGTGTACTTCGTTTTTCACACATGGTTTCTCCATTTTGGCTTTATTTAATGTTAAATAAATAATGACATGGTGTAATATGTCATGTGTTGTTGTTCATCTGAGGTTGTATTTACCTAATTTTAACCTGCTAAGGAACAGATGATTGTTATTATGTCCTGATATGTAAAACCATAGAATTCAAAGAGGGTGTACTCTATATTTCACACCACTGTATATATATATATATTTATATATATTGTGGCAGGATGGCCGTGGTAAGTGAGGAGACAACACGTCTTTTCCGGTGAAATAATGCTGTTGGGTTTATTTGTCCAAAAACGGTAACTAAACAATGGGTACACTGTCCCTTTAAAATTGAAATGAAACCAAAACCTAACCCCGGTCGGGGTACTAGCTAAACAAAAGTGCAGGCTAACTATCTGGCTGGCTAGCTAACCTATTCCAGCCCAATAAAGTACAGCAAACGCAGTTGGCTCCTTACCTGGGAGCTTTATTCTTCCCTCTTGGGACAGGATCGCTTTGGGCAGCTTGTGTCTGTCTTAACACTTCTCTGTCTTCCCTCTATGCCTCAGAGAGAGAGACTGCCGCCCCAGAGGCATTTCCTCTTCCTGTTTTTAAAGCAGGTAAAGGAGCTTTATTCAAATCACCTGTGGTCTGCTTGACAAGCTGAGTTAACCCCTCGTTTACTGGATAGCATGCATACTGCCATCTCCTATTCACATACACGGAGTCAATGACCCTATCACAATATATATATATATATATATAAAATATATATATATATATATATATATATATATATATATGTGTGTGTGTGTGTGTGTGTGTGTGTGTATGTATGTATGTGTGTGTATATATATATATATATATATATATATATATACTGCTGTGGCCGAGTTTATTCGAGCATTTGCCCGTTCTCGGCCGCAGCAGTAACCTGGCGCGCGCCGGAGGGTGCCGGGCGCGCGCCGAAGCAGCGGAAGAGCGCCCTCCGATCGGGGCGCTCTCCCTCCCGCTGCCGGGTCCGCCGGGTCCCCCGGAACCCCCTGCCACCGTCCCCCACATCGCGGGACACCAGGGCTCCCTCGGGGAGCCCTGGACGCGCGTGCAGGGGGCGCTGGCACCCGATGACGCGTGACCGCGCATCGGTGACGCGCGGCACGCCGAGGGAGTGGGGCTAGCAAGCCGGGGCATCCCCCGGCTTGCGGAACTAGCCCTGCTCGAATAAATCATGTCGGTAGTGTATATATATATATAGCCATGCAGCCCCTGGCTACTAAATTCCTTTGCTGTCGTTTTTAATATCACCCAGCAGTGCTAGGGTAAATCATCTTACACAGGGCTTGCATGTGAGCTGGCTCCAAGGAGAGAGACTAAGTCGCCAGTGCAGGAGCCTGGCAGTTGGAGTCACATGCAAGGGGGGTTGGGCTGACTAGGCCTGTGATGTTAGCTAGGCCTGCCCAGATATTGGGGTAGAGGGAGTAACCCCTCTCTAGGTATAAACGGTGAGGGCTCCCCTCCCTAGTAGGTGGTTCTGTTCTCTCCCCTCTGGGGGAAGAGAGTTCTGAGTGTGATGTTCTCCCTCTGTGGAGTGGAGGAGATTATACCTTTCCCCGTCAGGGGGCAAGGGCTAGCCTGGTAATGGGGTGACTAGCCAAGGTAATGATGAAGGAAATGCTGGTTCAAAATAAACACCAAGTTATGCAGTTCTAAGTTATTCAGAGAGAGATAATGTGCCTGTGGGGAGAACTCCTGTCCCTGGCAGGAGCCCTGCAGAATGGAGGCGCTGCACCAAGAGACCAGAGACTGAAAGCCTGTCCTGTTGCCTGACTCCCACTAACGTCTATGGAGACTCAGACCTCCTGAGCACTGCTCCACTAACACTGTATATACCAGCAGATCTCCCTTAGACGAGGGGATAGAGGTGTTACATATATATCACTTTGAGCAGTACTGAATCACCAAATATCATGATCTGTTCCTTTACATTTCAGAAACCAGTGTCTATATATGCACATATACCCTTGGATAATGTTCCACCTTCCCTCTGCACATGCCACATGTAAAATGCAATGGGTGTGGCGGGATGGGTTTGCAGAATGTGCAGCAGTGAACGTCACAAAATTGGCTGTTGCCTCAAACTGTGAGATTTGGATAAACTCAGGTTCTCCCCCCTGAATCTGCATATCTTTGTAGGAGATGCAAAGCAAACCTAATTTTAGTGTGACTAATGGGAGCCAGACCTGCAGCCTATGATTTCTAGTCTGTTACCCCCCACTTCTGCCTTTGTAATGCCCAAACCAATAACACGGGTTGAATCTTAATTCTGTATACAGTATGCAAAGCATTTGAAGATCAGTTGAGGGGGTCTTACTTATTGGAAGACAGGATCGCTGACTTGTACAAGTGATCCTACAGATGTCAATGGTGTATGAAATCAGAACCTGGCCATATTTCTTTCCACAGAAGCATATACATTATCTCATTCACGTGAGTTTGTGGCCGTGGCAGCAATATTTACTCCAGTAATAACTTGATATCAAATTGCTAACTGTACACACACATAATAAAGTGATGTCATAGCATAGAGACGAATAATTAACAATTCCACAAGCTCACAGGATATGTGGCTTTGAAGTATTGAAATGACTGCCGAATGCAACTCGGAAACCACCTGTGAATAACTCATTGCAAAGCTTCATTAATCATTTCCTTTATCGTGTCAAGTCGTCCTTATATTAGTTTGGATTTACCATTCATATTAAATTGGGTAAATTGATTTGGAATGTACATACTTGCAGTGTAATTCTGTTAATTATCATCATACAGCGTTGGTCATGAAGGGTGTGTGTTCATGCGTAAACTCAGGCGAGGCACCTTCCTTACTGCTATTTTGTTAACACACTGCAGGACGTTGGCCTGCACGGGAGGAATTTATCTGGGTGTAAATCCTAGAGTCTAGGCTGCCAAGCATATTAAGTTAATGTGCTTTGAATTGCATTTATATATGGTCATTTGCCCAAGTTCCTAAAAGAAACACATAACTGTTGGGAGCTTACAAAGCCAAGGGATCCACTGCAATATTATGTATGTGCAGCAAAGTTTGGTTATTTTGGTCCTCAGATCTGCAAATCTGCAGTCCAGTTGTCCTAGACAATGGGATACATTTGCTAAGCTGTGCTATTTCAGCAAAAACAAATGTATATGCAGATTATGCATATACTGTAATTGAATTGACACTAATGTATTCACACAATGGCAAGAGAAAACATACTCATCTTTATTGCCTATGTTGAGTAGTGCTTGTGCTGTCTGAAATAGCCCTTACATTTAGCTACTGTATCATTTGCATAGGTTAAATATCAAGATTATCTGAACATAACTTCTTAGGCTGCGCCCCGCTGGCGCTGACCGCGCTCATGCTTGAGAGTGGTGATGTCACAGCTCTCCAAGCATGAACGCCGGGTGTCCTTGCTATTTCGGAAGCGTGCGTGGGGGGGGGGGGGGGGGGGGTTGTGGGCAGGTTGAGTGCGCTCGAAAGTTCATTTTTTTTGTTTACCCAAGCACCAAGCGTGGGTGAGCGTGCGTGCACGAGCGCACACCGCGTGAGCGGGGACTTACATATATAGATATATGTAAGTAAAAGCAGCAAGCGCTGCCCGCTCAGCACTAGTGGGGACGCAGCCTTATTCAGACAAAGCCACTATATAGGCTAATGCCCCGATGCAAATGATCTCCAATTAGCATAAAACTAACAACTTGTATATAACCTGTTCACAGATTTGGTGCTAATCATGTCACCGCTTTTATCTAAGAACAAAAAGTTCCATTGCTTTTAATTGCAAACCACCAGGGTTTGATCCCCTGGCCCACACAGAGTTTCCAGAACCTACCCAGGCTATCTATGGGTTAATTAAAGTGGGATACTTTTTTGCAGCCATTCTGCCAGTCTGTATTGAATTACCAAGCACAGACTTTTCTCTTACCATAGATGGTGCGATAGCTAAGATCCAATCATAAGCTAACCTTGGGCTAAAGCCTAGATTTGGCTTAAGTCTTTCTATTTATTTGACTCTAAGGAACGCTCATACGCAAAAACGTTTAGTGGTCTGCATATCTCTGCACAATCAATCAGCAAAATCAACCATGGTTTAGAGAACCCTTGCCAAACGTAATGCTATATTGCAATGAGAGATTCTGGGGGATGGCCAGGAAAGACATGCACTAATTAGATCGTTTGTATGATCGTATACTAAGCCTGCGCTACCGAAGTGGCCTGCCAATGCACAGAAATATGCTTCAAATCACATTGGTACTAGTTTGGTTTTATTACATCTCTTCATACAAATATACCCTCTATGATGAAGGAGAAACCCGTAATATGGTATGATTAAGAACATACAATATGAGGAGCAAGTTCTTGGAAACAGATGCAGAACTTGATTGCAAAGGCAGAGGTATAACTCGAGTGTTAGAGTTGGTACTTGAAGCTAAATGAGTTAGTGGGATCACTCAATGAGATTGTATATACAATGGAGAGTAGTCGTTTTGGCTCCAAGCCTTGGCAGATGAAGGGAAACAGATGAGAGGAAAAAGTTGGCAAATTAGACACAAAGGGATCGGTGGAAAATTTTAAATGGAAGTCAATAAATCAAAGAATAATTAATGGAGTGGTCATCGGTATTGATAACAACAGAACCAATCCTTCTTAAGTTTTCTGTTGTTATCAATACCGATGACCACTCCATTAATTATTCTTTGATTTATTGACTTCCATTTAAAATTTTCCATATATATATATGGCCCCTGCTACAAATATGTGTTCACTGTGTACAATACAGAATTCATTTGCTGCATCTATCACATGGAGTAATAAGGAATAAGAGACACTGTCCCTGATCTGCCTGGCAACTTAGGCTAAGTCTCCGATGGTCGCTGCTGCATGCGCGCCTGGCGCGACCATGATGTCACCTGACTGATTCACCCTCATTGGCTGAACCGCTGGGGGCATGGCCAGCGCTTCGTCGCCAGTTCTGAATACAATTTCCTAGTACTGTTCTCAGAAAATCTGGTCGTGCATCGCAGCGGCAAACTGTGCGCCAGGGCAGCTAATGGGGCTGGCCCCATTGTGGGGTGTTCTTGTCCCTGCAGTGCACACCATAGTGCGTGCTGCAGCAGGCACTGGGGACCTAGCCTTAGTCTACACTTGACATGACAGGCAGAAATTAGGGTAATGGTGGCCCGTCTGTGTAAATGACTAACAATGGATGTAAGCAGTGGAGGGTAATAGTAATCAATGTCCCTTCTCAACTTCTTAGACTAACTAAAAGATTGGCGCAGAATTGCAGAACTTCAAGGCTCCCAAACATGGCTGAAAATTAGTTTCTACCCGATTTGCTGGGCTGCACAGCAACCCTTAAATAAGTCACTGGCTCTGCATAATACAACTTCAAAGCTTAACAATTTCCCTTCCAATGGGGTGTGGTCTGCATTGCTAGCACTCTTTAAAGGGTAAAATGACCCTACTTTAATCCTACCATTTTATAAAGATTCACCATATGATTGCACGCAAGGACTCAAAAACTTTATTTCGGGCACTTTATTTCGTTTGGACAGTTTGTGATGATGAGCATCATTCTCCCCAATATACAATTGTGAATACTCTAATTCAACATTTTTGTTTCCTGAAAAAGCAGTTGATGTGGAAAGAGACTTAAAAATAAAGCATTCTTCTTAGTCTCAAAAACGTACAATGATTATTAGTAGGTGCCCATTATGCAAAAAAATGTTTTCATAGAGGAGAACATTAAGTGCATTAATTTGCAGAAGTTCAAAGACATTTTAATAACGATTGACACTCACATAAGGGTATAAGGAAAAATAAAGAATTATTTTCAAATTAAATTCTAATGTTAATGTAACTCCCTAATGAACTCGATGAAAAACTATATTTTTGTTTGAAATTCCAGAAATCTCAGATTTCATGAATGTCGCTAAAACACAAGACATAAATAAATAATGTCTCACACACTGAAGAGGCGCTCAGTAAAAATGTGTAATTCCATGCTTACATCCAAAGCAGAGAGGCCAGTTGGTTGTCTCAGATGGCTTAATTCAAATGAAAAATAAAAGAACATAATAAGACGATTGTAAAATCTTTAATAATATTTTGAATATCACAGAGAAATTAGTTAAAACACAAGCCCTAAAACACAGCATTAAAAATATAAACCACTCGTCTCTTCCCTTTGCAAGCTTTGATACATTTGTTGTAGTGTGTTATTTTTATACCATTTATGGCTACAATGTTTGCAGACTATAATGAGAATCCCATACACAGCTAAAATCCTTTATTCCTCCCTTATGGACTACAATAAAAAGTTCTAAAACTAACAGTATATCTTAACAGACTTTATGCACGTGTCTTCCAGATCCTGGGTAAATGATGACTTGTTAACACACCGCTGACACAAAGCACAGTGCTGCTCAATAGGAGGATACACAACAGTTAAAGCAGCTGCCCCGGATGCTCACTTTTTGTCTCCCCTACCTTCTCCCTTTTTTATTGTTATATTATCGGATAGGAACCAGGAGGTCTCTGGAGCTGAACCTCTATTTTCAGCTCCCTGGTTCCCAAGATAATTACCGGTACCGTTTCCTGATGTTTAAATCCCCTTTGTCATGCGGACCAATAGGAAGCCGCAAAAATAGCCCGGTTCAGCTCCAGGGACTCTGTGGTTACTGGTAAAGGTACCAATGTGTAGTCTCCTCCAGGAGAAACAACATGGCTGTTTAAATCTCCCGCTTCATGTGGGCCAACAGGAAGAAGCAATGTCACCCATTGCAGCTACCTATTGACCCGAGTGACACAGGGGATATGAAAACCAGGATGTGATACTGGTATCTCAGATAATACCGGGGGCTCCCCAGAGTTGAATATAGCGCTATTTGGGACCGGAGACCCTGTGGTTCAGATCCTTTAAAGAAAGTCACATGGGCAAGATTGCTGCTTTAAAGAAGCCCATCCCACTCATTTTTGAAAATTTTCCCTTTAAGTTTGCCCCAATTTTGTGATTTAACCACTGCCTGGTGGTTAACTGAGGCAAGTTTGTGCTGTCTTTTTTAGATACGAATCACCGGAGGTTAAACAAAAGCTGTCATTCAAAACTTAATCTGGCTACCTACAGCTGCCGAATAGTAGGTGATGATAAATACGAGTGCTCCTGGTTCAGGAATCTCTGGGTGGTATTCCAACATCAAATAGGAAGGAAGAGCCTGGGCACTACGGATTTCTGCTTATGAAAAAATTTATTAGTGAGCCAGTGCCTACAGCTGCTGGACACACTCCGGCGAAGCCGCCCTGCAAGAACTGGAAGACTGACTTGAAAACATTAAATGGGACATTCTTGGCCATAGTGGAGTTAGAAAAAAAGATGAAGGCCTCATCCAGCTCAAAAGCGGACACCTATTCTATTACAGAGGTACAGAATAAGGAAGAATCAGTGGAGAAGGCTTCATCGCTAAGAGATGGAGACACAACATAGTAGAGCATGAAAGCTCATCAGAAAGAACAGCCAGAATCATCATTCAGTTGACAAAGAGATGCTGGTTTCAAATAATGGAAGTGTATGCTCTACAGTAACTTCTAGTTACACAGACAAAGAAGTGGAAGACTTCTACAATGACATCAAACAATTTAACTACAAAGGAAACTGTCACCTCAAGATCATTATAGGAGATTATTATTCCAATGCAGAGACTGGTGCCCATTAGAAAGACAAGCATCAGTTGGCAAAAATTGTTACATTAACAAGAATGAGCGGGTGGGCAGATTGGTAGAATTTGCAGAATGTGAAAACTTCTGTATCATGAAATCATTCTTCAATAAGAATCCAAATAGAAAATGGACATGGAATGGACTCGATGGAATCGAGAATGTATCAGGGGTGTCCCTTCTCCTTCCCCGTCTGGAGTTCTCCCGGTCTGCCACCTGCTGTTTTACTGCTGCTATTCCCTGCACAGAGCTTTCTAAGGAGACTAATTCATTTATCAGCCTCACCTGGTTCTTGGACTCAGCAAGGCCTTTTTAAGACTTCCACTTCCTGTTCCTCTTCAGCCCTGACCCCTGTTTACCAGGACCGGCAGCGATTATTGCAGGGCTCGGTGCAGGGGCATTTGCGGGGCCTCTTACCTTGTCCAGCGTGGCATCTCCTCAGAAAACGCAGCATCATGATGTTGCGCCATTACGTGACATCGTGGTGCCAAGTTGTCATGGCAACGTGCCGCTGCGATGCCGTGCGACATCCATTGTCATGGTAACATGCCATAGCAACGCGAGTGTAATCACGTTGTCATGTTAACACAACACCATTTGACATCCTGGTGCCATGATAACAGGACCCTGCAGGAGGAGATGCCGACAGACAAGGTAAAAGACAGTTACAGAGGCCCAAGCTCTCCCCCGGCAACCAGTTTAATTGTTGTGGGGAAGAGCATGGAGCCTATGTAGTCGCAGGGCTCGGTACGATGGCACCGAGGGTACTGTGATCATAACGGCCCTGCTGTTTCCTGACCATCCCTAACTGCCTGCTAGCCTACCCCAGCCACTGGACTCCAGCCCTGCAGTCGCTCCCTGTGACAGAAGGAAACTTATTATATCCTATCTAACAAACAAACGTAATTGAAGAATACACAATCCTTACCCATTTTGACACAAGGAGTGATGCTGCAGATTGCATCTGAATGTGAAGACAGGAAGAAGTAAACTGATTAAAAAGAAGACAAAAACAATAACCAGCTACAACCTCAAGCATAACAGCAGAGAATTTTAACTAGAACTGAACAATTGCTTCAGTTTGCACGAAATGCATGGAAACAAAACAATTATGAAGAACTTATGAAGATTGTAGTTGAAGGCGCAGAACAAAATGGACGAATCGGTAACAGACAGGAAATACCAGATGAGACAAAAACAATTAATGAGGAGACTACAAAAAATTAAACAATTACAAGACTCAGGACTAAGAATTGAAAATGCAGAGCTGTGAAATATAGTGAAGAAGTCTATTGAAGATAACAAAAGCTTAAAGAAGACACAGTAATGGCTAATGGTTGGAAAGAAGCAAATCATTGCACTCAAACAAGATGATGGATCAACAATAAAAGACTGTGCACTTATCATAAAGAGAGTTGAGGACTTCTACATGAAATTGCCAACTCAGATAACACAGGGCATAATCCAGCAGGGGACAAGCGAGAAGAAACCATGCATCTTTCCAGAAGTGGCAAAAGCAATCAAATTCATGAAGAATTGGAAGGCTGCTGGGGAAGACGGAAATACAACTGAAATCATGAAAGAAGTTTGAGAAGAAGTAGAAAAATCCTTGAAAAACACTCTACATGCTGCTTAAAGAACAGGAAAATTCCAGAACAATGGAGGAATGCCATTCTGTAGTTATCCTTATACAAAAGAAAGGTGACAAAGAAGACCACAAGAACTACTGAACAATCAGTCTTCTTCCAATCACAAGATTTTTACAAAGATACTCACTATTCGACTGCAACAGACCATGGATTTTGCCCAGGCTAGAGAACGTGGGAGAACCCCTGAGGAAGGAAGCTGTGTCTTCCGAAACGCGTAGGGTGGTCACGCTGGCTCTACTGCTGACCATCACTTCTGACCACACTGTCTAAAACTCCTGCTGATCGGAGTGTAGTGAATCTGCTGTCACTATCCGCACGCCCCGTTGGGCAGGTTTCTGGCGAATCTGCAATTGCAGTCCATCACTCCCAAGCTTATCGCGCACTAGCGGTCTGTCCCCGCGAGATCAGGGGGGCGCTCCGCCCGAAAGCAGCTGCTGAGGATCAGTACGCCACCGGTGCCAAGGAGAGACGCCTAAAGCTGCCAAGCCGCAGATGAGAGGGGAGACTCTCTGAATATCCACTGCCTGTTACCACTATACGTCCGGTAAGTGTTTTTTTCAGCCGCAGCAGCAGATCTACCAGTGGGACCTATTCCATTATTTTATACATTCATATGCCCATACTTTGTGTCATTTTATTAAATGTGTTATTTTTATCAGTCACCTGTTGTCTATCTCAGCATCTTGTTTTTCGTTTTCTCTTGTCTTTTATGTCATAGTTTATCTTGAATTTACTATACAGTATCACGCTATATATTTTCATTTGTTTTCACTCCATGTATGATAAATCATCGATTGGAGTACATCCTTGGATCTGACACAGCCACCAGTCCTGGTTGTATATATCCTTTTTATCACATTATTTACATGTGCAGGGCGCCAGAGATATAACATCTTCTCTACATGTTGCTCCTCTGACCTGGGGGTCAGAGTTATATCACAGGCAGCCGCCTTTATTCTTCTTCTTACTATAGAATAACAGGCCATTTTCAAATCACACTTGGTTTTTATATTATATTAGCCACACATTCTTCTGAAAACTAGCGCTACCTATTTTTGTTTTTCAGTACTTTCTAAATGCTCAATCTGTTTATTTAGCAGTTTGTGCAATTTTGTGTTTTAAACGTTACAAGCTTGAAATAGAACTGCAAAAACAAAAATCCCAAATTCTAATCCCAAAATATGTCAATGTTTTCACAAAATCCACTCATCCCTCTGATTCCAGGCGGTCAGAGCAGTATCCTCGTTTTTGAAATCTAACTCCATATCCCCATGAGTTAGGGCTTGATTCTCCAAATTCCTTTTGTCTATACCCCGTAGCACTCTGCATTCCAGCTCCTGTAATATTTGTCATGTAACTCACAGTTTAATTGGTATTAAGGAAGACGTATGAGTTGCCTGATGCCATAAAACTGCATCTGGAACCTATTCAAATACAAAGCTGTCTAACTGGTAGCATGGCTGCCAACATCGGAGGGCAATTCCGGACTGGGCACAATGAATAAAAAGGCCCAACCATGTAGACCCAAGACGGCCCCCCTCTTCCCACTATAACCCTAGCGGGCCTAATTTTCCCCCCTCCCCACAACTCACCAATTGCTATTGGTCCTGTACTCAATGGCCTGCAACTCACAGCCTGTTGGGAGCATGTTTAGGGCAGAATATAAAATGTATTCATTTGACAGTAGTTTTTTATTTTGTAATGTTTAAGTACCACAAAACCCTTTAATAATAAATTGTGACTCTGTGGAACCTCAACATATTATATAAAATAAAATCAGCTTTCTATAATATATATGTAGCCATGGCTGGTTCTGGCTATATGTCTGCCCTCCCTGGCACGTAAGTCCTGGTAGGTGCATGTAGTGTCAGGCCCATCTTGGGTTTACCGCCCCCCCCCTCTGCAGCTTCCTTGAGTGGCAGGAGTGGAGGTGTGACAGGGTTGTGTGTTGCCCAATCCGGGTGCAGACCTTGTGCCCTCCCCTTCTGCACTAAGGAAGAGGCACGCCTACATTTAATAAGTTATAGTTTGCCAGCAGAGAGCACAGGTGATGGATGTGTGCTGTCTCACCCTGCAGGGTGGGATTATATGAACAGTCCCACTAGGGACTAATGCCTAAGGACATAACTGACCCAGAGACCACCCAGAAGCATGGCATCCAAAGAGTATTCACTGTATGTACTGTCTGCAGTGGATGCCAATAAAGACTCCTGTTCAATATACTCTGGCCTGAGGGTGCAGTTACTCAGGGAGAGGATAACAGTGTTCTATCAAGGGGACTGCATCCAGCACTCCTGGAACCTGTGGTAGATGAAGGCACAGCACAAAGAGAATGAACCATGAAGTCACACCTAAATCCTGTCCTGTTTCCCCACGACATCGGGACACTCAGCATCTCCTGGACACCAACAGGTACTTGCACCCACAGACACCTGTAGCAAGGGCAAATCTTCCAGAGGGGGGAAGGGGGCTAGCAGCGCTACATATATAATGAATAACATTGCAGTATAACCTTTAATTAGATAAAATGGCAAAATAAAACTATTGGGGTTGAAAGAGTAAAATGTCCTCATTACCAGATCTTTTCTCAGGGAACCCATGGAAACCGTCAGTGGAACCCCAAAGTTTCACGGAACACAGTTAGAAAACCACAGATGTTAATGATAAATGCTAACTGTACTACACACATGAATACAAATAAACATGTACTATCGTTCTAAGTAACACACAGAATAGAAGTAAATCAGCCTTATTGCTCCTACTAATTGTGCAGAATATCCCAACATATTCCACCATAAGAAACAATGAAGCTGGCTATATGTATGTATGTATGTATGTATGTATGTATGTATGTATGTATGTATGTATGTATGTATGCCTTTATTTATATAGCGCCATTAATGTACATAGCCATAGCGCTCCACAGCATTAATATACGTGACAATCATATAAATAACAGATCATGGGAATAAGTGCTTCAGACATAAAGTAACATTTAGGAAAAGGAGTCCCTGCTCCGAAGAGCTTACAATCTAATTTGTTGGTAGGAAGAACATACAGAGACAGTAGACGGGCGTTCTGGTAAGTGTGTCTGCAAGGGGCCAAGGTATATGTATGATGTGTTAATTATCAGCCACGGTGCTACTCATATGCTTCCTTAAGCAAGTGTGTTTTAAGATGGGTCTTAAAGGTGGATAGAGAGGGTGCTAGTCGGGTATTGAGGGGAAGGGCATTCCAGAGGTGTGGGGCAGTCAGTGAGAAAGGTTTAAGGCGGGAGAGGGCTTTAGATACAAAGGGGGTAGAGAGAAAACATCCTTGAGCAGAACGCAAGAGTCATATATCTCTAAGAAATTTAAAATAATTATAAAATCTATTCTCACAAAAGGAGATGGTTTTTGTGGCTGACATATAATATGCAACATTGTTGGACCACGTTATAAGTAGTGAAATACATGGGTGAGGTATGTGGTAAAATTGCCAAAATAAAGCATTAGCTTAAGAAAATTACATCGTGCCCTAGGCTTTTTTACGAAAAATGTAATCAAGTATTAATAATAACTAAGAAAGTCCAACTGCACCCCAGGTAAGAAGAAAGCACAGCTGCTCAATGGAAAAAACAGGGTCCAAAAGATAACTTGCTGATTAAAAACAGATTTATTCATGGACAACAAACATCATAGCAGCCAAAGTGTTCTGGCTACTCTAACGCGTTTCATGCACTGAGGCGCTTTATCAAGCTTTGATCAATCTGTTTTTAACCAGCACGTTATCTTTTGGACCTTGTTTTTTCATTGAGCTGTGCTTTCTTCTTGCCTGCGGTGCAGTTGGACTTTCTTTGTTTACTTGATCAGAGAACCACGCCCACAGAGCTCTGACGGGACTTGTGAGTAATATTGGTTCTCTGCCTTTGCAGGAACCATCTTTTCAGGACATTATTTTACACTCTTGATATCCCTGTACACATTTGGATACATATTCCTTGGAGAAGAATTTATTACGAGAAGGGTTAGGGGGTGTTTGTTCCATCTGGTTCCCAGTGGAAGAATACCCCCAAAAATCCCTTTCCCCATAATTTCATTGTTATCATTTGAACTGTTACAAATTGGATGCACATACTGATGCAGCAACGAGTATCTGAACACTTGCCTGGGAAAATCTGGGGCAATGCCCCAGTAATGCTGCAACATTTCGATGACATTTTTGCAGACAGACTAAATTAAACTGAATGAGACTGCCAGGGACCCCCGCTGTGTTAATCCGATGGGCCATTAGTCTGTTTGCAGAAATGTCACAAATGTTGCAGCATTACTGGGAGATTGCCCCAGATTTTCAAAGGCAAGTGTTCGGATACTCGTTGCTGCATCAGTATGTTCACCCTGGGGCGACTTATGAAAATGTCATTATTCATCTAATGAGAAGGATATCCAATAAATACGTGAATTATTTACACATATTCCACCTGGATCCCATTAATCAGCACTCCATATAATTACAACTGTTATATATGAGAATTAAGTACTTTTATCAGGGCTAGATTCCACGGATTCCAGTTTAAACTTTGCAGAACTGACTACGAACTGGTTGTTCTACCCTATTAATAATAACTAATTCTAACATTTTCTGACTCCCCTCTAAGAACAGTGCTTTAATGCTTTACAAATGATCTGGATTGCTAAGATCATTGGGATTCTAACAACAGTTACAGTGGAAGGCACGATATTAATAGAAGTTGTTTTATTTTGTCATAGTATGTCACTGTAACTTTTTCTTCATTCAATAGGCCCTTGATGACCACTCATTGCCTAGGCCCTTTGTAGCTACATTAAGTTCAAGAATCTCTTTTGTTAAAGATGGTGCCAATTTACAAAGAAAAAGGTACAAGAAAAATATGGCAATCAGGGAGACGTGTAATGAAAATGGAAAAGTCTTAACCCATTCTTACCAAAGGGACCTGTGATGTGTTGCAAGCTTTCCTGGGAGTTAAAGGGTTTGATTAATGTTCTTTATCTTTCTGTGAGTGGAGAAATTCTTCCCTTTTCTTTTAATTTTAACTTTACAATATCCCTGAAGTTTTTAACTCTTCATTTTCAGAGCCTTACCGAACACATCACCTCTGAGTATCTTCTCTTGGTCAATTAAGTTTTCTAGGTCGTCGTCTTTCTCCTCCTCGTGATCTTCATCATCCCCATCCTTCTCCTCCTCTTTCTCTTCCTCTTCATTATAGTTGCTGCCAATGTAAACTCCATCCTCATTGTCGAAAGGCTGCAAGCGGGTTTTCGGCGATGGTGTGATAACCGGCTCAGGGATCACATTCTTTATCTCTTCTTTTCTCTTCAGGCTGTTTTTATGCGCAAGAAGCTTCTTGATAGTGTCTTTGGCAGCTCCAACAATCTTTGGACTTTCCTTGACAGGCTTGTCTGGAATAGCTAAAGGAAAACAAAGGACATGTCAATTGATTAAGGATGTATTAAAATAACCCTTTCAATACATCGGCATTTTGTAGCTTCATACAACATATTATTTATAGGGTTCTATAACCAGCATACAGTCTATATTGTTACGATTTTAATTAAAATTTTGAGGGGGAACAGCATAATGTGTTTCTTACAAACTAGTGCTTTGCATGCAGTGCCCTATATAATGTTTTTCAAGAAAAAGTTCTTGCTCCGTACTGCTTTCAAAACCAGAGACAGAACATGAAACACAGACAGAGCCCAGTGCTACATCCAAAGACACAAATACACAGTACAGTGCATAAAAGTATACTAAAAATCCATACTGCTTTCACCATATCCATTTGTGCCTAATTAAAGGCTGTCTATTTGGAAAGCTGTCATATTTATGCTATGCTATTTTTGATTCATTTGCCTGAGCCTGAAGAAGGGATCATAATGGTCCTGAAAGCTCTCACTCTTTTTTAACAACTAGTTAACGATTAAAGGTATCACTTCTATCTTACTTTTGCTTTGTCTACATGAAATTAGTTTTCCAGGAAAAAAATAAATACTTTTATATACTGTAGTTCAGCTGTACCGTTCTTCCTGAAGAAAATATGTCTGTGTCATTTGACTGATTTTTTTCCCTTGGTATACCGTAAAGAAAATAAGAGGAAAAACACGACATTTCTTTTTTGTAATGAGCAATAGTGAGCTACAGTACAGCTGCTAAAGTAGTAAATGGTGGAAAAGTGAAGTGTCAAAATATGCACCCCATCTTGGCCATCTGCTTCCAGTTTCTGGTTTGAAGTTTTCTTACTATAGTCTAGAATAAATTGTCACTCTATAAAATAAGGACCTTTGCATGGGAAAAGCATGTGTTACTTTGCATGTGAACATTTCTGTAGAGCTGTTTGGGATATCATTGGTTTAGTTGCTATAAAGGCCAAAGACCTTCTGGTTCAGTTATGCTGTTACTAATATTATCTTTCTGCCTTTCTGATGCATTTTGAACATTGCTTTGATAAGTACAAGATCATTGGATCGAAGTAGTAAAAAATATATTTAATGTGTTCTGTAATTTATAATGTCCTGTTTGTGATTTTGTATTGAAAATTTTGCCTTTAAAAATCTCCATCCTATGGAACTTACTTTTCAGTTACAGTAGCATTTCTGCATTTGGCCAAATATTGTCAAATCCATTTTTCTGGTATGTTACACTTTTGAATGATTGTCGCCGGCAACATTTTTTGCTACTCTCTTTGTTATGTAATTTAGATTAAAATCTATTGAAGATGATATGTACAATATGTTACTCAGGCTGGAATTTGAGAACTATCATTGATTCAAATGGGGGATAAGTGTATGTGATATGTTCATGCAGTAATTATCTTTCCTGTTATGAATGTTAGGTATGTTTTGCTGTTCCAATATTCCCAAGAAGATTTTAGATCAGCAACCAGATTCAGGTCTATTTTTCAACAAAAAAACAGGGGAGCGGGGGACTGTACCCAAGGAGTAGAAAAAAAGAACTACATAGAGCAGTATTGTATGTACAATG
Organism: Ascaphus truei; assembly: GCF_040206685.1. NCBI lineage: Eukaryota > Metazoa > Chordata > Amphibia > Anura > Ascaphidae > Ascaphus > Ascaphus truei. The sequence goes on from NC_134485.1 coordinate 223,483,893, forward strand.
TGATATCCACACAGTGTATAGCTATGCACTCATAGCTATGACTCCTGACAAAGCTGCAAGCCCAAATAAACGCACAGTGTCGCACAACCTACCGGTGACTCAGAAGACAGAGAGATGAGAGGAACCTCTCCTACATTTCCCGGCGGCCGGAACCCGAAGAGACACTGTCGGATGTGACGGACCCGAGAGGAACGGTGAGATCGTGACTTAACCAACCATTGGGAGTCACTTCACATTCTGTCTATATGCCTAAAAGATTTTGTTTCCTGTAAGCCTCAATTTTGGACGGATCTTTTATCAATATAAAGTGTACTTTTATTATCATTACCGTCTGCACTATTTCTACTCCTTTTTCTTCCCTGAGATCACTGGGACTACCTGACTCCACATCTACCACATTGCCACAGATTTGTGATATGCTTAATTTCATCACTCCATTGTGAGTATAACAATTGTAGGGTAATACACTGTGTGGATATCACATTGTACAAACAATACTGCTCTATGTAGTTATTTTCCCCCCCTCTCCTTGGGTACAGTCCCACGCTCCCGTTTTTCTGGAGAATTCTTTTGGAAGAGACAACAGGAACTAGTCTCTATTTAAGGGTCAGAGTGGAGGAGTATACCATTTATTTTCATTTTATGCACACTATTGTATATCATATATTTGCATTTGCAGTTGTTTGGGGGCTGCTAGCCAGCTCTTCGTTATTCACTCACTTATATTTAATGCAATACAAGAAGAAAAATTCCTGCTCAGCTTAATGGATAGATCGTAACTAAAAATCAAGGTGCAAGCAGGAAGGTTCAATAATCATAAAGGCCCAAAAGGGCAAGCTCTGCAGATGCACTCGAGATGAGAACGATGGACAATTAAAACTTAATTTTTTGGGTATTAAACTAAAATTAATGTACATAGAAAAAAACAGACATAACATGTAATTTAAAATAGTCCCGGGTGGGTCTGGGCTAACAGTAGGTATTCTGACTCCTGCACACTGTGGAAAGTGGTAGAGGCAGGTAGTTAACTCACTCCCCTTAGATCAGGGGTGGGGAACGTCAGGCCCGAGGGCCGTGTAAGGCCCTCGAAATCATTTGGTCTGGCCCTGCTAAGGCAACTGCTATAACCGGGGTCGCGCTAATTTTTAAAAAAATGGCCGCCGCGCGCCCGATCGGGAGGAGGGAGGAGGTGGTATAAGGCGCCGGCAGCCCTACACGATCCCCAGCAGCCACCGTACTAGCCCCAGCAATCCCCCAGCAGCCACCGTACTTCCCCCGCACTCCCCCCGCCGCATTCCCCGCAGTTCCCCCATGCTTCTCCAGCTGTTCCCCCCGCACTTACCCAAGCATCCGCCCACACGATCCCCCCAGCAGCAGCAGCAACTACCAGAGGTAGGCGGGCGGGGTTCTGTGTGCCTACATGCCTGCTGTGTGCCCGCCGTGTGCCTGCCTGTCTGTGTCTGTATGGCCCGCGAACAATGTTATAAATATCCAAATGGCCCTTGGCAGAAAAAAGGTTCCCCACCCCTGCCTTAGATGCACACGGAGTCCTTCTTTCTTTTTGCTCTTTTATTGTAAGGGTAAACAATAACAACAAAGGAGTGGAACTGGGGTATGTGGCATAAGTGAGGGAGAGGTAAATTAAGATACTTTCTACCAGGAGATGGGATTACAGACAGCTCCTAATGGCTGCTGATTCCAAAAGAAAGCACACTTTCCTGTCCAGGCAGGAACAAGCAAAGGACTATACCTATTAACGAAACATAGCAGGGGAGGAAAGCCAAACCAACAGAGGTTTGAGCAGAGGGGGTTGCCAAGGCAACAGGCTAGGGGCTATGGGAAGGCTACATTTGTAGCAAAGAAAACAGGTGGGGATTGCGAGCACAGCAAAAGAACGGTCTGGCTATGGGCAGTGTGCAAAATAGAAAAAAAGCTTTATTACGGCATCATAGCCAAAATTAAAATTACACGTAGACCATCCTCTGACGCGTTTCGTCCCGATGGGACTTTATCAAAGAGTACTCTTTGATAAAGTCCCATCGGGACGAAACGCGTCAGAGGATGGTCTACGTGTAATTTTAATTTTGGCTATGATGCCGTAATAAAGTTTTTTTTCTATTTTGCACACTGCCCATACTCTTTGCCCCAGTACTGCCTCACACTGTGCCTCACACTGCCCCAGTACTCTTTGATAAAGTCCCATCGGGACGAAACGCGTCAGAGGATGGTCTACGTGTAATTTTAATTTTGGCTATGATGCCGTAATAAAGCTTTTTTTCTATTTTGCACACTGCCCATAGCCAGACCGTTCTTTTGCTGTGCTCGCAATCCCCACCTGGTTTCTTTCATACAACCCCCGGGACGGATGCACGCGACGGAGTGGAGGTATACCCTTTTCCCACCCGCATCACAGGATACCAAGCAGCGGCAATTTACTTCCGGAAGTCACGGGTCACGGATTACTGAGAAGCCCACCAGAGAAGGGACCGCCGGTTGGAGCCACGGACAAGTTCACCGGTCAGGTTAGATGGCTTTTACCTGTGCGGACATAAGTAGTCCATTGTGAATTTATACATGCCGGAACTGCACTGCTGTTGGCTTATATGTTGGCTTATGCTTAAAGGGACTGGGTACCTTGCTCATTTGATTTACCATACTTATGGAGTGCACGGCTTTTTAGAGCACCCAATTTAGGGAATCTTTCCCTTACCTACCTACATTTGTAGGAACAATGTTGCAACTTACACTGAGAAGTGTTGGCAGTCTAAGAATTGGTAAAAATACACAACTGGTTCCAGGACAGTAGAGGTAAGTTGTGTTACTGTTGGTAAGTGCAACCGTGTGGTCTTAGTTCTTCATGACCATTTTGCTAAATACTGAACCGCAGCACCAGCAACTCAATCATAATATTAAATAGACCTAGCAGTCTGACTCTGTGATCTAGTTTAAAGGGCTGCTGGCCCTTAAAGCAGCACAAGGTAATAGCTACCTAACGCTATACTAATACATTAACTCTTACCTTAAGTCTATTACCATAGTTATTGTAAGAGGGAGTTGCAGACGTACAGACAAGGAGAAAAGTTTTGGGGAAATTAAAACATGGCTTTATTGAGCCTGACCCTTTAAACAATGCAGAGCATACAAAAACAAAATAAACAAACAGCCTATCCCTGTGTAAGGGCTAACACTTTCCAGTCCCTCTCTACAAGACTGGGAGGAAAAGCACCTTACCAGCCTATCACCTCAAAGTCTCAAGCGGTACCTTAAGCAGGTTACCCTTCAGGCCAGTGGTGTCCGGGTGTCTTGATCTCAGCACAGTCTTTGTGCTCAAGATATTGTCTCTCTCCTGTGTCAACACCCTTGTGTGCTAAGGAAATAGCTCTATGCAGTTTTCCACAGGAGGCTTTTTTACAGCTCTGATTAGCCAGGTGGCTGCAATTAACCAGCTCCCTGCTGGATTCAGAGCTCTGAGGCAGCTTCATTTAAACAGGGATACGTCCTGGTTACAGTCATCAAGAACTAGGATCACACGGTTGCACTTACCAACAGTAACACAACTTACCCCTACCGTTCGCCCAGAACCACTCACTTATATTTACACCGATTGTATTTGCACTGGTGTGGGTAGCATAGAGCACCACTTTGGTTTTTCTAGGTTCTCATTGTTTTTCAACAGGCTCTGAAGAAGTCAATTGCAATGGAATGAGCCCAAAACTGCCACTTGGCTGCTTTGAAGCTCATTGAATAAGCGCATTAATTTTGCATTGTACTGTATGCGCATTTGGCCTAGAAACTTGTTAGCATTATTATGTATAAAGTTGTGTGTACTTAAAATCCTCTAACTTTACTGACAAACATGTAAACTTTCATTGTTCCTAGCATGCCGAAGTTAACATCAACATTGCCAGAGAACTCATTTACAACTGTTGCCAAATGGTAAACATTGATCTTAAATGGATAGGGAAGCATAATGTGTTATTATTGAAGTGAAACTTCTTTAGTGGCACCTACTTCTGATGGGGCAAAACTGGAGAGATGGGAGATGAAATATGAAACGGAAGTGACGTCATGGCCCCCCCCCCCCCTCGCTTCCCCCACACGCCTGCTCTCACATGCGGCTGCGGCGGCGATAGCCACCGGTGCCGCTCCTAATGGCTGCCGCTCACCCCACACTAACATATGCGGCGGCGGCGATAGCCGCCGGCGCCGCTCCTAACGGCAGCCATTCTCCCCACACATCCGCACAGACATGGGAGGTTGAGGCGCATGCGCAGATTTGACCGCTGGGTCCCTCAGGTTGAGGCGCATGCGCAGATGTGACCGCCGGGTCCCTCAGGTTGAGGCGCCTGCGCAGATGTGACCGCCGGGTCCCTCAGGCCAGGAAGCTATCTGTGCGCACAATCGGCCGTTGATGTGAGGCAGCGCATGCGCAGTCGCCCGCCCCTCGTAGCAGCGTCGGAGGCTGAAGATGAAGCGGCGCCGAGAGTGGAGATTCAGCTGTCCCCATCCCTCCCCGATCCACCCGATTGAACGATGACAGGACAGCACAGCACGGGGGGGGGGGGGGGGGGCGGAGACAGGCCAAGAAACATAGAGAGACCGAGGGTAGCCTGAGGCCCCCCTGCCACCACTGCCTCCATGTCATGATCTGGTAGAAATGGGGGGGGGACTGCTGAAAGGGGCTGGGGGCAGGACAAGGGTGCTGGGGGGCAGGACAAGGGTGCTGGGGGCAAGGGGGCAGGACAAGGGTGCTGGGGGGAGGACAAGGGTGCTGGGGGAGGACAAGGGTGCTGGGGGAGTCAGGAGAGAGGGGCCAGGGGGGAGTCAGGAGAGAGGGGCAGGACACAGACAGAGAGACATACACATCACACATACACTGACAGACACACACACACACATTGACTGACACACATACACACACTGACTGACGCACACACACACACACACTGACTGACGCACACACTGACACACTGACACATGCGCGCACACTGACACACGCACACTGACACACGCACGCACACTGACACACGCACGCACACTCTGACACACGCACGCACACTAACACACGCATGCACACTCTGACACACACACGCACACTCTGACACACACACACACGCACACTCTGACGTACGCACACACACACTCTGACACACACACACCCCAGTGATGCGCCGAACACCGCCCCATAATGATGTGCCTATTCCCACCCCCCTTCCCACCTCCCACCCCTGTGAGCTTCCCCACCCGCTCAACATCCATGATGCTGGTACTGCTGCCAATAAACATGACCCCGCCAATCAAATTTACTCATGCTCTAAGCAGTAATAATAATATTGTTACTTTATATGTTGCTGAACAAGAAAAATTGGTGTAAGTAGCGCTAAAAATCAAGTGCAGTGACTGTTATAGAAATATAATGTGACAGTGCAAATATTAATATTAATAATATAAAGTGATAAACATAGGCTGCCAGGTGACACAAACTCCAGGACACAGTTGGAAAAACAAAACAAATATAAACAATACAGACCGGCGCCAATTAGTCCAAGGTGAAATTATGTCCAGCAATGAAATAGTCCCTGGATTGCAGATAGCTGCAGGAGTATCCTCACAGCTTCACTTCAATTAGTAGAACTCCGTGGACATAATGCATGGATGAAAAAACAAAAAGAACAGATCATTGTGCAGTATAATAACTCTAAAAATACAGGACTAACAAGACAAGACAAACAACACATATAACAAGCAAGGCTGACTATTCCTAAAAAATGTATTTATTTAATCACAGTATAATAAAAAGAGGTAGCCAACGTGGGATCCGGTGGGTAAAACCGGAATCCTACTTACAGGACTGCCAAAGTACATAAGCAGGGGTGCAGGGGTGTGCGGTAACCGGCCAGCTCCGTCGGTTCTTCAGACCTCCAGGACTCTCCTCCGCTCCGTGTCCAAAAGGGCCGATTTGTCATTTGAGAGTAGCTGTGGACTGACAAGCACTGCGTGAGCCGGTTGGAGCAGATAGAGGACTTTTGGCGATTCCACCCGCCCCCTGTTGGCGTATTTCCGGATCCAGCCTAACAGACATCTCCAGGAGCTCCACGAGGGCCGACAAGTCGCGCGGTGTGACGTGCTTCCGGACACGGAGCGGAGGAGAGTCCTGGAGGTCTGAAGAACCGACAGAGCTGGCCGGTTACCGCACACCCCTGCACCCCTGCTTATGTACTTTGGCAGTCCTGTAAGTAGGATTCCGGTTTTACCCACCGGATCCCACGTTGGCTACCTCTTTTTATTATACTGTGATTAAATAAATACATTTTTTAGGAATAGTCAGCCTTGCTTGTTATATGTGTTGTTTGTCTTGTCTTGTTAGTCCTGTATTTTTAGAGTTATTATACTGCACAATGATCTGTTCTTTTTGTTTTTTCATCCATGCATTATGTCCATGGAGTTCTACTAATTGAAGTGAAGCTGTGAGGATACTCCTGCAGCTATCTGCAATCCAGGGACTATTTCACTGCTGGACATAATTTCACCTTGGACTAATTGGCGCCGGTCTGTATTGTTTATATTTGTTTTATATGTTGCTGACAACACACAAAGAAGTTTCACTTACTATGCGCGTGCACAGCACACACAGCTTTTTTTTTATCCTATTGAGGATTTGCGGGAACATAGCTAGAAACTAAACTTATTACAGTATACAGTTTGTTCTTGTATTGGTTTATTCTATCTTGGCTGCAATTTAAAATATTCCAAAATATTCCAAAATGTGTTCAAATTTACGTTTAGATTTTGGCTTATTACATATTTTATAGTTTTACACTTAACACTTAGGCATCAAGTACTGTAATTTAGCAAGGATTAGCAATATACTATGCACAGTAAGTGATGCATTTTAATGCTACAAAGCAACAGGCAACATAATAAGTAAAAGGGCACTAACATATGAAGAAAGAAGAATTTTAGATAGTTTGTCTTCTCACTTTGATATGATATATATTTTTTTACCAATGAATCCTCAATTCCTCTCTAACAATAATGTGCCAACGCATTATGGCTTTGGACAATCACTATATATCCATGTAAGGGATTTAAGGTCAGGATTGAGTAAAATATGCTGTGCAATATCACACCTCAATCTGGCATAGCAGTCAATACTGGGTCTACCGTAGGTGCGAGATCCCACATCATGGCGTAGTGAATCCCAACCTAAATATGTCAAATCATTGTGCTTGTAAATTCCAATACTATGTATATATATATACAGTGCTTGACAAATCACCCAAAAATCTACTCGCCGAACCAAAAAATCTACTCGCCACCTAATCCCGCCCCCAACCCCGCCCCTAGTCCCGCCCCCAACCCCGCCTTAAAAAAAATACATAAATAAAATAAATTGAATAAATTCCCGAATAAGAACATTCGTTTTTGACATAAGTTTATTTATTGTATTACATTATACTACAATTAGTCCTTGTTACGTGTGTGTGTATGTGTGTGTGTGTGTGTGTATGTGTGTGTGTGTGTATGTGTGTGTGAGATTGAGTGTATGTGTGTATAAATGTCGGATCTAGAAAAAAAAGCCAGAAATGAATGACTAGTTTCCTGCACCCCTTAACCAGTGTCTGGATGCCCCCGCTTCACAATATTTAAAGCAGCAATCCCGCCTGGGATCTTACCTGATCCGCAGTCCCTCAATGTCCAGGTACCCTAATTCCCGCAATGTTTTACATTGGAGGGGATGTGTTTCCTACCTGTCTTCTGGGTTAGGGGGGGTTCCAATGTCTCCCGTGTGAAGCTTGAGTCAGATCTGGAAGAAAGCAGAATATAGGTTATTTCGGTGTAGTATAGGGCAGTTAAGATACACAGGGTAAATAAGATATCCAGATCCAGAGTGTGAGGCAGAGCGTCAGAGAGACAGAGAGGGGAGAGAGACAGAGAGGGGAGAGAGACAGAGAGGGGAGAGAGGCAGAGAGGGGAGAGAGGCAGAGAGGGGAGAGAGGCAGAGAGGGGAGAGAGGCAGAGAGGGGAGAGAGGCAGAGAGGGGAGAGAGGCAGAGAGGGGAGAGAGGCAGAGAGGGGAGAGAGGCAGAGAGGGGAGAGAGGCAGAGAGGGGACAGAGACAGAGAGGGGACAGAGGCAGAGAGGGGACAGAGGCAGAGAGGGGACAGAGGCAGAGAGGGGACAGAGGCAGAGAGGGGACAGAGACAGAGAGGGGACAGAGGCAGAGAGGGGACAGAGACAGAGAGGGGAGAGACAGAGAGGGGAAAGACAGAGAGGGGAAAGACAGAGAGGGGAAAGACAGAGAGGGGAAAGACAGAGAGGGGAAAGACAGAGAGGGGAAAGACAGAGAGGGGGGAGAGAGAGAGGGGAAAGACAGAGAGGGGAGAGACAGAGAGGGGAAAGACAGAGAGGGGAAAGACAGAGGGGAAAGACAGAGAAGGGGGAGAGAGACAGAGAGGGGGGAGAGAGAGAGACAGAGAGGGGGGAGAGAGAGAGACAGAGAGGGGGGAGAGAGAGACAGAGAGGGGAGAGAGAGAGAGACAGAGAGGAGAGAGAGAGAGACAGAGAGGGGAGAGAGAGAGACAGAGGGGGAGAGAGAGACAGAGGGGAGAGAGAGAGACAGAGAGGGGGTGGAGAGACAGAGAGGGGGTGGAGAGAGAGAGGGGTGGAGAGAGAGAGGGGGGAGAGAGAGGGGGGGGGAGAGAGACAGAGAGGGGGGAGAGAGACAGGGGGGAAAGAGAGAGGGGGGAGAGACGGGGGTAACTGACTGACGGGGGGGAGGCAACAGACTGGGGGGGGGGGGGGGGTAACTGACTGACTGGGGGGGTGGGGGGGTGGGATGACTGACTGGGTGACTTTGACTGACTGGGTGACTGACTGGGTGGGGGGTGGACTGACTGGGTGGGGGGAAGACTGACTGGGTGGGGGGGATGACTGACTGGGTGGGGGGTGGACTGACTGGGTGGGGGGAAGACTGACTGGGTGAGGGGAAGACTGACTGGGTGAGGGGAAGACTGACTGGGTGAGGGGAAGACTGACTGGGTGGGGGGGAAGACTGACTGGGTGGGGGGGTGGGATGACTGACTGGGTGGGGGGTGGGATGACTGACTTGGTGACTGGGTGGGGGGGTGGGATGACTGACTTGGTGACTGGGTGGGGGGGTGGGATGACTGACTTGGTGACTGGGTGGGGGGGTGGGATGACTGACTTGGTGACTGGGTGGGGGGGTGGGATGACTGACTTGGTGACTGGGTGGGGGGGTGGGATGACTGACTTGGTGACTGGGTGGGGGGGTGGGATGACTGACTTGGTGACTGGGTGGGGGGGTGGGATGACTGACTTGGTGACTGGGTGGGGGGGTGGGATGACTGACTTGGTGACTGGGTGGGGGGGTGGGATGACTGACTTGGTGACTGGGTGGGGGGGTGGGATGACTGACTTGGTGACTGGGTGGGGGGGTGGGATGACTGACTTGGTGACTGGGTGGGGGGGTGGGATGACTGACTTGGTGACTGGGTGGGGGGGTGGGATGACTGACTTGGTGACTGGGTGGGGGGGTGGGATGACTGACAGGGTGACTTTTGACTGACTGGGGGAGTGGGGTGACTGACTGGGTGGGGGGGTGAGGTGACTTACTGGGTGACTGGGTGGGGGGGTGACTGACTGAGTGGGGGGTGACTGACTGAGTGGGGGGGTGACTGACTGAGTGGGGGGGGTGGGGGAGTGACTGACTGAGTGGGGGGGTGACTGACTGAGTGGGGGGGTGACTGACTGACTGGGGGGGTGGGGGGGGTGACTGACTGGGGGGGTGGGGGGGTGACTGACTGGGGGGGTGGGGGGGTGACTGACTGGGGGGTTACCTCTGGTGTCCTGCACACACACATTCTCTCTCATACCCATACACACACACAAACACAAATACTCCATCTCACACACACACACACACACACACACACACACACACACACACACACACACACACACACACACACACACACACACACACACACACACACACACACACACACAATCTCTCTCTCCCATACACACATATTCACACACACACACACACACACACTCACACACACACTCTCTCAATCTCTCTCTCATACCCATACACACACACGGGAAGGGACGTGCACCGGAGGGGAGAAACACCCCGCTACTTCCTCCCGCCCCGCGCGAGCAACGGGAGCACCGAGGGGAGAGAATCACCGGCAACTGCAACATCTGCAGACCCGCGCGGGCAGCGGGAACACAGGAGAGGGAGGGGGCGAAGAAACACCCCGGCCACTACGTGACCCGCGCGGGCAGGGGGAACAACGGAGGGGGGGCGAGAAACACCCCGGCCACTACGTGACTCGCGCTGGTAGCGTGAACACCGGAGGGGGGGGGGGGGGCGAGAAACACCCCGGCCACTACGTGACCCGCGCGGGCAGGGGGAACAACGGAGGGGGGGCGAGAAACACCCCGGCCACTACGTGACTCACGCTGGTAGCGTGAACACCGGAGGGGGGGGGGGGCGAGAAACACCCCGGCCACTACGTGACCCGCGCGGGCAGCGGGAACACCGGAGGGGGGGGGGGGGCGAGAAACACCCCGGCCACTATGTGACCCGCGCGGGCAGCGGGAACACCGGAGGGGGGGGGGGGGGCGAGAAACACCCCGGCCACTACGTGACCCGCGCGGGCAGCGGGAACACCGGAGGGGGGGGGGGGGGGGCGAGAAACACCCCGGCCACTACGTGACTCGCGCTGGTAGCGGGAACACCGGAGGGGGGGGGGCGAGAAACACCCCGGACAGTACAGTATGTGACCCGCGCGGACCGGAGGGGGGGGAGGGAAAACCCCCGGCTTTTACAGTATGTTCCGACCCGTGCGGGCAGCGGGAGCACCGGAGAGAGGGGGAAGGATGTACAGTATCAGTGTCTATAGTATATAAATATTTAAAGTGCATTAAATTCCCCCCACCTGAAGAATCTGTCCAAACTCCTCCATGACCGGATCAGTAAATTGTAAATTATAGGAGCTGACACAATTATACAGGAGGATATGAGGAGGAGGAGGAGCAGCAGACACACACGCACTCAACCCCCTCCCCCCCATTACTTACCCGTGCAGAAAGGGCGGTTTGAAGTCCTGGCAACTCCATCCCACGTCACAGCCAATCAACTACGAATTTTTTTTTTTTACGAACGGGATTTTTTTTTTGCAGAGCAGGGGAAAGGTTACTGGCCACGAGCCAATATCCGATCGCAGCTGGCGAGTTGGCGACCGGGTTTGTCGAGCACTGTATATATATATATATATATATATATATATATATATATATATATATATATATTATATATACTGAGTTAAGTTATGGTGAGTAAAAAAAGTGACAAAAACCCTCCACAGCAAAGCAAATATGCAAATGTAAATACAACTGTATGCATAAAGTTGTATTTAGATTTGTATATATATATATATATATATATATATATATATATATATATATTAATGAAACCTTTCACAGGTATAAAGGATTAAGTCATATTCTTGAAAATAATTTTCTGTTTACCTATACATAGTTTTATATGTAAAATTGTATTTTCCTTAACAGTCAGATGTCATTTCTTAGAAAGTGCACAGTGTAGGAATGAATTCCTATTTGGGCAAAAAACGAGTTACCACAATAAGTTATCATGATAATTCTGATTTCCTTCGATGAAAGACACATTGGAGCCTACAGTATGAACCAAGCTCCACGAGAAGGCATCTTGGCTTTACAATGCCATTGTGAGAGTCATTTTGAAATTCCATTTACAATGTCAGTTTACGTTTGCACTTAGTTGTGCCCAATTTGTGTTAGCTGCTGTATGGAGCAATAGTACGAATTAGGGAATTCATTATTTTTGGGTGTCTAGATCTTAGAAAATACCGAGACAGGAGTCGGTTTTAAGCAGTCATCAAATATATCAAATTTGATTTTCCAAATAGGCACTAAAGTAAAAGATGTGAATTAATGAAGGGCTATTACTGCCTGCTTGTTACATACAGTAGCACAAAGCACTGTGTGATAGAGGCCGGATTAAACGCTCATTACTTGAAAGTACTGTAGACTTCCAAACAAGTCCCTGATCTGCTGTGTTTCACATCCTGTATAATTCCTCGTCTGTGAATGTGTTTTGGGAGCTCTGTGTATACAATAAATGTGTGTTGTGTGGAGGTTTGTGTGCGGTGAGATTCCTAAGTGTGGGTAAGATAGCGTTATCAGGTTTCTTTTGTCCATATCTGAATTTAATATCATGAATATGGAGCCATACACGAATTATAAAATGTATGCCCAATTTAATAATACAGAGATATACTGTACTGATTTCTGCATTAACGTAAAGGAAGAACCATAACTTCTAATGTATATTATTATGGCTGATGTAAATGTCACCAAGAATACTCAGTACTGTTGATTTATATAAGTTTAGTACATTTTGCTTATATATCATAATAAATATATCAATACAAAAATACAAGTGTAAAAAGTCAGCAGTAATAGTGGATAGTACTACATAAATAATTAAATGATGGTTGCAATACACATGCTGTTAAAATACATCTTTGGAGTACAGGGACAACAGACAAAAGGAAGAAAATTGGAAAGAGAAAGAAAAAAACGAAACTATTTTCATAAAAGGTACTTTCTCTAAAGCACATACTTCCATAAATGAAACATGATACATTTCCAATAACAGTGGGCAGATCTAGTTTCATTGAAAGTTCACTCTGTTTCCACAGTCTCATTAAAAACATATGTTAAAAGTGATTTAAACTGGGGTTACACTGTTGACCCAGATTTTGCCCTTCCCCTATGAGACTAGATGAATTAGTCAAGACACGTTGAAAGCTGATTTGTAATTCAGAATATTTTACTATGTGAAAGACTAATTAAATATTTTTTAATGAACACATGTTGGAACTAGGGAACCACATGTCTGTCATCTGAGAACCACCTTAGCAAAAAGCCAGTCACTTACAAAAACTCCTTTTCCATCTTAAGCTTGGTTACAGTTCAATATGTGCTAATATTAATCTCTTTCACTCTGAAGAAACCTACAGTACAATTGGCAAAAATGTGTTCATATCCTGTGGATTAAACGAGGCTTGAAGGGTCCACATGACACCCTATCCGTATGCTGAGTTTCACTTTAATAAAACCTGTGTGTGGTGCTTTCCATAAATATGATTACACTGCATCATTTTTTCTCAAATAGTTGAACAAAACAGAGCAAAGTATCCAGCTTTAGCTGGCATAAATAGTGAGAAACACAAACATTCTCAGTGTCCAAGAACCCAAACCTGTGAGATCTGGATGCTCTTACTTACAATTAACATATCAGACTGTGCCTCTGTGCTATAGTGCTCTCCCCACTGTATGAGAATGCCAAGATGTGTACGTTATTTACAGGGGATCTCTTTGCCAAGTCTACAGTATGAGGATAGATATACTTGAGATTATTCAACTGTGATAGTGCTGGACACAGAAACGTCCATTGACTTTATTAAACTTCAATAGTGCCAATCGATGCACTATCATATGGAAACTCAGACTAAGTGACCATTTGAAAACTTTATGGATTAAAAAACGTAAAGGTAGAGTTTTAGCAGAACCTCTAACGCATTTCACGCACATGACGCTTTGTCAAAAACTACGGCCAGCCCACTAATTAGAAGGTGCTTTTGCTCAGAGTGAGGAGTAGATGCAATCCCACTTGGGAATTTTTTATTTTTTACATAATTGGAACCAGGGGTCCTCTGGTGGTCATCTATGCTCTTCTCAGTGCCATGCACCCTACCATATCTTTTGGGATCTGTGAGCCAATAGGAAGCTGCAATGTCATTGGTTTCTGCTTCCTATTGGTTAATGCCGGCGGCTATGTTGACTTTCCCATGAGGAACATTGACATCTTCAGCTGTAAATATCTTAAAATCCATGGTTGTGCCCGGTGCTGAAAACAGTGACATTCTGACTTCCTGACTCCAATTATGTAATCAATATATTTCATTTATTTTCGGGATTGCTGCTTTAACCATGTAGTGCCGATGTGGCAGAGAGGTGCACTGCATCCCTACTCTTCGACTTCGCCAGCTAGATGTGAAGCTTATAATACAGTGAGCATAGTAAGATTTCTCCAACTGCAGATTGAAGCATAAGTTTCTTGCAAAAGGTTAAACCTCCTTCTACCTTTTAAACTGCGGTTGCAGATTACAAGAGAATCAAAAGACCAATCACCCTTCCTAGCACTAACTCAACTCATGCTGTGTCCTCAGCCATGCAAACACTTTCAGTGCTAAAACCTGGTGCCACGTCCTTTCCAGACAAGTCATGACAACATGGTCGCGCTTCGGGTGTGCCGGTAGCCAAGCACAGGTAAATAGTTTGATAGTACTGTACTCTGTTTTAATCAAAGTCTACTGCTGTAATTTAGAAAAGAAGAATATCCTCTGTGTGTTCCTGCACCGTTGAGCAGTAGAGAAATGTGTGTATATGGCCAGTCGCCATAGATGCGGTAAATCTTGATTACAACAGGACTTCTGTGATTGCCCACCATCGTGCCAGACTATATTCTCATGACACCTTCTGTTTGGAATCTGATTTAGAACAGTCCGGAATCCCAAGATGTTCAAAGGTCGTTCATGGGTTCCTTATCTGGTTGCATCCTTAAAAAGGTTAATGCATGTGCTTGGGAGCATTGATCTTCTTTTCCCTTTTACAAAGTATTGTCTCTCTCTTATCTACATTATTTTATAATAAACAATATGTATGGTCCACAGCTAAATCATCTTATGTGTAGCATGCAGTTAGGAATGCTTGCATCTCCATTGGAGGCAGAGTGGTAAGTAACCAATCTGTTCTCTTGAGTTGTAACCTACAATGCCTTGTGTAGCACTGTGCAAAGCATTGTGGGGTGTGACTGCAGAGGTGCAAGCATGCGCATCTCTCTTCTCTGCATATGGAAGCCCCATGCACAGATAGATATACATGAGACTAATGTGAAGATTCCCAGAGATATATGTGTGTTAACACGACCTCTGGTTGAGTGGCAACTAAGTTACTCCATCATAACTGGGCATTTTCTTACTTTTAGTTGACCTTTTCTCTGTTTTTCATGGTAAATAATTTTAACATATTGGACCTACAACTCCAGGCATCTGTAAAATAATGTTTGAGTTTAACTTGTATGCAAAACTAATACTGCCCCAAAGAATTTCAGTTTTACTTTGAAAATGTGTGTGTGTTTACTCACACATTAGAAGTGTAGCACTTCTAATAAGCAGAATAATATCTACAAAAAGAGGAAATCATTTTAGGTTACACATAATGAGGGCAGGTGACAATTACAAGCATTTAAAATACATAGAGTAATATAGATTACCATTATCCTGAAGTTTCGTGGGAAGTGAAACTTACCAGAACACTCATATCCAGTGCCTTTGTATCCTTGTTTGCATCTGCATTTAAAGGATCCTTGAGTATTGAGACAGTCACCATGAAGACTACACTTGGCCCTATTCAACAAACACTCATTTACGTCTGCAAAATAAAGAGAAACCAATCAACTTTCCACTGTTTCTTGAACCATATAAGGAGTAACAGATAGACTAGTGACACATATAGCTGATATAGAAAATATGGCTCAATCTTTCCATGATGTATTTCCCCGTATTTTGTATGGGCTAATATAGACTTTATTTCATAGTGTGCAATATTTTTCATGTTTTGTTTGATTGTTGACACCACTAAAAGTAAAGTGGTTTCAACCAGCACCTAATTAGAGCCAGTATGAGTGTCCAGAGCCCAGTGCCTGTAGGGGGCATGGTTGGTGCTGGAAGTTGTGACCGACCAGAGGCGGGGCCTAACTTCTGCATCCCTCTACCCGGCCTCTATTTGCCACCGCCAGGCCTGGCTCTTCGCAGCTGCTGCCTCCTGTTCCCACGACAGACCTCTCTCTCCCACCAGTGAGCGCCGGAAGCTGAGCCTGACTTCTGGGTGCACTCAGCTTCCGGCGCGCAACTGCAGGAGAGAGAAGCCCGGTGGGGAAAAAGGCAGCAGCTGGGAAGAGCCGGGCCCCCCGCAGCATCAACCAGAGGACGGGCCCAGTATATCATAGGACACAATGCCTCACTATAAGTATTACAGTATATTGAGCTTACAGGCTCCCCTAGCTCACCCCACCCAGTGAATGTATTTCTATCACACTGATGGGTACAGTCCCATTGTATCATAGGGACTGTACCAATCACACTGAATTGTGTTAGGATCTGGTACATTCACACCAGAACATCAAAGCCGTTCTAACGGACTGTCCTACCGAGGTTACCACACATAACTAACAATAGAGACACCGAGCAGTGTCTGACAGGGATCCAATACCTCTGGTCTTCCCCTTTAATCAGGTTCACATTGCTATCAGTGTGGACCTCATACGGATTCCATAGGGATTCCATACGCAGTAATCAATGCTGTTTTACTAAACTTAAGAGGTACTCACATCGTTACAACAGGGAATGTTATTTTTACAACTCAAATTTGTAACATTTAGCCACAGTCAGTATAAACACATTCCTGAATCATTAAACTGCAACATCAAGTGGTACAAAGTTACTTTTTTTTGCTATTACAGCTGTTTTATAGGGAGTATTATTCCTTGGGACTGCATTTCCTTGTGAATATACCAATCTGACCAAACATTGCCTATACACACCTTTAGCACCAATACCCCATTTATACGGGCTAATATACCAAGTAATATCACAATTTGATATATATATATATATATATATATATATATATATATATATATATACATATATATATATATACACACTGTATTACCTGGTGCTACAGCCGTATTATTTCACCTAGTACAGCAGTCTCCCTAGCATTCTCTGCCATAAGACTTCCTACCCAGCAGCCTAAGGAGTCTTTGTACCTCACTTATTTTGTGACAGATCTTCTGCACATTTTAATTCATTGAGGTAGTATTAAGACCCTCTAGCTTTTACATATATGCTGAAGTATCCACTCTACACACTCAGATTGGGTCTCCTCTATAGTTTTTTACTTTGTTTGTTAGTGTTTCGTGTTCATGTGTGATTGGCTACTATTGTCTTTACGATAAATACCCATTTTTATCTATTTTCTATTAAAGGTTATTTTATACTAATTTAATTTACTCCATTCATTATGTAAAGAGTGCAACTTAGTTGGGATCTTGTTCTTTCCTGTGTATCTGGGCGAATAGCACCACTTAGTAAATATGTGCCCATATAAGGTATATTGCCAACCTTATTCCAAATGATTGCATATGCTAGTTAGGAGTTTTAAACATTTTGTAACAAGTAGACGCCTTTTGGGATTGCGATAATGTCAGGGCTTGTGCCCTTATGACATCTCTGAACCAACTACAGAGGTTAAGTCCAAAATTATCACAAATCTGCAATGACCCACATATGACTATTTTGACAGCTGAGTTTTAGCTTTACTACAAGGCAAGAAAATGGAAATCTGATATCAAATAATGTAAACATCAGTATCTCATTGTAAATGATAACATATTAAGAAGTATTTAATTGTAACATAAAATAAGAGCAGATGTGAAATGTGAAATATCATTGTATATATGTATGTATACATGTATACTGCATCAACGGAAACATTAGCATTTGATTTTACTCAGCATGATAGGAATCTTCTCTGCACATTCCAGCTTGCAAGGGAAGGGTGTGTTTAAATGTTTTTTGGTAAACGTCTCTCTCCTTGTATTTCAAGGATGCGTTTAAAAATTCGCTGTATACTATATGTTTTCTGATCCAATATGTTCGTCATAAAAGAGTAAATAAATAACATTAACATCAGGGCTTGATCTTGTCATATATATTACAAAAATAAGAAAAAATTATTTTATTTCTAATGCTTTTTATTCCAACATTTATTTTTCAAATGATACTTCACATGTGTACATGGCGGAAACCTTTCAGGCAACCTACTTGTTGCGCATCATGGCAGCTCCTCGAGAATAGAGGAAAAATGCCACTCCTACGGTCAGATTTCTGTTTGTAAATCTTTTCTCAGCTCTATAAGTGTTATTCTTACCTATGCAGTCATATTTGCCATTCACATACTTCAGTTCATAGCCTGTTTGGCATTTGCAGTAGTAGCTTCCAAAAGTATTCACACATCTTCGGTTGAAAGGACAAGTAACTTTGCCGACAGCGCATTCATCAATATCTAAATATATATATAAAAAAAATGTGTTTTCCTTTTCAGAATATAATACACTTTCTCAGTTATGTACCACCAAACCGATTATTCTGAAACGTCTTTATACTGATTATACTGTATATTTATCTCTATCGTACAAACACAGAGGCACTTTGTCCATATTTACTAAGCAGTCCTCTGCCATAACAATCTTCTGGCACTGGAGGATACCTTACAGCCCGTTTTAGTCAATGGATTGTACTGTGTCTTTCAGTGGCAAGAGATGTCCAATAAGCAGAAGGCTGCTTAGTAAATATTGGCCCATATGTTTTTACATATGCCCTACAGCAAGTGACCCAAGCACAGTCCTTAAGGGCCGCTAAACTTGACAGATTGTTAGGCCAATAAGTAGCTAAGCAAGTTGCCATAGTGATAATTACATCTACAGTAGGTTAATAGGCTAATTGAATTGTTAGGTTCTGAAATATTGAAAACCTGACCTGTTTGTGGTCCTTAAAAGCTGAGCTTGTACCCCCCATTCCTACAACGATCCCATGAAAAGCAAACTTATGTTCTGCACTGCAGCCATGAAAGGACAGGACCATATTTGTCTGTGGTCCACTAAAAGTAATCACAACAGAATGGAATATTTTCTTGCCTAAAGTAAATGAAATGCTATAATTCTATGGTTGGGGACTTTTCAAAAGATCATTGTCTCAAACCTAACTGAGATATATTATTAAAGAGCAACTGAGGAGGACAAGTAGATTCTCATCACCTCCTACTGAATATGCTCAGTTAATTTCTGCCATTAACTGATCAATGTAACAGTTTGCAGTGCAACAATATCCATTTGAATATTACAGATGCGTGTACTGAAGACTGTGCATTCCAAGAGCTAACTAATCCTTGTGGTTGAGAAGATAAAAGAAGCATTCTTTAGAGTGGTGATTAAAGGAATGACATCTGAATATTATTTTTTTTAGCAACATTACAGATTGGTTAAAACTGAATGTATGACCTTGTGCAGATGATCCAAGTGGTAGAAACCAAATGATAATTTTTAAGGAGGATCTAGGTAAATTTGAGCAAATATCAAAAATGTGGCAGTAAAAATGCAGTGCTACTAAGTCTACAGTTGTGCCTTTGAGCCCAGTCACATAATACATAATCAAAAGTATAGCACATATAATACTAGAAGAAGTAAAGATGGGCTTATCATAACACTATACCTGCATGATGTTGCATTGTGGCAGGACAGGTAACACCGTCAGAACGCTGGAGGTGGTTATGCCACTTTACAGAACAAGGGTTTGGATTCACTAAACTCTGATAAGGGAGCTCGAGCTTGGGTTAGCTTCCATTGACTTGAATGTCCGTTAGCACGGGATCAAGCTTTGATAACCTGAATTGAAATGTGATAAATCTCCCCTATAGAATGATCTGTGCAGTTCTGAATGCAATATCTCCACAACGCCATTGGCATTGTGGGTTGACATATAGGTCAAACAAATAAAATCATGCAAGATTTGCATAAGAAGCTTATTGAGCAAAAACTTAACAGAGCAATGGGGAACATATGAAATATTCTTTTCCAACTTTAACTGTGCAAATCTGTTTAGATTTTTTTATTATCAATGATATACAGGACGTCATTTATGGTAAAATAACATTCCTATGAAGAAATCTTAACCCACCTATGCAGTTTCTTCCATCTGGCCCCAGCTGCAGTCCAGCTGATGGGCACAAGCATCTCACCTCCCCCTTGATTTCTTCGCAGCCATATTGGCAGTTTGCCATGGCACACGTCCTGGAGTCTAAGAAACAAAATAGATAGCACAAGGTTTTAATTATGCCAAGAATTATTTTCAATTCCTTCACCTCAGCAACACACTGAAAATGAGATATCTGTTTCAGAAAAGGATTTAAAAAAAAAAGCCCATTGTAAAGGTTATGATCTGTAATTGGTACAATGTAGCTCAATGGCCAACTGATTGTATATCTGTTGCTTTTTAGTACACATGGGGTGATCTTTATGAAACCATACCAAAAATAAGTGTTATATTACTGTATGGGATAGATGCTCCACGGCATCGGGTCACAGGTAGTGACGTTGGGCCCTAGAGGGGCTGGGTATGTGTTTTAGGCATTTGTGCACATATAAATGGCATGTCCGTTCATGGTGTTTTAAGTCCTGATGAAGGTGTTTTGATTAAACCAACACATTATATAAAATTATCAAAGTGATACTATTTTTTTAATAAGACAGGCGTGCCATCCATTTTCCAGAGATTCAATCTTAATCCAGCCTTCAGCTTAAACAAAGCAGTAGCAAGGCCTGAACATAAGTACCATACAGTATCATTGGCGCAAGAATAACAGTGCTGTGTTGCTTATTCAAAAGGAAGGTAAATCATACCATGCAAGCTGGTCCAAGCAAATTAATAGGAATTATACAGGCATACCCTGGTTTAAGGACACTCACTTTAAGTACACTCGCGAGTAAGGACATATCGCCCAATATGCAAACGGCAGCTCACGCATGCACCCGTCAGCACGTCCTGAACAGCAATACCGGCTCCCTACCTGTACCGAAGCTGTGTGCAAGCGGGGAGACTATAGAGCCTGTAACAAATGCCTTATTTACATCACTTATGCATGTATATGACGATTGCAGTACAGTACATGCATCAATAAGTGGAAAAAAGGGAGTGCTTCACTTTAAGTACATTTTCGCTTTACATACATGCTCCGGTCCCATTGCGTAAGTTAATGCGGGGTATGCCTGTACGTCTTCCTGGATTCTAGGCTGTGGATTCACACCTATTTTTTTTTATTAGGCATCTTGAAAGTATTACAATAGTGGCATGTTCCAATCATAAACTGCAGCCTGTGCTGGAAATAAAAAAAAATTAAATGTGCATATTTACATAACTTACTTGAACAAGAGCCATCTGGCATCAGCAGGTACCCATTAAGACAATAGCACTTGTAGCTGCCATGAGTGTTCATGCATCTATGTTCACAGGGCCGGGGCTTAAGACCACATTCATTCAGATCTGCAAAAAACATTTCATTCAGAAATATGTAGACACAAAGCTTTATGTCGTTATATTGCCAAGGAACAGAGTTTGAGCTGGAAAAATGAGTTCAGCTTCAGTTCACGCTGCTTAGCAAGGCTTGCTAAAATCTGGACCTATAGTACACATAGCACCACCCAAGGACTTGTAAATTATTAATGGGAAACCAGCACAATAAACACTACACAATGGGATATATCACGTACAGCAATGCTGCAGAACTATGTATAGGAGGATGTAGAACCTTTATTGCCGGTGAGACATGAGGTGCAGAACACAGAAATGTGTATAAATCTCAGAATCTGAAAAGAGGTTATATTATATATGGACACAGTTAACCAAAGTATTGTAGAATATTGGCACAAAACACAACACTATACACAGAAAACGGTTAATGTTTGGGATATGAATAGCTGAATCAGTGATAAAGCTGTTTTAGTGAAAAACTAGTTTGAAAGAAAGACTACAGCTTTTTTAGTTTTTAACATTTGTCTTATTTTCCCCAATATTTTGCCAGAATGGGCCCTTTTTTTAATTGTTGTCTTATACAATTGTTTTTCTTTAATGTTTCACAGTGTACTGCTTCTTTATCCCTCTTAAAGATTTAATAGGATGGCACTGCTATAAACGTATAAAGGAGAAGATTCTAAATTAGTATAATTGGATGACACTACTGATCATAGCGCCGACTTAAACTGATACCCCAGCAATCACAAAGTACATGTACATACCCTCACCTTGACAAAGGCAGTGCAACACTGCCGAAACGTTGGACTGTTTTGGCTAATAAATATTTTTGATTAAGACCATGTGTCTGCATTTTCCTGATCTACAGTCACCAATCCTGGGGCCTGTGGACACCCACTGTTTACAGTGCACCGGCAACTAAGTACCCACATCTAACAACCACAGTTTGTGTGCCTGCATCTCCTTACAATATCATACCCGTAATCCCCTCGTGGGTAAGTCTAATCCACTTTTTCCACTTCAGTTCTGTTGTTTTATGTCTGTGCTCTCTACCGAATGTCTCAAATTTACCAACCTACTGTTCAAACGTTGCTGTCCTCTAAAATGTAATGGTCATCTTCTTGACAACAGTTTAAAGCTCTGCTACTGTAGGTATAGAAATCACACGCACAACATTAGGTATACGATAGGTATTCCCTTATGATCATCTGAATACACTGAAGCCAGTCTATGCTGTTTCTAATATAAAGATATATATAATATATAAATATAAAGAATAAAGTTAAGTTGTTTTTTTCCACCCATGGTCCTTTTTGCATGCACAATTCCTCATCTCATCACTTAAGGATCATGCAGAAACATCACCTTACTCCAAGATGGAGAGATTGCATGCACCGTGATACCAATAGAAGAGTCTGGGATTTCCTTCAAAGATCCTTGAAAGTTACTGTGTTACAGTATTACAGTATATTGACAGATTAAAAAAAAAAAAAGAAATTATTTATTTGTAAAAATATACAAAAAATGTATAACCTAAAACAATCTGTTCAGACACGTTTGGCTTTCCTAAGGCTTCTTAGTGATAGATCACCAGTCATTAACAAGTCAGCAGGACTACACCAGGCCTGCACAACTTGTACAGTGAGAAGGGCCGAACTGCTCCAAGGAAAAAAGTTTGGGGCCACACGGGTAAAATCATCGTCATCATCATCCTCATATATCTACTCCAGCACCCTTCATCATCATCCTCATATCTCCCCCAAAAACCCACATCAACCTTTGCGAGACTCCCCATCGATCTCTCATACCCCCCATGTCTCCCCCTCCCCCATACACATAATACCCCCCCTGCACACCAAACACATCTCTCTCCCCCCTGCACCTCACATATCTCTCCCCCCCTGCACCTCACATCTCTGTCCACCCCTGCACCTCACATCTCTCTCTCCCCCTGCACCTCACATCTCTGTCCACCTCTGCACCTCACATCTCTCTCTCCCCCTGCAACTCACATCTCTGTCCACCCCTGCACCTCACATCTCTCTCCCCCCCTGCACCTCACATCTCTGTCCACCCCTGCACCTCACATCTCTCTCTCCCCCTGCACTTCACATCTCTTCCCCCTGCACCTCACATCTCTCTCCCCCCCTGCACTTCACATCTCTTCCCCCTGCACCTCACATCTCTCTCCCCCCAACCCATTTCAGCAGCCCCCCCAGCCCATTTCAGCAGCCCCCCAGCCCATTTCAGCAGCCCCCCCAACCCATTTCAGCAGCCCCCCCTCCATTTCAGCAGCCCCCCAGCCCATTTCAGCAGCCCCCCCAACCCATTTCAGCAGCCCCCCCTCCATTTCAGCAGCCCCCCAGCCCATTTCAGCAGCCCCCCAGTCCATTTCAGCAGCCCCCAGCCCATTTCAGCAGACCCCCAACCCATTTTAGCAGCCCCCCAACCCATTTCAGCAGCCCCCTGCCCATTTCAGCAGCTCCCCAGCCCATTTTAGCAGCCCCCCAACCCATTTCAGCAGCCCCCCAGCCCATTTCAGCAGCCCCCTGCCCATTTCAGCAGCCCCCCAGCCCATTTCAGCAGCCCCCCAGCCCATTTCAGCAGCCCCCCTAACCCCTCATGGATGAACTACCCCCCCCAAGTTACCTCATGGCGGCGGCAGCAGCAGAAGTGGTGGCGACGGCGGCCACAGAGAGCGCGGCAGGGAGAAGCGCGAGGGATGCGCGCTCTAGCAGCAGAACCTGGAAGTTCCGGGTCGCGGTACACTGCTAGAGCGGGAGAGGGGGGGGGGGGGAGTGCGCTGTCACACACTGCTGGAGCGCGCTCCTATTGGAGCACGCTCCTCCCTTCCCTACCAGGGAAGGGGGGGTGAAGTGTGGGGGGGGAGGTTGGAGGGAGCTGTCGCGGGCTGCATCGGGTGTCCCGGCGGGCCGCATGTGGCCCGCGGGCCGTATGTGGTGCAGGCCTGGATTACACTGACTAAGGCACCTACTGCACCGACACACTTTATTCGAGCAAATACCCGGTATGTACCTGGCAGATACCTGGAATGCGCCGCTCCTCACCTCTGACAAGACCCGTTGCATTTGCCTTCCCAGCCTGGGTTCATGCCTGGCTGATGGGCGGCTGATCTGTTAAATGATAATGATTAGGATTTAATAGGCTGCAATGCTTCGCGTGTCTACCAGATGGCATAAATTCATGAATTGTAATGCAGTATATATATATATACTGTGCAGTATTGCAGCCAGCGGGAATAAAATGCTTCAATCCCTGCTTGGAAAATAACTCAATGTACTCGGGCAGAAAACAGTCACAAACCTCAATACACCCGAGTATACCCGAATTCGTGGGACTAGCCGAGCTCGAATAAAGTGTGTCGCCAGTGTACTCTACCACATGCAGCACTGATCACCTGAGATCTGACTCCAAAAGACTGTTCACGGTCCCAACGGTCAACGAAGAATCCGACCGCTCCTCCTTCTCTTACCATGCACTTCGCAACTGGAACAGTCTACCGGAGACTCTCATAGCAGCCACCAGTCTAAGTTCTTTCAAGACTTCAGCTGTCTCACATTTTAATCTTGTCTATAATTGTTAAATACGTCCATAATCATATATTATCTGTAACTGTTCATGAAATGTCTTTAAATATAATGTACCAGCATTAGGGTTCAGTTATATTAGAACATGTCTTGGGTGTCCAGTGGAGAGGGTTGAAAAACGCTGCTGTATCCTATGAAATCTTCCTAAATGCCTTCGAGTTGCATAAGGTAAAAAACACTACTTGACAAATCACTCAAGTACTTAACAATAATTAGATCATTACTTATTTGGTGTATTAAAGTTCTATATATTGCTTTTTATGAAGTATAGAGTAAAACAAGAGCGCTTAATGAAGCGATTTGAATGTACGCTGCAAACTCGTAACTCTTATCTTTACAGAACTGAAAACATATATTTTTTGATTTTTAAAATAATATAATTAAAGAGTACTCTCGCTGATGAGCACTATTCTGTTTTGTTCCATATGACAGTTTTGTTTAGTGATACCTCACAGCTCACAGAATAAGCTTGTTTTAATAGAAAGTAAAGGATGCAAAAATGGCAATATTCATTACTTTAAGATTTGACAGTTTACAGCCCAGAATACACAGGCAATACTATAACAAAATATGATAAATGAAGCATATTGGCTCATATGTACTAAGCAGTTATACAGTATCCCTTAAGACCTTTCAGCGCCAGAAGACGCCTTATAAGCTAATTTCTTAAATGCATTGCAAGGTGTCTTTCTGTCGTTGGAGGTGTCTTAGACATAGTGCTGCTTAGTAAATATGGGCCATTATGTAAAAGACTTAGAGGTATATTTACTAAGTAGATACCTTCCAGCACCAGAATTCACCATATGGTCTAATCACTTAAATGGGCCATAAGTTGTCTTGTGATATAGCACCACTTAATAAATGTGTGCCTACATCAGGTATATTGCCAATGTGTCTTCCGGTGCCAGAAGTTGTCTTATTTATTTATTTATTTTATTTATTTATAAAAATATTTTACCAGGAAGTAATACATTGAGAGTTACCTCTCGTTTTCAAGTATGTCCTGGGCACAGAGTTAAGACAAATAATACATGGTTACAAATACAGTTACATAAATGAACAAGGTATACATGATATACAAGACATTGCATGCACAGTTAAAGAAAATATATATTATGAGCGTATGAAACAGTTACAGACCAGATTAAAATGTGAGACAGCCTTAGATTTGAAAGAACTTACTGTAGACTGGTGGTGGATGTGAGAGTCTCTGGTAGGTTGTTCCAGTTTTGGGGTGCACGGTAGGAGAAGGAGGAACGTCCGGATACTTTGTTGAGCCTTGGGACCATGAATAGTCTTTTGGAGTCTGATCTCAGGTGATAGGTACTGCATGTGGTAGGGGTGAGGAGCTTGTTCAGATAGCTGGGTAGCTTGCCCAGAAAGTATTTGAGGGTGAGACAGGAAAGGTGAACTTTGCGCCTAGACTCGAGTGATGACCAATCTAGTTCTTTGAGCATTTCGCAGTGATGTGTGTTGTAGTTGCATTGGAGAACAAAACGACAAATTGAATTGTAGAGGGTTTCAAGTTTGCTAAGGTGGGTTTGAGGTGCCGAGCCATATACTATGTCTCCATAGTCAATAATTGGCATTAGCATCTGCTGTGCGATACACTTTCTGACCAGGAGACTTAGGGAGGATTTGTTCCTGTAAAGTACACCTAGTTTGGCATAGGTCTTGGTTGTCAGGGTATCATAGAACCACGTATTTGTCCCTGGTCTACTATTGGTTTTAAATGATTTCCCCTTCTAAAGGAAGCAGATGTGTTCTTGTAGTTTGTTTTTGTTGCATATGGCTGCAGAACTGTAGAACCTCTACTCACAAATATTGTCCAGCTCTATAACCTTGCCAGTGGGATATGGCCAGGGATTTGCTCACACTAAAAAACACAGCATAGTCCATTTACTGTCGTGTAGGTTGAAACTCGCACAATAACAGCTGTGTGCTGAATACAATAGATCATTTGCAACTTGTAACCTCTTTTAACCTGCTTCTAATTGCAAGCATTAAGCGTAAATGTGCACATTCCTGGTAAATGAGTGCACATTTTTTAAACATGTTTTTTAGACTGAAAGACAAGCAGACAGTTGACATTTTTTTTTTAAAACATCCTTTTTCAAATAGTATTTAAGGACTAAAAAAAACAAACCGTAATTTCACCTTATTCACCTTATTTCACTTTATTAACTATCAATTGTACGTGCTCAATTAGTGCAAATAATAACATGCTCCATATACAATATAGTACCATTAAAAAATGATTAGGCTTCATAAGTCACAAATAAAAATGGCAGGCCATATGGCCCTATTTATTTAAACTATGAATGTGTTGTTGGTAAACCAATCAATATAAACAGGTAATAATTCATCAGAGATAAAAAAAAAAAGTGGGAATTAGTTTGATGTTTTGAAAGCTATGTACACTTTATTTTAATCTACAAAGAGCCAATATCTTTGTCCACTAAAAGGTATCACAACCTACAGATGTACAAGATGCCAATAGCCAGAGCTGAACCCACGGCCCTCTCTCTGACCCCTCTCCTGCACCCATTGCCCTGTCTCTCTGACCCCTCTCCTGCACCCACTGCCCTGTCTCTCTCTGACCCCTCTCCTGCAACCCCCCTCTCTCTGTGACCCCTCTCCTGCACCCACTGCCCTGTCTCTCTCTGACCCCTCTCCTGCAATCCCCCTCTCTCTGTGACCCCTCTCCTGCACCCACTGCCCTGTCTCTCTCTGGCCCCTCTCCTGCAATCCCTCTCTCTCTGTGACCCCTCTCCTGCACCCACTGCCCTGTCTCTCTCTGACCCTTCTCCTGCAACCCCCCTCTCTCGGTGACCCCTCTCTTGCACCCACTGCCCTCTCTCTCTTTCTCTCTCACCCCTCTCCTGCACCCACTGCCCTGTCTCTCTGTGACCCCTCTCCGGCACCCACTGCCCCCTCTCTCTCTCTGACCCCTCTCCTGTACCCACTGCCCTGTCTCTCTCAGACCCCTCTCCTGCATCCCCTCTCACTCTCTTACCCATCTCATGCACCCACCCCTCTCTCTAACCCCTCTCCTGCACCCACTGCCCTCTCTCTGTTATTTTATATTTATAAAAAAAAATAAGGGTCTAGATGAGGATTAAGTTTTTCAGGTACAATAAAAAAATAACAAGTTAACTAAACTTAGTCTTGTAAGTTGAAATAGTAGTTTATTCTTTTGTGTGCACTAATAAATACATTAATATAACAGATACGTTGCACATTAATTAATTTGTTTACAAAACAAAAACGTTCCACCCCCAGTATGACTTTCTGGTTGTGCCCCTGCCTTCTCCTCTTGTTAAGGCAATGCTTTGCGTTAATGTAATGCTTTGATAGCAATGGCTTTGAAGATAATTTACACATTATTGAATAGGTTATTTTGTGCATTGTTTTCACGTTAACAGGGGTAATAAAGGATGCAACATCTGTGCAACTAATCTGCATTACTCCAGAACAAATACATACGACTACTGCAACTTTGAACTACAGCTTTTTACTGGCTGGGAGCATTAGTGGCCCACAGCTTCACACCCGCCCAGAGGAATAGTGTGTCTAAATGCAGTTCTGTCTACACTTTAACTCAACTAAGTATTTCTGAGTACCTTATTTAAGGATGGGCATACAGAATAATACAGTACAGCACATTTCCCTTTTCTTTGTGAATTCGGTGGTAAATAGTATTTTATGCACACGTTTCTCTATAAAGTTTACTATTTGATCACCAAAACAGTTTTTAATCTTTTCAGCAGCACCCCAACTTATTCTTGAATACAATTCCACATTTCTTGCAATACTAGTCTAAGTAGAACGCAACACATTTTGAATTGAAATAGATGAGGATGGCTACCTTCTGCATGTTTAGCCAACTAACTCCTACTAGAAGACACATCCTGTCCCTCATGAACCAATCAGAATCAGTTCAGCAGTGCTTCAACATTAATGTGATCACAAATGGACTGATAGCTGGACATGATGTGACATAAAATATGAAAGTTTCCATCCAGAAAGTACATTGGGGTCTATTTATTATAGCCTCCCAGCTGCAATACGTGTGCAAAAAGTGGTGCAAACAATACTACCAGAACATTTCCAACACAGAGCAAAGGACGTTTTCTTTTCTTAATAAATCTGGTGCTAATTTTTGTTTTAAGACACATTAAAGAGTATAACAGTAGATTTGTGGCATGATATACACTATACTATAGAATAAAGTTAAACACGTTTCTGTTGATGGACATATTAGATATGTCAGGTAATGTATGGGATGCTCACTACATATTGTATATGTTCTACATACCTTGACTGCAGCTCTTTCCAGTAAATCCAGGAAAACATTTGCACTTGTTTGCTCCCACGCATTCTCCATGCTTACAACCCTGCTCGCAGACAGCTGAGAAACGACACGAAACAAAGAATTAAGACTCAAAATAATGTAGTTGTCAATAAAACATCTGAATTTGCCAGGGAAGCAAACGCGTTGCTTACAGTAGATTTAACATTCAAATCCTCCTTCTCATGGTCTTGGTCTTACTGTTTCTTTCTCTGTATTGTTGCTAGGTTCTAACACCTTCCTCTGTTTCTCTACAACTCAAACTCTACTTAAAAACATTTGCTATGAACATTCTCTTCCTCACCTTTGAAGTTATAAATCCCTCTGTCCTTTCTAATATCCTAGCTGTGATCTCTAGATATGCCCCTGGTTGCCTCTTCTCTGCTCAAGATTGCCTTCTTTCTACTCTACAGTATTTGTCTCTACTGCTTTCCCATGCTACAAACCAATTGAATTCATTATTTCTTATCATTATAACTCTTTTTCTCTCTGTATCAGCAGCACCTTTATTCCCGGGTTATCCTGCCTAGAACTGAACTAGCATGTGTACAAGATTAATGTAGCTGATTGACACAATTAAAGAAAAAGGTGAAGTATTTTAAACCTAATTTTGCAACCTAAACTCGCCCCCTGGCTTCCGTGATGTGCGCAGGACAGCGCGCGAGCAGTTCCACCCTCAACCCTGATGAGGCTGCATCATAGGGCACACCTGTGTGCACCAGCAGCCAATTGAATTACACTTCCGGGTTCCGTCCTGGCTATTGGAGGCTCCTCCTTTATATACCTTCACTCTGCAGTCAGTCATCGCTGAGTATAGTCATTTTGACGCCGTGCCTTGCCACATCCTTGTTTGCCTTGCCTTGCCTTGCTTTGTATGCTGGTAACCTCTTGTTGCCTGCTAGCTCCTTGGACTCTGCTTCTCTCTACTCCTGATACGGCTTGTATGACGATTCTCCAGTCTCCAGTCCTGACCTTGGCTAAGTACGCCAGTGATCCGACATTCTCCTATCCTGAACCTGGCATCATACCCCGACTATCCGATACTCCCCAATCCTGAACCTGGCTATGAACTACGACGATCCGAAACTCTCCACTCCTGAACTTGGCAAGTACCTTAACCATTCCAATCTATAACCCTGACCTGACTTGAACGACTACTTTACATCCTAGACGCGTTATCCAATCCCCTACCTCAGCACCGCGGTCGTTCTTTGTTTGTGGTGAGCTACGCGTTACACCCATAGTGCTGCGCGCGCATGCACGGGCACTGTAGACAGTCTGTAGACAGGATAATACGGAGAGCAGGAGCTACATTTGATGCGCTTGGCACCATGCTTCAGTCAGAGCAGGGATTCAGAGGGATTAGATACCCTCACTAGGTCCCAGCTAGGCCCCTGACCCTGCCAGATTGTGGTGCTATAGGGAAAGCCCCAGATAGGGGCGCTTCCCTTAGCCCTGATAGTGACAGGCATTGCTTCAGTGACCGGACTGCCACGTGGTGAACTACGGCCTCCGGTCTGGGATCAGATCCAGGCATATATTATCAGAGACACTATTATAGGGACACACTCCAGCTCCAGAGGCGGATGTCTGAGGATCCGAGCAGCGAGGATCCAACATCCTGCGGCGTGGGACAACGTTGCAGCCCAGCGGACCCATCAGCCACAGCGGCCTGGTCTGGCCTATGACCAGGAAGGTATCTCATCTACGTGCACCAACGGCCATACACAGTGGTAGCGCTACTCCTTACACACTTTGGGGTGGGCCTGTCTTGTGGACACCGGGTGGTTATGTCCCAGAGCACCCTTATAACTTTGGGGAAACCTCACCGGGGTGTGGACCAAGTACTCCAGGTGGTTGTACTGTGTGGGTATGGCCTTGGTGGCCTTGTATATTATAGTATTATCAGTTATGCCAGTAAATATGTTAGCCATACAGTGTATTCTTATTCCTTACTGGTGGGTTCCTGTGAGAAGTTATCCTACTGCGTTTGGATCTCTCTCAGATGGAGGCACTGTATGCCAACGAACTTGACTACCCCAGGGTCCCAGCGGCGGAGAACTTTTTTCTGTTAATGTATGTAGGCCCTCTGTGAGTCAAGGTGCTAATATGTAAGGTTTTAAAATAGTACAAGGGTCTTAATAATGTTATTACCACCAGATGTCAGGGTGGAGGAGTTGGCATGCTACTTTCCCCACATTCAACTCCCATCACCTCCAACCTCACTGGGGCCAGCAGTGTGGCTGGACCAATCTCCACCCTATGTAACATTCCCGCCCCCATATTCTAACCTAAGCCACACCTAATCCTAGAATACTCACATGTATGTAACTGTTTATGTAATATACATAACTCTGTATCCCATTGTACCACGCTTAGGTATATGCTGGCGCTTCACAAATAAATGATGAAGATTATTATTATTATTATTATTACAATACCTTATGAATAGTTGTGATTCGGTCTTTTGTGTAGCTCAAGACCAGAAGTAGTGCCCCTATTTTATAACAGATAAAATACATTATGGGGAAGACGACCTGCCAATGTTGATGTTAACTCTGCATGCCCCATTTTAAATGATATTGAAGCGTTTTTATACGTCTTAAAG
The DNA here is from genome assembly GCF_040206685.1 of Ascaphus truei. NCBI lineage: Eukaryota > Metazoa > Chordata > Amphibia > Anura > Ascaphidae > Ascaphus > Ascaphus truei. The sequence goes on from NC_134485.1 coordinate 223,515,749, forward strand.
CAGCAGTTCAAGCAATATCCTACGTGGTTTTTTTTTTAATAAATCAGTTCTGTACTATGAGAAAATACTTGTAGCATTTAAAAAAAAATTAAATAAATAATGTTTAAGACATTTTTAATGTTTCTAATGTAGGAAGCATTTCCAAAGTGACAGCCCCTTCCCCTTCTGATACTGTAGGCTCTGGCTCTTGAGCCGCGCCCTCTCTCTAGCAGTGCACCAATTGTATCTAGTAACTGCCCAGTCAATCATATTCCAGGAAATACATTGCCCACAATGCTGTGCAAGGACAGAATTAAATAACCCTGAGCAAACGATCGATAAAAGGAGAACGGATCGATCTGCAGCTTAGCTAATCACTTGTGCAGATTGCATTGATGCACATATTGAATGGGAAAAAAAAATATATATTTTTAAAAAACGGCAGCTTGAACTGCAGCTTTAAACAGTCTTTAGACTGAGTATAATGAGATAAATATACTACTAGCGTTATATGTATTTTTAATTGACCGCTCATCATAAAATGCGTATATACAACATCCTGGGCTGCCGACAGGGGGGGGGGGGGGAGTACCGGGACAATTGTCCCAAGCATGTCCCAGTCGGACCCAACCTCTGCCACCAGCCGTGCCTACTCTGGTGAGTACAGGACCTCCCCCAACCCATCGTAATTTACAGAAGCCATTACGGCAACATTAGTTCTATTCAGTCTGTTTTCTTTTTATTTCCTTTCTTTTCTTTTAGTGCCTCGATTATAGTGTCAACTGTTCAGTTCAGGATTAAAAATACTTTTCTTGGCAGGAATATGGGAAGGTCATTAGCAGCTTGAACATTGTTTCCTGTAGGAGAAATGTCCATTGTAGTAATGAAATGTGACAAGTAATCTGCTCTTTTCAAACTGCATATAATACATTTCATATTTACGTATAGCTTTAAAAAAAAAAATTCAAATAATTATAATATATATATTTAGACCTTCCTCTAAACAAAGTAATAGACATGCACAAAGTACCTTCACATTGTCCTTTGCTGTTCCTCTTCCAGCCATAGCAGCACTCAATTTTGGTACCATATCGACATACTCCAGGTATGTTTGGAGAAGATATGAACTGTCTGCGGCCTCTGGTACTGCAGATGAAACATGTAAAGTTAAATTACAGACAACGTGCTTTGGACTCCAGATTACCTGGTTTTGCAACTCCTAACCTGTAAATGACATGAATCAAACTTTACCCCTAATTACAAATATGACAAATAAATACACCTGTAAAACTAGAACTGACTGAGTCTGTCTCCCAAAGTCAAGGGGTCACCATTTATTTTATTACTGATTTATGGTCCTTCTGGTACAAAAATTATTATTTGCACCCTTTCACATTCACCTTTACAAGTTATACATATTCCGAATAAACCTTTAATAGATTGAACATACGTATGTCTTTATGTAACTAAGTAACTTGTGAAATGATATAGTTTGCTTATACAGTATGTAATGTACTCACTACTACAAAATACACCTTACCTCTTCCATACCCTTCCTGCTTGCTTCTACTTTAAACAAATTCTGTTCTGATGTACAGATGCAGCCACGAGTATTAGAACACTTGTACCTGGGAAATTCTGGGAGATTCTGGGGCAGTCTCACAGTAAATGCCTGAACATTTCTGTGAGATTCTTAATGGCCCATAGGATTAACACAGCTGGGGTCCCTGCAGTCCCATTCAAACAGCAATAAATGGCCTAAAATCAGACTTAAACATCCTATCTCAAAGAACGGAGGGATTGGAGTCCAAAATGGAAGAAGCATTGCAACTACAGTCATCTGCAGATGACGAAATCGTGAGATTAGGACACAAAATAAATGCCCTAAAAGACAGCATGGAATACCAGGAAAACAGGTACTGTAGACAAAACTTGCGGATCCGAAATATTCCTGAGTAAATAACAACGACAACATCAGTGCTTACCTCCCCAAATTGTTCCATCTGCTAGTCCCTGACTTAAAAGAACATGACCTGGAGATTGATTGTTAGGGTTGCCAGGTGGCTTGTCCAAAAATACTGGACACCCACGCTCCCCCCGAACACATATAAAAAACACCCCCACACCCCCCGAATACATTTAAAAAACACCCCCACGCCCCCAATACATATAAAAAATACCCCCATACCCCCAAATACATTTTAAAAACACCCAACTTCCCCCAAATACATTTAAAAAATACCCCGACCAACCCCCAAAAACATTTAAAAAATACCCCCAACTCCCACAAAGACATTTAAAAAATACCCCCAACTCCCACAAATACATTTAAAAAATACCCCCACCTCCCCCAAATACATTTAAAAAATACCCCCACCTTCACAATACATTTAAAATATACCCCCACCTCCCCAATACATTTTAAATATACCCCCATCATCATGATCTCATCTCCTCAGGCTGGCGCCCATCACCATCTTATCCCCCACCCCATTATTTTCATCTCACCCTGCCACCCCCCATCATCTTCTCATCCTGCCCCCCATAATCTCACCCTGGCCCCCCATCATCATCTCACACTGCCCCCCCCCCATCCTCTCACCATCTCACCCTGCCCCCCCCATCTTTTTACCATCTCACCCTGGCACCCCTATCCTCTCACCATCTCACCCTGCCCCCCCATCCTCTCACCACCTCACCCTTGCCCCCCATCCTCTCACCACCTCAAACTGGCCTCCAAATTGTATCCTTACCCTATTTCCAAGAAGGACACAGATTTCTCTGGGCCGCCGGGGTGTGGGCTCCGCCCCCGCTGTCCTCTGATTGGCTCTCTGCTCCTCCAATCAGGGACAGGCTGCACAGACTATCACGAGTTCTCCTGCCCGGCTACCGTCCGCCCCCGCCTCTAGTCTCAGTACTAGTCTCAGCACTGCCTGCCATCGTGCCGCCCTCGCGCTTGTGCTGCCGGCCCTCCGCTGCCGCAATAATGGTAATACCGGACACATATGTGTCCGGTATTACCTCCGATTTTATACCGGACAGGCAACTGAATTACCGGCCTGTCCGGGTGAAAACCGGACACCTGGCAACCCTATCGATCATGGCCACCGAGCACTGGTCCCCAGGTCAGAAGACCCGAAAAGACGAAGGGATATTATCGTTAGGCTGCACTCCTACTCAGCAAAAGAAAGCATAATGTCAGCAAGCAGAGAAAAAGGAGAACTAAAATTTGAATACAAATCATTACAAATTTTCAATGACCTTTCAAGAGTCATGATATCCAGGCGAAGAGAAATGAAACCCCTCATTCAAATTCTGAACGATCACGGCATCTGCTATAGATGGGGCGTCCCGTTTAAACTTGTAGTAGCCAAGCACGGGAGATACCTGACTATCACGCGACCTGAAGAGTCCTCGCTATTCCTGAGATCCTTGGGCATAGTAGCTCCAGAGACAAAGGAAGAATCTCTTAAAGATCAAAGAGCGACCAAGAACTCTAGTCTCTTCCAGATCCTCAGAACGTCTTGCAAGCCAGAGATACCCCAAAACCGGTATCTGAAAATAAACATTAGAACCCACAACTCTGGAAATTAGAACATGTCTTCAAAGGTTGTAGATACCCTGAACTTTGTTCCTGAGGTTGGGTGAGCCTTCCCGCCCTTCGAAGTTTAGTCCCCCCCGCAAGGGAGACATGAACCTTCCCCCATATTGCAGTATCCCATCGCTGTGAGACCATCGGGGTTCAGCGGAAACCCTACCGATCTAAATGCAGAGGAAGCTCTCTAGCTATGTGTTGCACACTTCTCCAACCCCCTACCCCCCTATGGAAGATATGGTGGCTACGGTGTGTGTGGTGCATTACCTGTGGCTCACAGGAGACCTGAACCTGTGCCGTTGGGAGACTGGGGTGTACCTGATTTGTCTGGTGACAGCGCCTCCACCTGCAAGGGATCCCAACAGGGTGGGATAATCCTCGTACAGGAAAAATATCAATAATACACACACTCAAGTATATACTAACAATCTTTACTGGACACTATAATATTGGTATCATGTACCACACAGTAATATAGGCCCCAACCTGATACCACCAGTGAGTGTCCCCGAAGTGCATTGGGTGCCAGGCACCAATACCGTGATGTCCTTTTTTCCCCAATGTCAAGGCCCACCCAATGTGTTAGAGATAGCACTATCCCTTGAAATGTTAGTGCACTTAGTAGGGTACCTGCCCAGGGCTCCAGCACCCAGGTATTGCAGAAGAACAAAGAGGATCCGTCTGATCCAACGTTGTCATCCGCGATGGCGTCCGCCTCCGCGTGGGTTGAATTCCGCCATGGTTAATATCACATTGCCATCTTTACCAGGTAGCTGGTCTGGTCCCAGACCACAGGCCGCAGTCACCGCATGGCGTCTCACCAGTGATGTACCTGACTATATGCAGCTACTGGGAAAGGTCCCTAACTATGGGCTTTCCCTATAGCAAATAGTTGGAGGGGAAATGGGGAAGGGGAGAATCCTGCTCAGCTCAAATCAGAGTTACTTACTAGAGAGGTGCTATCAGGGTTAATACATGTGTGTAGGGAGGGGAAAAAGACCAGAACCCTATGTGATGCACTCAACTCTACTAATATGAAAATAATAAAGTTTTATTAATATCTATTAAGGTAAACATAGAAAAATGTTTAAAACCTAAACAGTGTACTTGAGAGATCCTAGGTGTGGATCTATCTAAATGGTCAAATGGCAGTGATAATCACCTTTAAATAGCCATATAAGCTAGACTGGACTTGCAGTCAGATACAAATATAAAACACATCGCACTTGAACCTGATAGCTCAAAATATGGACACTTTGTGCATTCCCTCAGGATAATAGTACACAAAGTGTTAATCCTAAAGTGCCATGAGGTGCAGTGATACACGGAGAGGAACACTGAAAGCTTTGGGCACTGTGTAACAATGTCAGTGTATTATTACACATAGCATTGGTGCCTGCACAAATGAAGTCAGTTGTATCCCCCAGCAGGAGAAAAAAACCCCACCCTTGTAAACAAACGATGGGGATTAGCGTGGGTATGCAGTAACTGTCAGTAAGTACACAAATTTAATGGCCAGTATGGTGTACCAGCCGGGCATAATAAAACCCCCAGGCTACTTACATTGACCCAAACGCTATAATCCCAGCAAACACTTCCTGTAGTGTGTTAGTAACACTGCATCCACTCGTGTTAACCTGTGAGCAACATGGGTAGATAAATCTAATATTCCCTGTCACTTGGTAGTGGGATCCACATCTGTGGCCCACATCAAAGTTTAAACTGCCAAGTTACTAGTCTAGCTGACCGGAGAACAAACTCCTGTGAGTTTGTGGTACACTGAACGTCGCTATGACGTCATCCCGACGCGCGTTTCGTTCCAGAGCAAGGGAACTTCTTCGGGGGCGAAGAAATCTAGTAGGATTGCTGGGTTCTTTAAATAAGTGTGATGCTCCCTGTACTTGAATGGACAGGTTTTGTTAGGTTGTAGTTGTAAGGCTGTATTACACCCTTCTTACTTTTCTAGTTATTTATATACCTACTGCACACTACGGATAGAGATAGCGCCCGGGTACTTTTCCAAATAAATTGTACTGTATGTGTTAGGGGGTGGGTGGGGGGGGTGAGGGGGGTGTATTTTTTTTACAAATATTGTTAATTATTTGGGGGCACACCATTGGTACCGCAGGCCCCGCTGGGACCCCCGGATTCCCACGGGGATCACCCGGGGACCCCCGCGGGGTCAGCCGGGGACACCCGCCGGCCTGTGTTATGGATGGTGTGCCTGCAAAAAGACAAAGAAAATTTTTCTAAGTCCAGCTTCTTTTGCGCCTGCCTTTAGCTGGCGCGTTTTTCCAGCGCGTTTTTAAAGCACGATTCACTTAGCGCTGCTTAGTGAATCCCAAGTACTGGCAAAAATCGGTGTGATTGCCTGATCGGGCACACTTTGCACGCAGGGCAGAAAAAATGCCCTTTAAGGGCGATAAAGCGCTGTTATCACTGCTTAGTGAATCACACAGCAGCCATTATCGGCCTTAAAGGGTACTTTGCGCACTTAAAGCCACATATCGGAGCTTAGTGAATCAGCCCCGGTGTCTGTGTGCAGGCTTCTCTGCTCTCCTTCTGTCAGCCCGATTGTGAGGTAAGGAATCTCTCCTTTTTCTCACATCAGGCTTTTTACAGAACTCTCATTAGTCCAGGTGAAGACTAGTTAATTGAGTGGCTGCAATTAACTATCTCTATGCTGGATTTTCACAGCTCTGAGGCTGCTTTATTTAGACTGGGATGAGTCCCTGTTACAACAACCTTCACTCAATAATATGTCAAGACAAGGCTGAGAAAATATGCTATGTATAATGCCACTAGGCTGACACTCATGGAGAAAATTAGATTAGCAACTTCGACTGAAATATCGTATGTTGATATTCAGAGAATTCAATAGCAGGTTGCAGTATTTTTTTTAGCAATAGAGAAAGACTGAAACTTTCCAGTGAGGTAGAGGTCTTCACAAGTGAAACAACATTACTTTATAAAACTACACAAGCAATAGTTAAAGTACGTTGAAAGTGTTATCGCTTTTCCTAGAACTTCCTAATATTCGAATGTGGATGTCTTTAAATCAGCAGGTCCCATTTGAAAAAATAAACTTAACTTGATTATTATATTTTCTTTGGACATCTGGATTTTCACAAGTAACCATAGTGCTGATGTACAAAGACCCAACTAATCCACTAGCTCTTTTAAGAGAACGCACATAGAAAAAAAAGTTAACACGAGAAGAAAGTTCTTGAATATTTCCACAGCCACTGCTTGATATGTAACAGGCATTGCCGCGCAGATGCTTCAAACTAGGATTTATTTACCTTGGTATAACAGAATGGCCCCAGCGTCTGAAAACTACAACAGCAATGTAACTGAGTGATGGATAAAAAGGCAGCTTTTCATTTGTACCAGTCGAACCCATAAGTGTACAAATGTAACACTTTTCTTGCATTAAGGTCAATACAACACATTGTATGTCTATCTTATGTACAGGGCACAGTTTATGTACAATATATTGTGGGGGTAATTCACGAAGGTTCGATAGTGCCCCACAGAAGTTTATGTGGAGTAGTATCGAATCAATACTATCGCACCTTAATGAATTACTCAATTTGGCCCAGATCCACAAATTTCTGTTATATCAGGGCTCATAATATGACGTTACCTAAAATAGGAACACAAGTCCTACATCTCATTAGCATAAAGATATAGCCAGACTCACTGCTCTCAATGCTGGTGGAATCTGTGGTCCAGATCTCCTGGCTTACCCGACTTCGGAAAATTATCTGGAGCGGTGTCCCATTTGACAGCATGGAACCCCCCGCAGGCAGCCATGGCGTCTACTGTCCCTGAAGCCATTGTGTTTTGCTTTTCTTCCCGTGGCTTCAGGGACAGTAAGTTTGGCTACATCTGCAGGTTTAACGTAACATTATTGTAGTATAATGATGTGTTATCTTCCAATAACGAGACATCAAGTATGTCTTAGTGTTATTCCTATCAATACCCTAAAACAGGTCTTAAGCTCAAGTTAAGAGAGAAGGAAAGAACACAGGTATGAGGTAACTAACATAGCAGTATTTCCCTAAGTGGGGTGTTACACAAATCCAGATCATATAAAACTCCTATTTCAGGGCCTGGATGGGAGTAGCACCAAGTTTGGCTATGATTGCACTAACGTTATTTCCTGGTAGTCTTACCCTCTCTTTTTCTTAACTTGATTAACCTTAACAGACTTTTGTGGTTGTACAATATTATGGGAACGCATCATTTGCATGTCATCACTAACGGAAACTCCGTTAAATATTAATTCATAAATCTGCTCTGCTAGTTTTATTTTCTTTACATCACTTGCATCTGGTGGTCTCCAGAGCAGAACTGCATTGGTCTGACAAGGAGAGTTTCCTGGCTCATGAGTTTTCCCTCCTGAACTTTGTCCATCCCGAGGGTCCTAATTAGTTTGAAAATTGACATAAGGGATACAAAAGAAGCCTAAGTATTAAGTAACAATGTCTTCATAGTACTGTCGATCTGCAATGTGTCATCTTCTTGACTTCACCATCTGGCTGTTCTAAGGATAACAATGAATCCATTATGATAAAATACCAATTTGACGTAATACATTAGCATTGGATGCACTTACGAACAGTTGGTGCACCTTGAGGAGCTAATTGTGGTCTGGTCTGCAATGCTGCCAAATTGATGAACCACCTTGGAACGAAATAAAATAATCATTCCAGAATGTAATGAATCGCAGTGTCTAGTAAAATGTTCCATTAATAATGTATTATGTAATGAGGTTCACAATTTAGTTTTTCAATCTTTCTTTTTAATTAGTACGTATTGTGGCACTGCCAATACATTCTGTTTATTAAATAAGATATGTTCTGTTATCTGTAACCATCTAGAGCTTTTGACATGTTTTAATCTCCCTGAGCCAGTCCTAGAATGTTGTTCTTCACAGTACCAATAAACATACATATGTGTGTAGGTTTTTAGAATTGCATTTGCTACTGACAGGCTGCAGCTGCTGAGCATACCACATCAGGACCCCAGAGTGCGCATTGTATAGCAATGATAGCTACTTGACTTACCCATGTCTCGAGTTGGACCCCTCTCCCATTTCCAATAAACCTACAATTACCTTCTTGGGAGAACAAGATATATGTTAAGATATATGTTATGTCAAGATATAAAATATAAAATTTATCTCCAACTAAGGACCCAGCCAGATTGCTTTGCCCACAACTACCGGACCACGAGGGATAAACCACAGCTAGTGCTCATCTAGCCATTCAGTACTTTAAACTGAATGGCACAGAGCCCCCATCGGAAGGTCACTACTGTTCTGGCCGCAACAGCCTGAATGGTCCCACCTTCCACAAATTTCATATGGAAGGTCAACACCAATCCGGACTGCAGGAGCAAATACTGATTGAGTCCCCCCCTCCAAGCTGCAGCTTTCGACCCACCCCCTGCGCTGTCCCGTGCTGGGGCAGCGTTGCCATGTAAAGCCAAGCACCTGCTCCTTCTCCTCATTGTCTTTCCTCTTCCTGCTTCGTTTACTGTACCCGGTTCTGACGCCTCCAGGACTCCGCCAATTGAGCCCGCCCTACTTCTGCCATCTCTCCGCACGAGGTGCGACCCCTCCAGCCGAAAACTCCGCCTCCCTGCTGAACACATGAGTCAGCAGCCAATCGGGATCGCGCCACCTCGCATCCTCCTGCAGCTCCCATAGCCATGCTTCTACGCTGCCGACTTCGACCACCATCATCCCTGCTGGGCCACCCGACCTCGTCCTTCGTTCGCACTGGGCATCCATCTTTCAGGATACCGGGAACAATGAAAATCAGACACTTCGCTCCAGTTGATCCTCGAAGAAAAATGAAGACAAGATACCTCCCCCTTACTTATCCCCTCTCCCTGGCCTGACCTCACGGCTTCATAGGGGAGGCGTCCCTCATCTTTATGTCATGCCACCCCTTCCTTCCAGATCCACGGCTTTCTGATTTCTCTGTAATCTAAGCCTGTGTGCCATTTCTGCTTCTACTGGTGTACACAACCAAAAGCCCAGAGCCATAAACTGCATTTGTACCACATGGCAATTTATAAACCAAAGCCATATGGACCATCCAAAGCATACGTTTTTGAAGATTAAAAGATTGAGCAGGTTTTTTCAAATGGCGCAAAAATAACTTTGCAAAAAAGATTGAAACAAATGCCACGTGCATATTAAAATAGAAGACTAGTGATGTGAAATAGAAAATGTTAGGGGAAATCAGTGATGATAGATTGATAGATATAAAGATGTAAATGTTCCTAGTTATAGACAATTAGGGATTAAAAACATATTACTCCGATGCCACGACTTTTTCAAGTTTCTTCATGTATAAATAAACAATAAAACTGCTTTTCACTTTAAGACATGTCTTAAACCTTACGAAGCAGCGCACACCAGGGCCGCTGACAGGGGCTGAGACAACCTCCCCATCCCCTTCCTCCCTTGAATCCTAGGCCCCGGAAAGCCTGGAAGCGGCCTGAGTGCACCGCAAGGCACATTCACACCGAGATGTGCCACGGCTTTGAATTATTTAGGAAATATGACCCGTAATCTTAAGACATATGTCAACATGTCATATAAAATTGGTTACTGCTACAAGCTTGTTTACATTACGCTTGTTACTGTAATTCAGCATTGGGGTGAATCTCCAGTCTGCATGAAAAATACACAGCAGAGGTTCTAGCACATCACTGCTGCGTATAGGGTTTGAAGATATCAAAGTGAGATCGGTGAAACTTTTGTGCAAATTATGTGCGTTTTGGAAATTAGTTACATAGAAACATAGATTTGACGACAGATAAGAACCATTTGGACCACCTAGCCTGCCCATAACCCATCTGCTGAAAAACCTCAGGCCCTATACTTAGTTATCTGTCATATTTAGGGCGGATTTATGTTTATCACAAGCATTTTTTAATTCCCATACTAGCCTCTACCATCTCTGTTGAGAGATTATTTCACGAATCCACCACCCTTTCCGTGTAAGAAGCACTTCCTCGCATTTCCCCTGAGCCTGCTGCCTCCCAGCTTCAGAGCCCGGCCTCTTGTTCTAGCACTTCTCTTTCACTCAGCTTTGCTTCCCTCGTGTATGATGTTGAAACCCTTTATTTATTTGAAAGTTTCAATCATATCCGCTAAACTGTACATATTATGGTAATTTAGCAGTGAGAATTTGCAAAGAGACTTGCAAAAAAAGAAACCCCGGCACTTGTGAATATCTTAGAGAGCACTTTTAACCCTGACTTTTCATATCCTCTAATAGCTGGGACCTCTCTCCTCCTACCTTTCTCCCTATTGATTTTTCTGTTTACAAAGGAGTGAGGGAACTGCAAACATGTCTATTGTCTCCAACTTCCCCACTCTCCTCCTATCTACATTTCTTTATCTCTCCTCCCCTCCAACTATGCATGTGCCTATATAATGCATCACTATGTACACACCTTTCCCAACAACTTCTACGCCCCTCAGTAAAAAGCACCCCCACAAATACTCTTCTCACCTACTTTCTCTCTCTACTCCTTTTTGCTGCTGGAGATATCTGTCCGAATCCTGGACCTGGCAATATACACACCTGCTCTCGCCCACAGCTCCCTGCCTCCTATTGGCTTTAACCCATCTAATTTAATACCGACCAAGCTTAAAACTTACCTCTTAAACAAAGCATACCAATAGCCTGGACTCATGCCCGCTGTTCCACACGCAGTCACTCCTACCCACCATTGTGGCCAAGCACTGCCATCTTCTGAATGTTTTGCCTCACCAGTTGGTGCAGGGATTTCCTCTCCTATTATCTGATTTTCCTTTTCTATGGTCTGATTTTCACAAAGCAAGATTAGAAACAAAAACATGCATACACTCGAAAAACTCCCCCAGAGATTTACTTCGTAATATGAAAGCTAAAATATCACATCACAAGTATTCCTATGGCCATTGATAACTGCGCTGAACTCATTCACCAAGCAGAATGCTGGTGGGTTTGCCATGGTGTGCTTTTAAAATTGCCAATCCTTGCATTAACCCCTGGTGCGCCGTGTCTTTTCTTGAGATATATATGTAACCCTGTTTCCCCCCCTCTCTGGGAGATCTACATGCTGCTACTTGATCTGTGGTGCTTTACCTGTTGGTTCAGGAGACCGGGAGCGATCTGCATTACGTTAAGACCAGGACAGGCTTTTGATCTTCTTAGTTGGTACTGTGCACCTCAAGCTGTGATGGGCTCCATGGTGTATGGATGTCAGCCCCACCACGGCATTCTTTATCCCTCCTGCCCAATGACTGATACTCAGACAGGAGGGGAGTGAACAAGGGCCTTTATTGAGTAGCAGCCACTGCATCAGCTTTACATACAGCGGTACCTCTAAAGGTTCCAGCCCTATTTGGATGGTGCTACCCCGATAGTATGGGGTGTTGAGTCAGATGGCCCCCCAGGCCTACGCCTGAGGGTGGGCCCACTCATCCTCACAATGGGAGAGACTCACAGCCCAACTGCTTATGCCGAACTCCAAAGCAGGGCTGACTACGTTTTAGCTCTACCTCTTCCTCAGGAAACAGGGATGGGCCCATGGACTGTACCTATCCCTGATAGGCTACACATAGGCCATGAGTCATCACCGCACTCCTGTCCATCAAAGGAGGAGAACAAGGGGGGGTCAAGAGCTCATAGATTTAACCTGTTATTGCCTGCAGCTAACAGGACTATCATAACAGAGTTACTATGGGGAAAGAGAGGTAATATGGGACATACCCTGTTACATATGTTTTATTGATTTTATTCATATACAGTATTTGTATGGCTTTTGTAGTGGGGTGGGGCACCATATTTGTGACTGGCCCGGGCCCCATCTATCTATCTATCTATCTATCTATCTATCTATCTATCTATCTATCTATCTATCTATCTATCTATCTATCTATATATCTATCTATCTATCTATCTATCTATCTATCTATCTATCTATCTATCTATCTATCTATCTATCTATCTATGCTTTTATATTATTGTGATTTTTCTCACATCTGCTTTCAAATCTGTTATTAAGCCCATCACTTCTGAAATAGTTTACCAGACTCACTCAAGGGCCCTTTCAATTACAGACCATTAAAACATGACACTGTGTCATACTGTACTGTACATTAGGCCGTCTATAATTCCTGTTTCTATTTAATTCTGTGTAATGTATGTAAGCCATACTTTATATCAATGTATCTGTCCTGGTAAAATGTCAAATCGAGGAACTCTGTGCCAAACATGTTCAGTTTGAAGACCTTATGTAGCAGACAGCGCTCTTCAGAGATATGTTTGGGAATAAACTGCGGTTTTAGAGAAAGCGATGCTGTATATACATTTTGTTGACTATGTATCCAATCATCCCATATATTATACCAAGTGCAAAATACAGCAACACGTTTATGAAAGATAAAATCTGACAGAAAGCAATGGGATAATAGTTATATTTCTTTTGTACAGGCATACCCCGCATTAATGTACGCAATGGGACCGGAGCATGTATGTAAAGCGAAAATTTACTTAAAGTGAAGCACTCCCTTTTTCCCACTTATGGATGCATGTACTGTACTGCAATCGTCATATACGTTCATGACTGATGTAAATAACGCATTTGTAACAGGCTCTATAGTCTCCCCGCTTGTGCACAGCTTCGGTACAGGTAGGGAGCCGGTATTGCTGTTCAGGACGTGCTGACAGGCGCAAGCTGCCGTTTGCCTATTGGGCGATATGTACTTACTCACGAGTGTACTTAAAGTGAGTGTCCTTAAACCGGCGTATGCCTGTACTAGTTTTGACCCTGTTTTTCAGTTAAAATACTTTAAAAACTCCCACCAGGTGCCATGAGCTATTCTCAGTGATAAAACACTAATGTGTCAGTGTGTGAGCATAGGTGATACAATTGTGTAGTAATACAACATTACTATGCCAGATAATAGAATGGGACAATATAAGGTGCTAAATAAAAATCCTTGAGCTCACTACAGTATAACGTCCAATGATTTTCTTTGGCAATCAGAATAGTTACAGTCCTCGAGATGACTTTAGATGGCGCTTAGGATTATTGTAAATAATGTGCAAACTAATTCAAACCCAACATCAGCTGGCAACCTTTTCAATCAGAGTCTGCTTTTGGAGTGGTATTATTTTCCGGGAGTCACGTGGTATGATCACATGTGGGAAAGATGAACAGACCGATACAATGTTACACCGCAGGGGATACATTTGAAAGTTGATGAAACTGAGCAGCAAGTAAGTATGAGTACTTTTGTGTGAGTAGGATTCTGATTTGAATTATCCTCAAGATGTCAAGAAGAAACCATTTTTAATTAAAGCGTGTATGTTTTTCACATTACTTTGGTACACTAGTGAGTCAATTATTCAGTAATACTCTACTGCTGTTATCAAGGCTGAGCTATCACAGCTTACCATCTCCATGTTCCAGCTAATATCTAATCACCTGGAAATCCACTTAACTGATTTATATATATATATATATATATATATAACAGAATAGACAGATAATCAGCGCTAAAAAGCTGTACAAACAATAGGATTTCTAAACCAGTAGGAGATATTGATCATTACAACAAAGTCCAGGTCAATTGAAAAAAGTATATAGGGTAGATGACCCAAATAATTCCTGGGGTCTGAGCAGCTTCTGTGGAATAAACCAAGTTCCAGAGGATCTAAAAAAACTAAAAGCAGAAGCGCATGCCCCATAGTGTATTACCTTTTAATACATGTATTAGGTTGATGAAAACCTTAAAAATGCACACTCACAAACAAAGGTGTTAAAATCACATAGTAGAAAAACCTGATAACAGGTAGGAATCTCTGCTCTGCTGTAGATGCAGGAACCAGGATGAATCCCCTCCATGCTGCAGCCTCCAGTCTGGGCTCAGTTGTGATGATATTCAGTGTCCCAGGGGAGCAGGGGAAGGGCTCCATGACAAAGAGTGCCGTATGATACCTGCCAGGTGCTCCAGCACCCGGTATCGCTGACTGAGGAAAGGGGCCCGTCTGTCCTACGCCGTCGTTGTCGGCGATGGTGTCTGCCTCTACGTGGGGTGGACTCCGGCTGGAGTGTCCCACCTTAATAGTCTCTGCCTTGCGGTGGTGGTGGTCTGAACCCAGACCACAGGCCACAAGTACTGCACGGCGTCCCTGTGTCCTTGACAATGACAATTGGGGCAATGACGCCATCTAAGGTGCCTGTCCCTGAAGCGACCACAATATATTTGGCTCTCAGGGCCTAACTTGGGCCTAAGGGGGCAAGCTAGGCCTAGTCCAGGGAAGCACAGCTTCCTGGATACTACCTCTCTGCTTCTGCTCCCTCTTATGACTGTGTGACAGATATGAGGGAATAGTAGTGAAAAGAGGATATTACGGCCCTAAATTAGTGCAGGGTTTCTGCTCCACTCCATGGTTTGGAGATTTACCAAGGGGAATCCAGACCGGGACTTCTACTGTAGCTCTCCAAGCTTTCACAGGACTGGAGCAGCTGATTGAGCAGGGAAATGATTAAAAGGCTTCTCTAAACAGAGCAAGACAAGGCTTTTTAACTCTCAAGAGGAGGGTGTGCTGAAAAGCTGTGTTATACTGAGAAAAAGACTTTTGTTTTTGTTTGTTTGATTTACTTCTGTTATCTGCTGTAGCATTTGTATGGCAAAATAAACAGGCCAAGCTTTCACCTCTGTGTCAGAAGACTGTATCCTCTACCTGGAAGGCTGTGTGAAAGTGCTGATCCTTGGACAAAAGGTACAGAGCAAGAAGGTACTTTGTCACAACTGGTGTGGCTCTCCGTGTGCCAAATATATCTATCCTGGTGCAGGAGTTTCTGGCAGACCTTTTGTCTGTTGGCCGCATGTGATCTGCAGCCCCAGTGGCTTCTGGGGCATGTAGTTCCCCTGCGGAGCTTTCCTCTAATAGCCGCCGGTGTCCTGATGCTCTGCGCATGTGCGAGGTGTAGCAACATGGCCGCCGCAACAATTGGGCCATTGCACATGCGCGAGCCTCCTATCGTGCATGCGCGAAAAAAAGCATCACCTGTATCCCAGCACTCGACGGCCCCACAACCTCCCGCAGCGCACTGGAGCGCCTCCGCAACCGGTCGCAGCCTCCGCCTTCCCCCGCAGCCCAAGCGAGGTGAGGGGGAACCAAGAGGGACCTGGCCACATTATATATATATATATATATATATATATATATATATATATATATATATATATATATATATATATATATATATATCCTTTAGCTTCTTTGCATACCCAGTTAACCAGCCCCACACTGATGAGACCCATTAAGGTCAAAACAGCTGTCTGTGGGTGGTTTTCTGGGTATGCACCTTAACCCTGGCTGTGCTCAAAGCTGTGACCATGCAGCAAGCTTAAGCCTATAGGGAACCATGTTAAAAATGGTTTTTGAAGCAAAAAGTGGCACTGTGTGCTCATTTGCATGTCATTTCCCAGAATCCCTTGCTGCAGTGGAAGTGCTGTGTGCTGGGTGATAATGGGGAAAGTCGGGGTTGCAGACCTGCCTAAGACATGCAGATGAGCATACAGTTGTATTTACATATATATATATATATATATATATATATATATATATATATATATAAAACAAAGACAAAAAGAAGCGCCAGCTCCATGGCATAACATTGTTTGTAAAATTGACAATTTATTAAAAAGCAGAAAGTGGCCGCCAGGAATTGCACTCACTTCAAATAGTGAAAAAGCATTCAAGGGAGACAATCTGTAAATTTTTAATAAATTGTCAATTTTACAAACAATGTTATGCCATAGAGCTGGCGCTTCTTTTTGTCTTTGTTTTATAGATTCTCCCGATCTGGCTAGATCAACCAGGGAGCAGCCTACTCCACATTGTGACTGACAATTAATCTCTGTATCTGGACTTTTTTTCTCATCTGTTTCCATCATTTGGACTGGTTTGTTATCTGATATTCACGTTATATGGGTTTATTATTCTAATTTTCTTATTGCTTTAATTTTTATTTAGTAATATTATATAAGCACTATTTGATTATTTAATAATTTAGCCCTATTCACCATCACATTAGAACTCACTTATCACACTTATAGCGCTACTCTTTGTTCCTTGTTTCGTACGCCTACTTACTTACTACTAAGAATTATCAACTTGCAAATGTATCTCCTGAGGTGTAACACTATGTATTTGGTTGTTTATATTTATCACATGTGATCATGATGAATAATCCCAGTGTGCATGATTGTGCTGTTTTGTTTCTAATATACCCTGCTAAATAGTACTGTTACTTTAAATAAAGAACCAATGGTGGTTAATGAAAAAAATACCTACCGTATGTTAGTTAAATTCAGCCTCTGCCTGTGTTTGTCAAATGGTGCTTGTGCTATTGAGGATATACTGCACATTATTGCCATTATAGGGTTGATAGGAAAACGTACCTCTCATTTGCAATGGCTTTAGAGAAGTCTTTCAGGCAGAAAGCAGAATAAAATATAAAACTTTAAGCACATTATGAAGGAATCATTCTCATAAATAAAGGAGAAGCATGAGAACATATAACTGCTTTACGAGAACCACAACAACCAAACACAATGTAAGATAATCAGCAATTTGCCAAACAATTGTTTATATAATTATGGTCAACTAAAGTAATACCAGGGCAAACTCCATTAAGCACAGTAAGACAACTCATGTGACTACCGTCAATGAATAGAAATCATCCAATGCATCAAATTAAAGCAACATTTCTAACAATGTGATGACCACCCTGCGGTTTTAATGTAACGTATAGTTTACCAATACGATCAACTTACACCTACAGATGTGCCCAATGTTGTTGCACCTGCTGGTGCAATCCCACGGGTGAAATAATCTCCTTAGCCTTTGCCCTTTTCTCGGTGATTCAAAACAATGACCACTTCTGCGTCTGGCGCCTTGAGTGCGCCCTGCTGCAACATTGGCTACATCTGTACTGGTATATGCAACAGATCCACTAATGACGCACATTTCATTTTTATGCCCATGATGTCTCTGTTTAAGACTTAAGTATTGAGACCTGTTGTATATTTAGAGAACAAATGGAAGTACAGCTGATGAGCTACGACAAAGACATGAAGCAAATCAAATGCTGTAAAAATTCAATGCCTGATCAGGTTGCTAAAACTTGAGGAATTCTCCATCTGACCAATATCTGCATATGGAGGAGATTTGAAAATAAGATAAGAAGTGGAGCACTGATGTTTATTGTCAAGTCTATTGCCTATAGATCTTCTATTAGCGTTTACAACCATTATTTAAGCATGAGGTACTAGCTGTAAATGCTTTGTAATGTGATACTCGCACCATAAGCAGCTGTTTTGCAGTCTAAGAATTTTAAGCATTCTTAATCCAAAAGAGACTTGCATTTAGCCCTCGGAAACATCTATATACAATATTTTCCCTTCAAATATATGTAAAATATAGGACCATTCTAACTATTTCACCGTGGTTAAAGTACAGTGATATTTAGTATCACTGTTCTATCAACACAATTAAATGTCCGATTACATTTATTTTCGCAGTGGACATCTCCTATTCCTATCTTGTTTATATCACAAACAATACCGTGTCCAAAGAGCATTAGCATTGTTTAGTGGGGTGCTTTTTCCAGTACTTTTTTTTTTAATGAGCTTTGGCTTGTCCATGAAAAAAAAAACCAGATCTCTTTTCCATCGCAGACACACAAAAAGCTTTCAGCCTTTGGAATGAAACACCAGCAATTTCATATTTAAGTGCACTGTGTTTTTAAAAAAAAAAAAAATTATATACTAGCATGAAAAATGTATTGGTCTTAAAGCAGCAACACATGTAGTACTGCACAATTTGTTTATTTGTCTCCTTTTTTTTAATTACAGGTTAGAAGTAGGGAAGAGGAATGGTGCTCATTTCAGCTCAGGTGACCCTCTTCTCCCCGAGATACTTACCTCCGTAGGGGTGTGCCGGTATCTTTGTGGAGTTTAAATGTCCAGGTCACGCGGGCCAATAGGAAACCGCAAGGGATGACATCACAGATTCCTATTGGCCCGCATGACGCTTCACATTTACACGCCGCCATTTCATTAGGCCCACAAGTTCCCTAGCTGCAGATACCGGCACCCCTTACAGAGGTAAGTATCTTGTGAAGCAGGGGTCCCCAGAGCTGAAATGAGTGTAATTCAGCTCCAGAGACCCTCGGCTTCAACCCTGTAATAATAATAAAAAAAATGGGCAGTGCTACATGTTTAGCTGCTGAAAAGCTTCAATCTGTACTGCTCATCTCAAAAGTAGGTTTAGTACATTTTAAAACTACTGGTGCTGGTCCCATTGTTCTGAATCTTCTTTTCAGTATCTCAAAGACATTGTTCATTCTAGAGTTATCAAACTCCAAAAAATAGGGTTGCCAGGATCTACAAGTCACCACTGATTGCCATATAAGCTACAGCATATACAGACCAATAATTATTTCCTCCTTAGGCATTTCAGAAAGATTGCTGCTTTAAGGAAGATATAGCTAGATGCTGGTTTCATGACTGTGTAAGCAAAAGCTGTAGGAAGGTGTCAGAACCAAAACGAAGCAATTGTAGTAGAATGTTTAACTCTTTGGGGTACGGCATGCCAAGGGCCCCATGAGGGAGTAACTACATCATTGGATTTTTGCTCTATTCCAAGGGACAACGCATTCTGCGATCCAAATAGAAGAGGAGAATCCTCCTCTTCCGTTAGCGTTTTTAGTGACGTAGCAATCGCACGATCGTGACGTGCCCAAAGGACTGTGACACTCTGTGGAGCCCCTCTCGGGGACTCAAAGGGTTGAGCCAGGGGTGGCCCACTCCAGTCGTCAAGGGCCACCAACAGGTCAGGTTTTCAGGATATCCCTGCTTCAGCACAGGTGGCTCAATCAGTGGCTCCGTCATAATGATTGAGCCACCCGTGCTGAAACAGGGATATCCTGACCTGTTGGTGGCCCTTGAGGACTGGTGTTGGCCACCCCTGGCTTAAGGGGTTAAATGTAGGTGACTAAGCCAGGAAAGAACTTTAGACAAGTAGAAGGATTTAAGTTTTTTTTAGATTTCCATAGTAACCAAATGTTTTGGACATTCTGCATGACTTTGTATCTATTGCCATCAATAGCCAAAGAGCTTAAAATAGTAGGCAACAATTGACTGATTCAATTTTTTTTAAAAAAATACACTGAACCTGGTAAAAATGAAACCGTATCCATGTGTGGCATGAAACAAATAAATACATGTGTTACTTCAAAGATGATGGGACATTTCTTAGGCAATTATATTTTCTTTTCCTGTCTGCTGTTCGGAACTGCCCCTTTAGGCTTTCTGTGCATTCACTTCAGTTCAGTTTCATTACTTATTTCTACTAAATGTCGATTTTTATGAAAAAGTGCTGTTTGGAAACTCATCCATTCACACCATGTGTATCCAGGGCAGTGGGACTCCTAACTCCCCTACTGTTGGCTAACCCTCTGCAGTAGTAAAACGTTAAGAAAACATCTGGTGGGAATTAATGTTTCATTTTGCACTACTAAAACTGCCCCAGTTTTGCACCTGCTTTCTCCCGCTGAGAATAACAAACCGATAATGTTTCAGTGAAAGTGGTGTTATTATTACAGTGCAAAACTGTGATACATTTACCCCATTAACCTAACCCCCTTGGCTTCAAGAAGGGCTTGCCTTCTGTCATCCAAGCCCCCACCCAATATGATAAACTTGAGATCCCCTTGGCCATGAAACGGTAGCGCATCTGAATAGTTGGTCACCAGAATCCCTAATGTAAAAGTGCACTTCCATCTACAGACTAAAAGTTGGGCAAATGTGTCAATTTGCAGGTTTATTTTCTATTTTTTTTATTTGTGAAATAGAGGAAAAAATGTAAGTGAAATGTCCACATTTGGCTGATTTTTTTTTTCCACTGCAAAATCGCTTCCCCCATTTTTTATTATTTAACATTTTATTCTCTCGTTTTCATTTTTTTTGAGGGAAATTTTTTATAAACAATTTTTTTCATTTCTAGATTGAAAAAACAAAGATATTAGATGTGGTTATTTCTTAACTCTTGTGAGTTCAGGAATTTGATATTTTGTCAGCAAATGCGAATTTTGCCGAAAAATTCCTACTTCTCCACTAATACTTAAAAAACATCTAAACGATTCCCTGCTGTTTTTAGTCAATATAAATCTCACTTGTGAACACATTCACGTCTTAGACAGGTCTGCAACCTTACTTTTCACCATTATCTCTTAGCATACATTGCATCCACTGCAGCCAGGGATTCTGGGTAATGACAGGCAAATGAGCACACTGTGTCAGCTTTTAACACTGACCCCTATAAGCTTATGGCTCCCGCATTACACAGCTTTTCAGCAAAGCCAGGGTTAGACAAGGGCATAGCCAGAAAACCTACTCCATTGAAAACTCCTGTTTTTAACTATTTGTGTGATAAAAATATACCTAATAGCGGTTTAAATTGAGGTGTGAAATCCTACCTCCAAACAGTGCAATAATGTTGCAGTGATTAACCGTGTGCATCTTGACCCGAATCTTGGCAGCAACCTAAGATTTTACTCGGGAAGAAACAGGTGTTTAACTTTTGCCTGTAAAGCGATTATGTATACAGATAATAGTGCATAAATTGCTCAAAGTAAAAACGTCAAAGTCATGCACTACTGAGCACACCTATTACCAGTGATATCCTACTGACTTAGGCTGCTGTCCTTGGCAATTAAGGCTAAATTATAAAGCAGTTCATGAACATTCACAAATCTACCTTATGTTTTTGCTCATGTTCTGCAGCTAAAAGGTAATTGGCAGGCAATTGGAGAGCTCCATTCATTCATGCAGAGAGGCCAAGCAGTGCCAACAGCGGGCAGCCCACAGAACACATTACTGGTGTTGACAAGAGCCAGACCTGCACATTCACAAACAAGCCCCCAAACTGAGCCTTTACTCAACACTGGGAAGTCTCAAGCAGAAATGGCAACTTCCAGGCGTTATGTGGGAAAGAATGTATACAGTATGTCCCTTAAACTCAAGCATCAAAATAAGAGTGTAAGCTCCTCAGCACAGAGGCTAATCTTGTGTTGCTTGCCAAACTATAATGTATGTACAGTGCAAACTACAATGTTATTTAAAGCAGCAATACTACTTTAATTCACTTATTTTTTTTTTTATATATATGTAAAGCATGTAGCAATGTATAATTCTACATTCTTACCTAAGCTGGCAATCATTTGGTGCTCCTGTTATAAATCGGTACACCCTGATTGTTTGACTAACATAATGGCCGCTTCAATCAGAGTAAATCAGCAGCAACAGTGTATCCTTATATAACTAAGGTAACATTATCTATTGTTACAGTTTGCAGCTCAGACAGCTGGGAACATTGGTAACAAATTATCCCAAACAGAAAAGTGTTACAATGATCTTGCACTGCTTGGGAGGTGGTTAAAACCTGCTACAGAAATCAAAGGATGCTTTAAAACTTATTAAAAACGGCATTAAGAGTGGAATAATAATTAAGAAAAAAATACAGTATTGTCTAATACAGAACTGATTTATTAAAAAAAAATCCTATAAGATTTCACACGTTTTGCTGCTTTAACACAACTATTATTATTATAAATCACCTCAGTATTGGGGGACTTGCAGTTAATTAAGAATTACCACATTGGTGCTGAACTAAAGATATTAATACTGGTTGAATCTAAATACAACAGCACTAATTACAAAAAAACTAATACAGCAATTATCTAAGTGGACATTACATAAACATACGTTTAAAAACAACATATGTGCCAGTAAATTAACCCTAAGAGAGGCAATTTGTGTCAATGTACAAAGATACTTTGCCCTTATAATTTTGCCCTATTGCCCTATTCACATCAGTTGGCAATTAGGTGAGTATCAATACTGTAATACACATAATGTAATAAGATTTGTACATGTTCCCTCTTTACTCAGCAACAAAAAATACATACACCTACCTAAAGGTTTTGGGCTAATGATCTGCAGCTAATATACAAAACTTTATTAGTAGGTTTTATACTGTACATCTGATGCCACCACAAACAATACATTATTATAAAAACCACATGACTTTCAAATCATATTGCCTTGAAATATAAATCCCACAGAAGCAACTTATTTTTCTTATACAGCATGGATTACTTATCACAAATAATGTACATTATATATAGGATAGAGGCATTCCAGGCAGTAAGTATAGACATTAACAGTCACATGTATTGTGTTTGCCCATCCTGAGACTAACCTTGATGGATTCGCAAATCTACCTGCAGCAGATGAAAAGTAGGCACCTAGCACAGTTATCCAAAGAAGCAGCACCATGCTTAGCCCAGCAGCCCACCTGGGGAACTAATATTGCAAAGAATGTGCTAGAGAAATGAAATCTTCTCTTGTGCCTTTCTGCAGTTTTCTGTCAATTCTTCTGAATCCCCACTGCTGGTCCCAGTCACATGGAGAGGGCAATCATGGTTTATATGGACTTGCAGAACTGTTTGATTTCATCCCTCTGTGGTCTGGCTTAGCAGTGCATGTTGTGTCTGAGCATTAAGCCAGCAGTTTTCCTCTCTGGTTTGTCTTTTGTTGGGTGTTAGCTCTGCCTCTTTTCCTGCCTTCCAGCAGCTGCATAAACCCTGAGTTGTTCTGAAATTCCTCAGTCATTCTGTCCTTGCAGTCACTGGTGTCAGCACAGGAGGGTCGGTGGGCTGTGGCAGAGTTTCAGATTGGGGAGGAGTGGGCTGCATGGTTATTTCAGCTTAACCCATTTGCTGCCAAAGGGGCCTGTAGTGCTTTTCAGGCCCCCCTGGCAGTGAAGTGGTTAAAGCTGCAGTTGAAATGTTACGGAATATTTACATTTATGTACAGTAAATGAATATAATATTGCGTAGAGCAGATTCTAACATATAATCTGTGCTACTTAGATTAGGGGTGCACAGAGTGGGGGCGCAAGATTTTTCTGGCGGGGTGCGCATCTGCAGAGACCCCGCACTCTTCATCACAGCATTTAAATTAAGTGCCGGGGGATCACGTGAGGCCTCTGCAGTGTCTCCTACCTTGTCTTCGGCGACGTGTTGCCATAGCATTGCCACGGCTCTGGTGACGTCCTGTCGCGTGACCCTGCGCGCCATTTGACGACGAATTTTACGTAAGGGGGAGGGGGCACGAGCACAGGGGCTGGCAGGCAGGGGGTCGCAGCGCACAAAGTTTGCGCACCCATGACTATACCCATGACTATAAACTGGGTGCTCCTTTTCCTAGCGTTACTTTATGTGAAGCAATTATTCCTATTATGTGTTATATTATTATGTCACGTGTATTACTGCTGTGAAGCGCTACATATGTACATGGCTGCTGCTATATAAATAAAAATATACATCTATACATACATACTTATACTTCCAGTGGTATATATGTATATCTGTAGATAATCACAATCACATTTGGCTAGCATAACTTTCATATTCCATGGATCATCTTTTTTATATGAAGTGCCTCTGTTCAGCAGGTGAAAGATGTCCCTGAGATGGCAAAATACCATAACACATTTTTAATATTTATCACCTGTTTAAATCTTCTTGAGAAAGATAGCTGAGCAGTTTCAGCGCCAGCTTTCCCAGGGATTAAGTAACAACGTGACAAACCATTCTTACATACACCCCATTGTTAAAACAGTAAAACATAACTCACGTATTTTATTAATTAGCAGAATAATTATAAAAAGCAACTTCTATTAACTTCTACATTCACCCTAAAAGGGCCCTTATCCTACCACGAAATGGACACACAAGAAAAAGAGCGCGAAGAGAGAGTGTATTCTGTAAGTATACATTTAATTTATATTGATAAAAAACAAGTAAAAAACTTTCATGTGCAAAGTTTTAAAAAACATCATCAGTTCTGTAGTCATCCACCCAAATTGGAAAAGCATCAGCACTGACAACGGATCCAGGAAAAATCAAGGGACTCAAACTCTCGATCCCGTTAGCATGAAAAAAGTCAGCAGCCTCGTGTGGACGCCAAACGTCCGATGTCACTATAGGATGACAGCCTCAACGCGTTTCGCTTAAGTACGCTTACCCTACAACTCAGTCATCACTGTGGAATATTAGTGAGAAACTGTACATAATACCGCGCTCCTCCCTATAGAAGTTTGCTGCAGGTAAAAAGATAGGCCTTACATATAGAAAAACAAAAAGAACGATTCCTGCGCTCCTACCAATTAGGCTAAGATAAAATAATATTCTCATGAAAAAGGGTATTTAGTTAAACCCTTTGGCCAAAGCATTTGTAAGCCTGCATGCCACGTCAAGGCAACCCGTTTAATGCAGGTACCTACACTATACTGTATATATATGTAATGCTTTATTTAACCCCTTCAGGGATTTAACACTTTTTTCACTAGTCCATGGGACAATTATTACATATATATACAGTATAGTGTAGGTACCTGCATTAAACGGGTTGCCTTGACGTGGCATGCAGGCTTACAAATGCTTTGGCCAAAGGGTTTAACCAAATACCCTTTTTCATGAGAATATTATTTTATCTTAGCCTAATTGGTAGGAGCGCAGGAATCGTTCTTTTTGTGTATCACTGTGGAATATGTAAGTTAGGAGTGCCCTACTACCCGTATTATTATGGGATTTCCTAGAGATGGAATATTTAAATGTGCCTGCCAGCTCAGATATCTTTTCTTGTTACTGCGTAATCTTCCTTTATGATCAGAATAATTTATTTTGTGCATACTTACAGTATGTTTTTGGATAAATAGACATTGGAGAATTTTTACCACCACCCTAGTTTGAAACCTCTCTTCGCATTGGTGATACATCAACTTAAGCAGGTGAACTCGGTTTAAATCCCAGTGTCAGCTCCCTGTGACCCTGTGCAAGTCACTTTATCTCTCTGTGCCCTGAGTCAGCAAGATTATGAGATCATTGTGCCTGCAAAATGATATGAAACAAGAGAGGTACCTCTCCCCACAAGCGGTGAGAGCATAGTATACCCAGTATAAGTAGTAGTCTTAAGTAGGTTAACCTACTTAAGACTACTACTCACAATAATTTGGGTTACCCAGTTACTCCCCCAATATATTCTCTTTATGAAGGTGTCTTTCTCTGCTTGTCATAAGTCCATATATCAAGCGAATCAGATAGTCCAGCGAGTGCCAGCTACTGGTATTTTATACTCTTTCCGCTTGTGGGGAGAGGTACCTCTCTTGTTTTGTTACTCCACTGACCCTAGTGCACCTTGACTACTAATTACCCACGGTGGCCTCTCCTCTATTCTCCTGCCAAATTATATGTACAGCACCGCATACACTGTTAGCGCTACAGTATATAAGAAGAGAGAAACTTCCCCCCTAAAAAAACGGGAGTTTTCAAGTCTATAAATCATTGCACAAAAGCGTCAGTCTTGGTTACTATTTTACCTGCTTGTGATTGCAAGTGATCTGGGAAATCCTTTTTTTGGAGAAATATGAGTCATTAGGTGAAAAGTTACCGTATGATGTAACAACATTATAAATCCATTTCTAGGCTTCTTGTAATCGTCTTTCACTTGCTTTGTAACATCCTATAAACCCAACTTTCAACTATAAGCTTTCAACTTTCCCAAATGATAGGAACAGTGTGAGACATGTTTAACCCTTTGGTTGCCACAGCGCATCCGGCATATCGCGATCACATGGCTGCGGCATGACTTCTCGTTCTCTGCATTTCAGATCCTGTCTGTGCTTCATAGCAGTGCAGAACCTGATCTCCCATGGAGAACGAGCAAGGAAAGGCCGAGGCGTAGGCACTATGTCACGGAGTCGCTGGTGTGCCGGATCCCCATGATGTAATGGCTATGTATTAGGGCACCTAATGGATTATTAGGAAATGGCACATCTGCCACATTACAAAAAAAAAACAAGTGGTCAATAAATAAAGGGCTATGGAAAGAAGCCTCCCGGCTGCAAAACTGGGGTAAAAACATTGCACCAGACTGATCAAACAAGAAAATACCATTATTTTCAAGAGAAATGTTTTTGCTTAATAAATGGGGTGCAAATTGAGTTGTTTTGTCCCAGTTTTGAAGGCAGGAACCTATCATAAATATACAGTACACAGTAGTTCCTATGTGATTCTTCAGCAAGCTGTTTGATTGCAGCAGTGTGGTGGTGCGGACAAATACATTATATATTGAAGCATTTGAACTCTCATGTTTACCTAATGGAAGGTTAGACAAAAAACAGGGTTTGGCTGTGAACTCGCTAGGTCTTTAACACTGGGTTTGTGTGGTGATTTCCTCTTCTACTCAATTACCCACAGCGAAAGCTAACAGGAGACTATTTTTCATCCACTGCTACTTAATTAAACAAAGGACATCTTTCTTCATTGTTGTATGGAGGAAGTTTTAAGGGCATTTCTTTCTATTGGCACCAGTGAGTTATTAGTTGTAGTTTTTGGAGGGATCCAATAACAAAAAATTGGTCTCTTTTCCACTGTTAAGAATTCAATAACATTAAATGGTGGAAAATGTGTATTCACTCAACTTTATATCATTGCAAAATGAAACACGGCTTTATTGATTTCAGAGCAAATTCAACAGTTTTTATGAGCAACAAGTATTTTATGAATACAAAAATGTGAAGTAGTGAGCAGTCTTATGCATGTGAATATTTACTACAGTATTAGTAATACTAAGAGGTGCTATGCGTGAAGACACTGTCCATGCTGGAAGATAACTTAAGACATAACAGAGAGGGGTGAGATCTTCAGCACATCCAAGCAAGTGACCAACACTAGTCAATTTGAAAAATATATATATATCGCTTTAATATATAGCGCTTTATTTGCCCTTTTATTGTGTAATTTGCGCTTTTTTTCTGATACTATCCACTCATCTACGTTATATACCTGTTTTCATTAAAGCGATATATATATATATATATATATATATATATATATATATATATATATATGTTTTCTAATTGACTAGTTTTGGTCACTTGCTTGCATGTGCTGAAGACCTCCCCTTCGCTGTTATTTGAACATTTTTCATAGGAAACTGAGGGATTCCTATTAGTCTTCGTGCACTGACTACTACAGTATCTACTTAAGATATTTTCTTCTTTGGAGTGGTGCTGTCGGACCCACATTTTGTATATGTAACTTGAGACATAGCACCACTTAGAAAACGACGCCCTTCATCTTAGTTTCTCACATTCAGTTTGCCATTTTGGAATTGTGTAGCCATTTATGACACACTTCAGCATGACTCATTGTGTTGGCTTCCTTGACTATTCAGAGAATGTTCAGTCCGCGCTCTTGCTTCCCATGGATGTGGAAAATTGATTCCTCTCTGTCCTCTTGCAGCTCCTGTTGTTCGAGGTGTCTTCCCCCACCTCAAAGATGGATCCCGGCGGAGAACTCCGTCGGCAGAGCCAGGCGACCAAGAAAAAGAGAACACAGGAGCACACCAAGGTAAGAGTAGTATATTGTGATACAAAAAATAAAAAGTAAACACTTACATATAGTAAAACTTTAATATGTCCCGATCTAGACGATGTCCTTTTCAGTCAGGCACCACTTGAGAGGGTATGCAGGGGCGATGTTCAGATCCCTCCAGATAGCAGTCCCGCGCGCAGGGGCTGTCTCTGTAGCACTAGCTGCATCTAGCCTCCACGAGTGTAAGCGTGGTTAGGGGCAAAGTACGCATGCGTGGGAATAAAGCCCCCCGTAGCCGTCTGGATGCCTGTCCGTTTGGGTACTCGCGATCGGAAAAGATACACTTGTGTGTATGCCAGCTACCAAGGTGAGTAGAAGCTGGTTACACAATTCGCGACGCGTTTCGTATACCAAGTATACTTCTTCAGGCGCCTGTTCTCTTTTTCTTGGCTTCCTTGACTATTCCTCTTTCTCTAGGACAGATAACATATCTGGATGACCGTGTGCTGTTGCAGTCAACAGTATTACTATTTTAGTTAGTATGCTTCAGATTGGAGACTCCTCTACTTCTTCCATCTTTTTCTGCCACACATCCATACATTTCTCTTAAATATCATGTAGGATTCCAAGTTTTTTTCACTTATGTCCCACTCCAGAGTTTAGTACTTCTAAAGTTTTATGAAAATGGATTCCAAGACATGCAAATATGCTAATCATGGAAAACAGTGCTACAGTATATTCCAAACTGATTATGCTTGTTTCTTGAACTCCCGGTGAGAGTTGACATCATGGTTAATGATTATATGTATGTGGAAGATCTTGTGTTTTCACTGCCTACAATGTCCTATAAACGGCAATAAGGTTTCAATTGGAGTGATATCACTTCCTAGCAAGATTCAGTTGTCCTGAAATAAAAGCCTGCCCAGAATGAAGTGACGGCAATCTATATTTCTCTCTGCTCGACTTTTTCTCTAAAATATCTCCACAGTATGAATTCTGTTTATGTGTTTCAGTGAAAAAGACATTCCAGATAATTATCTGAGAAATGTGCAGTGGTTTCTTATTTTATGAACACATATGCCTGTAGGTACCTAGTAGAAACTACAAATTTGAGTAAGTAATTCCAGATTTAACACTGGCAAACCATACACACAGGAACACATGCTATCGTTCATATTTTTGCAACTACCTGAATTCAGGTCCATGTTCAACATTCACGCTGCAATCATTTCCCCAATTATCTGATGAGAAGCATACCTGCAGGCACGTGTTCTGTTTGCTAATAGTTTCCTGCAGACTGGGTTTTAAAATCCATTAGAACACAATTACTGTCTGTGTTTATTAAGCAGCTGGCATTAAATTACCATGTATAAGTACTGTACTGCTTAAGTTCTTCAAGAAAAACATTGCACTGTATTTAGCCCATTAGCTACAGATTCATGTTAAGTAGCTATTCACGATTTTGCTAAGTGTTGTCTCTTCTTTGTTAATATTTTTTATCCCTAATAATTTTCTGCTTTCAGTTGTCCTATTAGACATTGATTTGTGCAGTCGTACAGTAATGTTTTAATTTTGTCTACTTTTGATGTAAAACTTAGTGCAGCAAAGTTCACAAAAAAGTGCTACTTAGATAGATACATGCTGAAAACCGTTCCACAAATGTTGTAATATTTACCAGATGTGATGTATTTAATTTCAGTAACATTTCTGTAATCCATACAAATGTCACTTGTGCAAAAGTAGACTAATAGGAATAGATAAAATAGTTGGAACAAAGCGAAAAGTTTTGTTCCCCTTTTTTATGTCTTACCACTAAATCCCTAAATTTACGACAGATGTTATATCATGATTGCTAAGCTGTTGACAAGCACAGAAGCTGTTTACATTGAGAGATACTGGCAACCCTGATTCATACGTTTCCCCCTGTGAGAACACATCTTCTAGGTATACTAGCATAGGAAAACTCACATATTAGTAGGGCAGTATTTTGGGGAGGTATTCCTATAAGTGCAAACTCTATTTTATCAACATGTAATCTAAAGCATATTGAATTATTTTTTCTACATGTATGTTTATAGCACACTGCTAGATTGACACTAAAATCACAGGGCCAGCAATTATCCCTAATTTGCTTTTCTTTCCTGTTTCTATATCCCAGACCATGGGTGCCCCAGTATTGTTGATCTCTGCTCTGCACCTTTAATGAAACATTTGAAATGTTTGCACTTATTGATGCAGCCATCCATTTATATTATTTAATGTTGTGTGCAGTTTGGGTCCAGACTGCTGTGAATGTGACCCTCTCTGAATTCGTTCTTCTCTATTAGTGTGAGGTATCTGTATTTCAATTAATTTGTATGTATGGAGCAAAAATATATCACGTGAAAAGAAAAACTCAAATGTATTCAGTGTTTTATTTTCTTTAATAAATCTATTGGGGGGGGGGGGGGGGGGAGAGGGTCAGTTGATGAGCGGGGTGAAGAAGGCTGTGGGGAGGGATCCCACAAGGGTGAGCCCGGTAGAGGAATGGACCCACTTATGGGATCGGTTGTCCGGGCCACCCCGGCCACAGTTGTACAGTCTCTGCCATATTCAGTGGCCATGGGGTGTATCAAAGTCTCCCAGCTTTAAAACTCAGGCCAAAATATAGCACCGGAAAGCACCAGAAAAAGTTCCCATAGGTCACAGTGGGCGTTCCTTTTTTGATCATTTGCTCTATTTTTTATATGTAGTCTCCATTGATACATGGCCCCCTTTCAGTTCTACACTTACAGAACCTGTTAGGCTAATGATGGCACCATAATTACTTTACAAACAAAGACTCATATTCACTAATGGGTGCTAAGCATTAGTACTACCTAACTCCCATTCAAATGAATTGGAGTTTTTAAGTGCTAAAACTTAGCACCCTTGGCATGCTAGGAACCCACCATATTCCCCCTCCAAATAATGACAGACACACTATGTTGGGGAAAAAAAAGGCCACAGCTTTATTTAATTTTTTAACCCAAGTTTTGCCAACTCTTTGTTACTGCCTGCCAGGCATCCGGGAGCAGAGCCCCCAACGGCATCGCTGTGGCTCGTGACACCCACTGGCGTAGCAGAATTAATCCAACCAGCCCCAATTATATCCTTACCCTCTTGGGGTTTCCCAGCCTGGCAGGCCCAGCACCCACCACGCCAAGGACATTTACATAACACCTAGATTCAACGCAAACCTCTCCTGCCTATCCATGAGACAATGGGAGACCTGATTGAAGGATAAAACAAGACCCCTTAGCTATTGTCCTTATGGCTTGGTATGCTGCCACTTAAAACACTGGTCAGAGATCACCCTAATGATAATCCTTCCTTTAACTAGCTGGTCAATCTTGGATCGACGAACTGTAATCTTGATCTGATTGCATCCGCATTGTACATCGCCAAACACCAAACCCCCCAGTTGTTATTTTGCCGGGGAGATAAGTTCCTCCACCCTGAAGGCCCCATAACAGGATAATGCAAATGCAGCGCAGAAGAAGGGGGTAGACTCAAACTTTGAACAACAAACACTACTAGTAACACTCAAAAAGTTTCTTAACAAACTAATCGTAATAGGACTACATTGATCTTTCCCTTAAAGCGACATCTCCACCCCTGGACCATTCTCTCTACTATCAAATCCTTTGTATGGTCAAAACGGTTACACATTTCATTAACCCCCAAAACACCCAACATAAAAGAGAGGGCAAAACTGAACAAAACTTGCTGCTTTCATTTTCTTAACATTAATGAAGCAAGCAAGTGCACCTCGGACTGGGAACTTGGAGGACCGAGCCTACTGACCCAAGCCTGCCACTCTTTCCAGGCTCTGCAATTACTGACCCATATGCCAAGGCCCACGGATCCTGCCACTAGATCCCTGACAGCCAGAACTGTGGACCACGTTCATTGCACTAACACTCGTTTTGGCCTCTGCTGTTTTTGGTGCCAGACTCCTAAATGTGTGAAACTTATATAGAGACAAAGAATCCGCAATTAGGTTCTTGCACATCCTTAAAACAAATATTAAAATGTAGACTACACAGGATAAACTGTCTTAACAGGCCTACCTGTAAGGAATCCGCTCCTGGGTTTTGTTGAAACCTTTTCCTTACAGAACCTTGTAGCTTCTAGACAACTCCCCCCTTGTTTCTGCAATCGACATCACCTGCTTCTGCAATTAGACTGCAGCCTGCTTCTTGCTGCCTCCTATGCAGCTCTGCCTCATTAGCTACCGGTTCTATTTAACTCCTGCCTCGCCCACCAGGAAGTTGCTGAACATAAACTTTCTAGTAACTGTGCTTTCCACAGCAACTCTGTTTGGCCTGCCTTGGCCTTCTTGCCATAGCTCCTAGTTACTGGCAGACTCCGCCACGCTATAGCGGTTACACTGAAGCCTCAGTGTTTCTTGTCCAGTCTGCAGTTCCCGTTACCTGTGACCTTCCAGTGGCCTCCACCACTCTCAGCTGTACCCGGCTAGAGGGTGCTGTTCTGTGCTGTAGCACTGGATCCTCAGTTCCTGTTGCCTATTGGCATACCCCTCCTGCATCGGTGTTCCTGTTACCTGCTGCATATTCTCCTTGCCTCTGCAAGCTGGCATTAAATTACCATGTATAAGTACTGTACTGCTTAAGTTCTTCAAGAAGAAAAACATTTCACTGTATTTAGCCCATTAGCTACAGATTCATGTTAAGTAGCTATTCACGATTTTGCTAAGTGTTGTTTCTCCTTTGTTAATATTTTTTATCCCTAATAATTTTCTGCTTTCAGTTGTCCAATTAGACATTGATTTGTGCAGTCGTACAGTAATGTATTAATTTTGTCTACTTTTGATGTAAAACTTAGTGCAGCAAAGTTCCCAAAAAAGTGCTACTTGGATAGATACATGCTGAAAACCGTTCCACAAATGTTGTAACATTTACCAGATGTGATGTTTTTAATTTCAGTAACATTTCAGTAAACCATACAAATGTCACTTGTGCAAAAGTAGACTAATAGGAATAGATAAAATAGTTATTTTAGGCCTGCATCGTTGCTCCTGTTACCTGCTGCAATCTCCTGCTTCCAGTGGCCTCCACTACTCACAGCTGTACCCGGCTAGGGAGTGCTGTTTGGTGCTGGAGCACTGGATCCCCTGTTCCTGTTCCTTTCTTCATTGAAGCACCTTCGCTCAAGCGTCCTTTTGCCGAACCCCAGCATGGATATCGTTTACCCAGTCTTCTCTAATTCTGACCCCGGCGTGTCCACGGATTATCCTGCCTTCTTTCATCCTGACCCGGCTATGTTTGACCATGGAATTCGCAACCCGGATCCAGCTTCGTGGTCTAAGGTCGGTGTATATCTATCCCCACCTCAGCCCCACGGTCCGGTCCAGGTTTGTGGTGAGCACGTACGTTACACTAACACACGAGGGGAGTTAGCCGTAAAGGAATTAACTGCAGCGACTACCCCAGTGTAAACCGACCTCGGGATAATATGCCTATTCTGCGATACATCCCCCCACATATCGATGGCAGCAACAAGCACAACCGGCACAAGTGGTTAAAATACCATGTTTGTAATCAGTGGTGAATCATGCCACTCCACCGGCCACTGCTCAGCGCACAATCAACCCACCAGGATAGCACCAAACCCTGAGCAGTTGTAATTCTTTGTCATAATCGGGCTCCTAAAGCCACATGGAACAGCTGTTATACAATTATAAAAATTGATCCCATATTCTCAGGGGGGGAGAGAGGGAGAGAGCCTTTCCTTCCCTTTTTTTTGGATATTGCGCTGTTTTTTTTTTCTTTTTGAGACTTTTTGCATTGGGATTGTGGAACGGTCTTTTTTCCAGCGACTTTGTCCATTGATGTAGGGAACATTTAGGGCTTATTACATGGATTATATGTTTGATAATTGATCTATGTGTTTATTTTTCACATCTTTCACTTTTTCTTTTACACTATAGAATTGTCACAGGTGATTTTTTTTTTTAGCTCTTTTTCACTTGGGAGTGGCTCAGTGAGTAAAGACTGACACTGAGATTGTTGCACCACTGAGCCTGGTTCAATTAACAGTATCGGCTCCTTGTGATCTTGGGCAAGTCACTTTATCTCCCTATGCCTCAGGCACCAAAAACATAGATTGTAAGCTCCATGGGGCAGGGACCTGTGCCTGCAAAATTTCTCTGTAAAGCGCTACGTAAAACTAGCAGAGCTATAGAAGAACATCCTATTATTATTATTGTTTCTTTCTGTTGAGGAGACTGCTTTACTGTGCATTGGCATCTTTTGTTGGAAAAAAAAGTTCAATATAATTTTCAGTTAGATTTGAGGATAGAAGTACCCCTCAAGTATAGGAAGCGTTGGCCAGGTCAGCCGCATACAAACAAGAAGCAAGAATAACTGTATACATCTTACAGTAAATGTGACCTCAAGAAAAGATATGTTTTAAAACTGAGAAAGAGGGACTTCTTTCTTTAATAAGCTCCAGGCAACAGGTGTTTTGGTAGATGCACAAACTTCCTAGCAGTTGAAATTTATTAGCAGAGCACAGGAACGGCAAGAGGCTTTTCCTGAGATGGTCGGCACCTAAACCTCACAGAGAATGTATTGTTGTTCATTCCATAAACTATTCTGCAGCTGTTCACAATGAAAAAGAGAATAGCTGAGACAAAGCAAAAAGCACACGAAAGAAGGTTGATCCATCTTGATATACTGTAGGTAAAGCATACTTATAGACTAAGCTACATATGGCAGTGGTAATCATTATTGGGTCAGGGGCTAGACTGAATTAGAGTTCAGAAACAGACAAGAAGATACAAACTCTTTATAGTTTCTCCCATTTGCTATGCCAGTGTCTTTTCGGGTGTGTCCCTAGTCATTCATGCCAAGTCACTCTGATCTCAGCATCTTTACCACATTAAAGTCCCTCGATTTACTCATACATGTAGTGTATTAGAAAGCTTGCCTTTTGAAAGTCGTCAGCTGTAACAAGTGTGTATTTAGGACTTGTGCATAGTCTTTTTTGACTATTGAAAAGATTTTCTTTGTTTAAATAATTTGGATCAAACAGTGAGTTCTTTATAGGTTAAATGATTTTTTTTTTACAAATCTCCTCTTCAAGTGTAGTAATCTACAGTATGAGATATTTTGAAAGCTCTCTACAGTATAATTCCTTCGATTGAAAACTCCCTTTGTTGGTCTATTATAACGTATTACAACCAATGGCACATCTACAGTACACTTCTCCACAACTTAGGGCTGTTATATAGTGTGTGAGGTCGTGCGCGCGTGCCTGTGCGAAGGCGTGTGCACACGTCGCACACGTTTTGTACGTATACTGTGCGCGAGTGTATGTGTGTGTATGTATATGTGTATGTATATGTGTGTGTATATATGTATGTGTGTGTTTTCAAATAAATAAATCCTGTAATAATTTTTTTAATAACGTTGTACATACATACACACACACACACACACACACACACATACATACGCACACAAATATACACATACATATACACACATATACTTACATTTTCAGCGGCGGTAGTGGCGCAAATTCTTTCTTCCCCCCTGTCGGCCGGTTCCACTCTCCTTGTCGTGCGCGAGCGGCACCATTATAGAAAGGCTGACTAACGCCAGCCAACTATAAATGCCGCATGCGCGCACGGCGCAGCAAGCGCAGGCACTATAGAACGGGCCTTATATGGCAACTACAACGTTGACCTTTGAATAACCTAGCAAATAGTTCTCTCTCATTTTGCTGCTTCTGCTAATAATTGTAGTAAAGAAAAATAATGAAAGTACTGTACCTACTAAATATGAAGAGTCAAGATACTGTCACAGGATGGAGACTCACAATTTAGATTTGTATCTCTTCCAAGTTGATTTTGGTCACTGGTTCCTCTGCTTCTTTGTGGTTAGTATAATCACAAGAGTAGTTATATTTGGGGTGGACATTGATCTTAAAGGAAGTTAGATAAAGATCGTAATAGAATCTCCATATGAATTATTAATTTTCAAATGTAGCTTACTTTCAAGAACGAAGTTGAAATCAAATGCAAAACATACTGCATTTTGGATTAACCCCAACATTCATAAAATACAAATAAAAATAAAGATTCTTTCTAGATTAGTTTGTCCCCAGGAACAGCTGCCTTGAAGGCTTAACTTTCTGAAAACCCTATCACCGGATCAACATCCTTGGAGACAGCTGAAAGGAATAAGGCATGTTGCTGATTTTGAACAGGAAAAACATTAAAGGGCAATTTATACCTGGAGTAGTGCAGTTTGTTACTTCACTTTAGGAGATAGACTCCTTAAGTTCATGTTTTGTGCACAATCGCTACTTATCTGTGGGTCTGTACCATGTGATGTGTTTAACAGGCATTTTGCTGTCATTCAACCCCACACATGAGCTGAAATGATATATTAACAAAACATATTTTGCTGTACTGAGAAAACTTGGGGTCTGTACATTGGATTTCATTGATAGAGCTAGGTTTCCGCTACATCGAAAAGTACTAGTAATGAATAGGTTGTGTTATATGATAAATACATATGTAGAACATAAATGTAACTCATTTATGTAAATGAACTCAATGAGGATTTTCTGCTGAGTACAGGCGCGCCGACAAGTATTCTAAAACTTGCCTTAAACTTGCCTTAAACTTGCCTTGGAAAATCTGGGGCTATCACCAGGTACATGCTGGGTACATGCTGGGTACATGCTGGGTACATGCTGGGTACATGCTGGGTACATGCTGGGTACATGCTGGGTACATGCTGCAACATTTCAGTGACATTTCTGCAGAGAGTAATGGCCCATCGGATTAACACAGCTGGGGTCCCTGGCAGTCCCATTCAGTTTGAATGGGACTGCCAGGGACCCCCGCTGTTAATCCGATGGGCCATTAGTCTGTCTGCAGAAATGTAACTGAAATGTTGCAGCATGTACCCAGCATGTACCCAGCATGTACCCAGCATGTACCCAGCATGTACCCAGCATGTACCCAGCATGTCACAGCTAAGGCTATGTAATCATCTGCAAAGAAGTCTAATATGCCTACTAGCCCCTGCAATATAGAGTTTGTCTGAAGCGACAATAAGTGGCAGGTAAGTGACAGCAGAGATACACAGATTAAAGCCTAAGAATACATGTTAGCCTATAGCTAGAGATAGTGATACATCACCTATGGTCAGGTACAGTGTGGTCGGTGCATTCAGGGTGGAACAAGGAGGGATGTTAGAGCATGGTAATGTGACCCAAAGAGGGGACAAACCAGGGGATCCTGCCTGCTGGACCTGCTCCTACGCGTTTCGGCACACAGCCTTCTACTGGGAGTGGTGATCTAAGCAGGGTAACATGCAGGTTTAAAAAGGGAACTAATTGGGCTAGTGGGGGTAATCACCTGGCAAAAATCAGACTGACATAGATTAAGCAGAGGACAAACAGGTGTAAGCTAAGATTGAGGCTGATGGAGTCAGAGATGGTCATAGGTTATCTACCAATGAAAAGTTCATTATTGTAGGTGCACTCACACACCTCCGAAGTAGTCACTAATTACATGAATACCTGCCTGGTGTATCCAATATATGGCAGTAGCAGAAAGCTTATCCTCAGGCTGTAGCACATAATGTACCTCAGAGCCACAGATGAAATGAATTAATGGCATAATGTGTTTAAGGGCAGTAAACGGGCTTCCATATGTCACTGCGCATGTCCGTGACGTCATAACGTCGCGTCGGGTAAGGCAGGGCGCCCTGAGCTTAGTAAAGGGCACTAGTGAGGCAGAAAGTGTCTATGGGCAGTTCACTGCGCATGCGCGGCTCTGTGTCTGGTATATCCGTGTATTAGGCAGGCTGAATAAGCCCTGCATCACGTCTCGCGCATGCGCGCCTCTGCATAGTGGTCTCAAATGTAATGAGCAGTCAAAAGAGCACACATATCCGCTCACCATGATCGCAAAGCGCCCACAAATATAGCTAATGTAAGCACAATGTACATAAGGATTAGCCTAATTCATTCAAAGTGCAAAGGTAACCTAAGGATTAAAAGCTCATCAAATATAGCCCCCAAAAGGGCAACCAGGCAAACAATTGTGTGGTCCGCATCACTGTGGAAGCCATAAGAATAGATGAAGCACATATTGCTTAAGGCATGACATATAACATCCAAAGATAACTATTAAGGGATGCTATAGGAGTGATATAATATTGTACAATTGTTATTAGCAGGTAAGTGCATGTAGGTATGATCCATACCTATACATCAATAAATGTATAGACTTGTGCACAAATGGGATTCAATGAAAAGATAATCTTCCACAAAACTGTGGACTAACAGTATGATAGCACATACATGATGGAACGGGGCAATAGAGTTCTCCAATAGATCACTATTAGTATATATGATATTGACATATCAGTGAAAGTACATAGGCTCCAATGCCCAAATTAACGTCCAGACTTGGAAGAATAAACATGGTGTGTGGTTTTCTTTTTTGCTGTAATAACGTCAGATGGTCTCCTTCCGGATATTAGTCTTTAAATAAAGACATAAGATGATAAACGTCATGATGATGCATAAATCAGAAATTAGTCCTTCTTGAATGGTTCAAGTAGAGTGTGGAGCAGTGCTGACCAAGACAGCCAAGAGTCTTTATGGAAATATCCAAACGGTGAGGCGATGAGAGTCGTGTATGGTTGGGAACCAGCCATGTAATATGCAAACCCAGGACTCTGTGGATATAAAAACAGGGGTTGGGGAAAGGGAGACAGAGAGAAGTGTATGAGATTCTCATCACTAATTTTGTACTTAAAAAGCCAGGGGATGTCAAAAACATTCAAAGGATGGTCATGGCAGTGTGGTATAGTACAGGATGCCTATATAAACATTGCGAAACCCAGGTAGTCATTAAGACCCCTGGGAATCATTGAATCCATCTGTACAATCCACCTCGACTCCCTGCGTAATAATGCCCTTTCTAAGTCGCCTCCTCTGAGTCCCAAACTTACCCTCTCAATCGCAAATGCTTGTAAGAGGTTAAAGTCTGACATGTGTACCTCAAAGAAATGTCGGGCTACCGAGGTGATTTTCTTAAACGCCTGAAGGTCTTTTGAGGCGTTTTTGATGTTCCTTACATGTTCAAGTATTCTAAACCTTACTTCACGGGTTGTCATCCCTATATAAGGGAGCCCGCAAGGGCAGATGACACAATAAATGACGCCTTTAGATTTGCATCCCAGACAGTCTCTTATTTTAAAGGTATGGTTCTTGGAAGAGTCTGTGAATACCTCTGTCTGATACATATACCGACAGGCAGAACAATTTTTACATTTATAGAAACCCTTTTTTCTCTTAGCTGTTGAGAGGAAAGTTGTTTGTATGGTAGGAACAAAATGACTAGTCACTAGTTTGTTTCTAAGGTTGGGCGATTTGCGACTGCTCATTGTAATTCTGTCGCCTAGGGCTTTTTTAAGATCTGGGTCTGTCATTAGAATCTGCCAATGATTTTGAAGTGTAGTACGTAATTGGCACCATTGTCGGTTATAAGTACCTATGAAGCGGATTTTACAGTCGGCATGGGCTTTGCTTTTAGGATACAATAAAGTGTCTCTGGGGGTAGCTAGAGCTAATTTATAGCCCTTGTCCACATTGCGTTTGCTATACCCTCGCTGGCTGAATCTTTCCCTCATCTCTCCTGCCCTTGTGGAAAAGTCTCTCTCAGAGGAGACATTGCGTCTAAGTCGCAGGAATTCACTTTTAGGGATGCCTCTGATTTGGTGTTCAGGGTGGAAGCTGGATGCGTGAAGTATGGAATTTGTGGCTGTCTTTTTGCAAAAGATGTCAGTATGCAATGTGCCATCAGGACCTATATTGATATAAAGGTCCAAAAATTCTACCTGCGTATTGCTACAGCTAAAGGTGAGTCAGGTGTTTCAGAATACTATCTGAGTGTATCCTGGGCATTTTCTTTGAGGGAATTGTTTAGCCTTGTAATGTACAGGGGATCCATGCTGTATTTTAAACATTTCTGTGCTTTGTTTTAATCATTTTTGTTCTGTGACAATACATTAATAAACCTTATGTGATTTGTACTGATACATATACTAGAGTGCTTTATTTAGGGCCTTTTTTCTCTCTCACTATCTATTACACTGCCCTTATAGCACCACCGACAACTCACTGTAGTTTGAAATTTTCCAGTGTCGGTATTTAGTTGTGTTTACATGTCTTGTGGATGCGGGGTCCTCTCTTTTTCTCTTGCATATATATATATATATATATATATATATATATATATATATATATAGACCATACGATACCGGTTGCAACACGACATCAAGGGACAGCACGCAGGTAAGTACATCATGCATTTTCTATATTTGATAGAAGACACAAAAACCGACATTTCGGTCCCCCAGTGGGACCTTTGTGGATATATATAGAATAACATTACCATTCTCACGTCCGGTAAAGGAAGACTGCACTCAGATCAGTAAAGGCAAAAAAAAGTGGAACCTGCCACTCCGGAACGTCAGATTGGGCGGCCTGTTCATTTTGTACTGATGCCTAATACAGACTTTTTTTGCCTTTACTGATCTGAGTGCAGTCTTCCTTTATCAGACGTGAGAATGGTAATGTTGTTCTATTATTATTATAAGAGACTGGCACCTGTTGATGTTTTTGAGTACATTGAGTGCAAGCTGAAATTTGTTTATATATATATATATATATATATATATATATATACATACATACATACAGCATATCGCTAATGAGATGTACCCAATAAAATATCAACAGTGGGGGTGATGATAAGTGTAAAAACAATCAAAAACAATTGCATGCGTGTAAGATGTACACAAATTAAACCAAGGAAATATAACATAAAAAATCAAACCAGTGACAATAGACGTCCTTGAATAGTCCACAGAGGAGTGTGTCCAGAAGTATGAAAGTTCATTTACACATACAGTATTGATGGCAGTTCCGCAGCTTCAAGGAGGGATGAACCATATCCGCAAAGTATCGAAAAGAAAAGGGAGAGAAAAAGCGCGTAGCACACAGCGTACATCTGTGTTAACATTTGTATTCATACAAAATAAGAACCTCTAGATAGGCACACTCACAAAGGTAGTGAGGAGAAGTGTATATAGAGATAAAATCTCACAAACAAGTGGGGATTAGTGAGCCCAGTCATCACACGGTAAACGGCACCAAGTCGGTCTAGGACATTTGGTTCGGCTGTTTAGCGTGACCAAATGGCTGCCGGCGCTTTGCCGCAACTAACCCTGTTACCGAAAGCTGTCACCACTTCGCTGCTAAGGTAGTACCTAAACCCCCAAGCCTAAAATTCCCTACCCTGACCTCTTACCCTAAAACCCCTATCCTAATCCCTCACTCTTAAACCCCCAAACCTAACTGCTAAAACCCCTTAAATTCACCGCCTACCCCAAGTGCTAAAACCCCTTAAATTAACCCCCTACCCTAAACAGTAATAAAACTTACCTTAGAAGCAGCCGGCGACAGATCAGCTGCCGCGATGGTGTGAGTTGCGTAAAAGTACCGGAGGCCATTTAGTAGTGACAAAAACGGCCGTGACCAAATGTCCCATTCCGGCACCAAGTTGAAGTCATCTGCGATGTTCCCGTAACAGGAGAAGATCTTGATTCAGTCAGGATGACTCCGTATCCGGAAAAAGAGTGGAGAGACCGGCAAGCAATATCTAACAGTGTCTCACAACCACACCATAGAACAGCTGCGGACTTCAGGCCAGCTCTGCAGCTCGCGCTAGTGTGGTGATGTTACACGCAGTGAAAGCAGTTCCAACGCGTTTTGTCACGAATCGTGTGACTTCATCAGGGGATTGAACGGCTTAGTGCAGCATTCTTTACAAGATGATTCATTAACTAGTCACAGCTGTACATAGGCAAACCAGCTGTAAGAGACATGAATGCAAGAAAAAAAGAGACAAATGCAGCAAAGATTAGAGATAATGTGTACCACACTAAGGAATGTATAAAAATTGAAGTGGAGATTTGCAACAATAGCAACGGAAACATATAACAAATATCATGGTACACAATTAATTATATACATATCATAAATAGTCAACCACAAATGTGAGAAAAATGTTTGATTATAGATTAATCTAAACAGAGTTAGAAAAAAAAACAGACCTCAATCCCAATCTGATTAAGGACATATATAAATGCTGTAACATGAAGATATAATAGGGGTAGCTAGAAGGGGAGAGAGCAGAGCCCACATGATGGGCTCTCTAAAAACACAGGAACCAGAACAGAATTGAAGCCAGCCAGGAGGGAAGGTCAATTTAATATCAATGCACTCGTTAAAATCTGCAGGAGCAAGAGTGCCAAGGGTGTATATCCAGAAGGATTCGCTCATATAAAGAGTCTTGAACCTATCGCCCCCCAAATAGGGGGGGGGGATGTGCTCAAGGCCCATGAACCTCAAAAGTTTGGAATCTTTGCTATGATGAAGACTGAAATGTTTTGAAACACTGTGGGGAGAGACGACTGATAACATTCCTCCTATTCTCC
The DNA here is from genome assembly GCF_040206685.1 of Ascaphus truei. Taxonomy (NCBI): domain Eukaryota; kingdom Metazoa; phylum Chordata; class Amphibia; order Anura; family Ascaphidae; genus Ascaphus; species Ascaphus truei. Next base: position 223,558,436 of record NC_134485.1, read on the forward strand.
ACAAATCTAACATTGAGAGGACGTATAGAATACTGAAAAGCACAAGTACAAGATAATATGTATACAACATGTGTAGTTATACATTCAATATGACCTTTAACCATACAACTATATACAATAAAGATACTAAACCGGTAATTGCTAGTAGTTATCAAGTATCCTTTTGGCATTAAATACATTCGCTTTAAGAGACCTATAGACTTTATTTTTGTTCACATAAAAAATAAAGCAGTAACATCTGCTTGCTTTTTAAAAAACATTCCCGTATTTTATATTTCCATAAAGACTCTGAAAATATTGCATCACATCATTCTTTTCTTACAATGTCTTAAATAATACATGTTAGGCAGCTTCCACAAAGCCAACATCTACGGACCATTTGTTTCCATCTATAATGAGGATGCTTTTATTATAATTTTGCAGTGGAGGGAAGAGTAGACAGAAACATACTGAGACTACAAAGCACATTCTGTTTAAGTGAGGAAGCAAATTGAAATCAGGCAAAGAAAGGGTAGGGCAAAGGTGACTGCATCACTTAGACACATACATTAGGCTGACAATAGCATGGTGGATTTATCATTCATTAGTGTCTGTTGCTTGTCTTTTGATCTGCTTGTCAAAAACTGTGCATAAAAGCCAGTGTGACAATGTATTTGTCAAAAATAAAACAAAGTGTAATATCTTAATGGATACATCGCACTGTCATTTCTATGCCTAGCTGATAACTTAAACTTGCTTGGAATTCTCCTTTAACATATTCAAATAAGATTTGGGACAGTAGTACAGTTCATCTAACGTGGGGTAGTACTTCTACCATGACAAAGGATACAAGCAAATTCTAAGGGAAGAAAGAGAATCTCCAGTACTTATCCAGGTTCTGCAATGTGGTGTGTCAGCAGGAGTCAGTCTGGTCCCTTTCTTGTACAGTAGCTTGATAATTGGTCCCTTTCTTGTACAGTAGCTTGATAATTGCACGTTGCAGTGTTCTATTTATCTTTTGGGACCATCATTTGTTTACCTGCTTCATTTATTGCAGCTTACTTTAATACTGTACTGATGCAGCCACCAGTATTAGAACACATACCGGAGAAATTCCTGGGAGATTCTGGGGCAGTCTCACAATAAATGCCTCAACATTTATGTAAAATTCTTAATGGCCCATCGGATTAACACAGCAGGGGGTCCCTGCCGTCCCATTCAGTTTGCAGGGACCCCCTGGTGTGTTAATCCGATGGGCCATTAAGAATCTCACAGAAATGTTGAGGCATTTACTGCGAGACTGCCCCAGAATCTACCCAGGCAGGGTTCTAATACTCGTTGCTGCATCTGTGTACAGATATAGCGTCATTTACTTTCACCTGGGTCTCGCAGATTGTGTCTGCGCCCCTGCAATGTTTTTTCGGCTGCTTGCAACTGACTCGCAAGTGTATCGCGGGCGAGAAAATGAAGTTGCCACTAGTGTGCTAGTGTCTTCAAATCTAAATGCAATATAACCCGTTCCTTATTCACGTTCATTTCATACGATACGATATCCCATATATTTTAATATAACCCACCACTTACTCCAATAAAAACATCAGATAACTACAAAGTATTTTAAAATATGGAATGATTTTTTAAATTAGATTACAGTAAATGACCGTGAAAATACAATAATACACATTTCTTCGATCTGCTTCCAAATGTACAATCTTCTTCAATTGGCATCATCTTCGGGCTGACTCTTGGGCACTTTCACCTGTAAAATGATAATGTTATATATTAATAATCGAGAAGAAATACAGTAGTGTAGTGCACCAAATGACATTGTGTGGTATAGTATGTGTGTTCCTAGGGGACCTGGTTGAAACGCGTATGCGTTTTTCTGCTCATGCGTGTTTATATGGAACATGGTTTAAATGTATATGCGTGTCAGTGAATTACTGCTCATATGAGGTGTACAGTATGTAAGAACTGTATTGAGCGTAAGCGCAGTACAGGTATTACGGGTATTGACAAAAAAAACAGATGCATGAATTACATAGGATTGCCTGACAGTATCGCTGGATGTGTTTCCTGCACAAACACGGTGTTGATGCTCATCATCCCGCCAAACCAGCAAAACAGGAATTAAACAATGACTACAATACAGTACTTAATTAAAAATATTTTCTGTAAAACTGTATTTATTAGATAAACATTTTTTTTTGTAAAACTTAATTTTTTTAGATCATAAATTTGTTTTCTTCGCTTGGAAGACTCCAGCCCAGAGTCTTCTTATGCCAGAAAAGTGCATTGATGCTGTCTTTGACAGTCCTGAACTTTGCAGTGCTGATTTTAAACTACAGTACTTCAATTCATCTACAATAGCAATCCTCAAATTGATGGGAATTGCTCTCTTCCCACTCGAGCCATCAAAGTTCACTTGTTTGGACCACTGTGAATATTGCTAAAAACTGACATGGTGTTTGAAAATAAGCAGGGAAAATCTATTTGCCTGTCCTCCGCAAATTGTGAGATATTTTGACAGCGTTTCAATTGGTATAACCTAAAGCCTCTGTAGTGCAGCAGGTGTGCTTTGGAAAGCAGACACAGCTAAGTGCTCTGGGATGACACTTTTCTGCAAGTTTCTCCCTCCATCGGAGAAGCTCGTAGCCTAAATTTCCTCCACATCTGTCATGTTCTATAACATCAGGATGCACCATGGAGACACAGGGGTAGGGGGTTGCCTCCAGATGTCTTGCTCTCTCCTGCTGCTATGGGCCTAGAATAGAATAGAGACTGGCAATGTCCCTCTCCATTCTCTCCAAAATCAGGTCCAACTTTGCTTCCACTGTGTCCTTGTATGTCTGCGGTGGAACAGATGTTCCAAATCCACCTGACAGTGTCAACATGCATCTGACTGAGCTGGATCCGGTTTGAGATGAGCTGGGACCGGGTTGGGCTGAGCTGGATCTGAGATAAGTTGAGCAGGGTCCAGGTTTGACTGAGCAGGGTCCGAGTTCAGCTGAGCTGGATCCAGGATGAGGTGAGCAGAATCTGGAGCTGGGAGCAATAGTGATGGGGGAGGAGGAGGGGGGTGCAGGTACCCTGGCCCCAAAAACTTGAGTGGAAAGAGTTTTGACCATCTTCTTTTTCCATGCAGTTCTCAGATCCTTCACCTTAGGGGTTTTAGGTGCTGCTCGGTTTTCTTTCCCCACTTTAGCCTTTTTGTTTTTGGGGGTCTCTGGTATAGCTGACATATTTTACTTTCTCAGGATTTGGGCATAGGCGTCGTTGACTCCAAATCTGCTGCTGCTTCCTTCTCTCAAACTCTGTGGAGCTCCCGAGTGCCGGTGGTATGTGTATCCACTTCCGGTCCGTCCAGGAACGCTCCCCTCACTCTGCAAGTTCCGCGAGTAGTGTAAGTGTAGCACAGAATCCCATGTAACGTGCCCTCACAGCCTCAGTGCGTCTCTCCAAGTGATGTTTTATATCATGTGTGTTTGATACTGTCATGACAACAAATGTAATTATAATCAATGGCAATTATCTACAGCTGCTTTTTAAGTGCACAGGAGGGGCTATATAAAGGAGCTTAACTCACAGTTCCAACTATACTCCTTGAGAAAGGGCTTTTAGAGCCTGAAACGCGTAGGATGTTGTGTTTTTTTGTATTTTGTTTGTCCTTTTGTTTATTTTTATGTAGTTAAATAAACATTTTTATCCATTTCATACCTGGTGGGCTGAGGGTGCTTTTTTTCTGGACGCTGCAGTCTCATACCAATCCCTATCTTCCTGTAGATCTCAGACAGAGACTCACTCTTATCTGTCCCGAAATGATATACAATATATCATATAGGCATAACTGCAAGCCGGTGTTGCATGGCATGGAGAAAGCGCCATGTCCCATGCAATGTGCAGTACAAAAGTTATGAGATAGATTAGGTTAATGTATAGTGTTTTTTTAATAAAGTATGAAACTGCTTACATTTATGGTTCGTATATTTAATATATATTTTTATATCAGTATGTGTTCAAATGCAAATGAATTATTGTTATTAAGGATTTTTCAAGTTTCTTATTACAGTATATACTGTATTAATACATTCAAATGAAAAAAAATTATTGTAATGTACAGCTATATACAGCAGAGACTGCGACTATCTAACACAAACCAGTGGCAATCACCAAAAAGACCCAGGTACACCCAAGTACATGCTGAATACATGCCTTAAACTTGACCCAGGATTTCTGCATTGATTAATGGTCCATCAGATTAACAGCGGGGGTCCCTGGCAGTCCTATTCAAACTGAATGGGACTGCCAGGGACCCCTGCTGTGTTAATCCTATGGGTCATTAGTTAATGCAGAAATGCCTTAAACTTGCCTTAAACTAGCCAGGTTACACCCAGCACATACCCAGAATGTAACCGGGCTTGTTTAAGACAAGCTTTAGAATACTCGTGGTCTCGTCCGTAAATTCATTATGTACACTAACAAATTTGTATTGTCTTATTCTTCCCTTGTGTTTCTTTTACACAAAAATATAATTGAGTTTATCTGGTATATTTGAACTATTTTGTGTACAAAGAAATACTTTTTTGCTCAGAGAAGTTTTTACTATGTATACAAAGTTTTTAATAAAGTGGAGAATGTTTTTAACTGATTGTTTAAAATGTATGTGTAGCACTGTTTCCCAATACTATGGGAGATGAGACGGCTACTACGTGTGTGTGGTGGTTTACCTGTGGCTCACAGGAGGCCTGAACCTCCGCTGTTTGGAGCCTGAGGTGTACCTGATCTGTCTGATGACAGCACTTCCACCTGTGCGGGTTCCTACTAATACAAGAATACACACAATGGTATAGATAACAGTTTACTACATGCAGATACTAATAGGAATAACAATATAACACCCACACCAAATAGGCCACGCATGGCCGTAACCCCACAGTGCCCTCCAACACAATATCCACACTCTGATGGGATATCCCCCCAAAGTACTGAGGTGCCCCTGGGCACCCAACCACCCTGGTGTCCACAAGAGTCAACCCACCCAATGTGTTCGACAGCGCTGCCCACAACTAAAGTGTGATTTGTTGGTGCACTTAAAGATTCCTCCTGGGTGCTCCAGCAACCGGTAACGCTGACTGAAGACAAGGGCCTTACCGGTCCCTCACTGTAGTCGTCAGACGCGAGTCAGCCTCCACAATGGGTGGTATCCAGCTGGAGGGTCCCACCGTAATAGTCTTTTTCCATGTGGTGATTAGGTCCCAGACCACCAGATGCCAGATCGTAGCCGCGTCCTTGCTGTGTCCCTCGCGCTTGGTACTACAGGGGCAGTGTCCCTATTTACTGGGCCTGTCCCTGCAGCAGCCAAAAGCTCAAAGGGGGAGTCACAGACACCCTGCACTCACACCCTACCCTCTCCTTGTCCCAGCTCTGACTGGTGTGTCTCCCAGCACGCCAAATTGCTATATCTCCCCATCTGACTAGCAGCCCCTGGGGCTGCTGGGGATTGTAGTACCCCTGCAGATCTACAATTCCTATTAGCCGCCTCGCGTGCTTAACACTGCGCATGCGCTGCATCTCGGTCATGCGCGGACACTACCAAGATGGCGGCTTTCTGCAAAAGGAGCCGCCGGGAACCGCCAGCGACTCGATCGCCTCCGCCGCTGCCGTGCGCTACCCGCAACCCTCCCTGCACTCTCCCCATTCTCCGCTGCCGGTCGCAGCCGCAGCGGAAGGTAAGGGGATGAAGGGGGACACAGGGGGTACCGGGTCACATATGCAAAATACTTTGTATCATTTTTTTAGTTAGGTTTTTAGTATATTATATAAATGATTGATTGAGTTAAAAGTAACCAATACTAAAATTTTGCATCTCATTAATTAGAATTGCTGTAGATATTAGGTCTTATGCATTTTCCAATTCTAATTAGAACAGGATTTTATATATTTTATATAAAGTTAAAATATATGTTGTATATGACAGGCACCATTTGCACATGTATATTGACAAAATGTAGTGTATTATGAAGGTTGAGATTATATTTATACTTAATTAGGCAATTAAGAAAACTAGCCAAATATCATATACATATTGGCTAGCCACATGCACTTTAGACTCTTGACGAAGCCTGAGTGGCAAAACGTATAGAGTCCAGGAGCCACTGTACGCAGAGGAGAGGCAGGTGATCGGAGGTCTATCTACCAGTCACAGCACCATCTAACCCACTTCTCACGAGATGCGGGACTTGTGACGTTGGAAGCAGGAAGAGAACGCTGGGTGAGTGTGCCGGCATCCCCAGCGTTCCACAGACTAATGAGGAAGGAGTGTGGGACCTAAAAGTAAGAGACTCCACCAGGACCTACCGAGGAGACCCCTGTACATTGAACGTAGGAATATTACAAAACGTGAGTGTTAAAACTGCACAAATTTTGTATAAATCTATTTGTCTTTATTGCAAGCCAAAATCCACTGTGTCTTCATTGCCCTGAGGATTTCTGAAACAGAGTACTGTGGGACGCTTAATAAGAAGAGATCCTTACATATAACCCTCATACTGTATGTAGCGGGGTACGCCCTGGCTACTATTCTACCCAATGGGCTGGCAGTAAACCCTGGTATTCAATAAAGAAACTTTATTTTCTACAAACCCTGGTACTATCAGGTTGCCAGTAGTTGATATGAGGGTTTCCCCTTCACCTTTGGTACTGCAGTTGAGTGACAGCAGAGGGTGGCACATCCTGTTGTAGCTGGGACAACGGGGTGCCCGCCTTCTTGCTGTCCTTAAGAGCAGGACCGCCCTTAATTTGTAGGTTGTTCCTTCCCTCTGAGGAAGGCAGGTCACACGACTGGGAGCCTGATATTGAGGCTTTTCCATGTGCTCTTCACTACGGGGAGGAGTGAGTGTGGACCAATACCTCTGCCTCCGCTAGGGAGGTGGGGAAGAGCTTGGACGGCTGCGGCTGCGCTTGGCCTGTAGTGGCGGTCCAGTGACCAACTTCAGTGATATCTGATCTGAGAGACTATATCCGGCAGAAGACTGCTGAGTACCTGTTGTGTTACAGCAGACCATAGTAATAAACAGTTCCTGTTTGCAATATACCTCCGGCCTGGTGTGTGATCTAACTGGGGGGAGAGGTAATCAGTTCTACCGAGGGAGATCATCTCCATTTCCCTGGAGTCTACGGCAGACGGAGGCGCTGCACTGCTAAGTATTATGTGGGGTATGAACCCCAGAAGCCTGTTCCTGTGTCCCAGAGTCATCGCGGATGACTCATCCCTCCTGTTGCCAGCAGGTATATGCACCATACACCCTGTAATGGCCCCTATCTGCGAGGGTCACACACACACACACACACACACACACACACACACACACACACACACACACACACACACACACACACACACACACACACACACTGTTACACATATAATGCATTAAGTATTAAACCTCTATAGTAGAGATCACAGTTGCACACAATTGCACATGTTTTTTGCACATATAGTATTGTATGCACTTTTGTTGAGCACTATACCAACACTTGTATATGCATTGCAATTGGAATCACTATTAGCACTTCAAATATATATTGCACTAGCAATATAATGTATTTTTATGTATTTATATTATTGCACTTGGTAACATGCACTAGCACTTTAATAGAGTTTATATTTAAGTATATAGCGCTCCCCTATTTTTCTACATTACCTGCTAGCTTATTACCGAACTGTAGCATTCAGATTATCATAGGCCAAGATATTCAGTGCATCACCTGCCGGCCATGCTCTGAACTGCAACAACACAAATAATCATTCTGTCTGACCACAAACAAGGTCCTTGCAGCTCAGCGGGCGAGGCCACGGATGAGGAGCGGACAACAAAGTGCTCAAACCGCACTTTAGTGCGGTGGTTGAACATAAATCACGCTTTATCTGTATGTTTATGGATTAGACATGTTGTTTGGATAGAGGGACTGTGGAAGCCTCCTGTTGGTGTTGGAACTATTTTGTAAGTTTGCAAAATAAATTGGGACAAAATTGTATACATGTGCACAGAAACACATTTGTAAATATTATTTATTTTATTTATATGGTACCAACAATGTGCACTGCTCTTTATGAGCAGGGCTCGAAAAATGCACTCACCCACTTGCCTGGGGCGAGTGCATTTTGCCCGCTGTCAAGTGTTACCTGTGGCAGGGTGTGGCGGTGTGGTGTGGCGTCTCCCGCCATTCTCCTGCTTTTCCCCTGCAACTTTGAGTGTCTAACCTGGAGCTCGTGTGAAAATGGGTGTGCGGCATCAAATTACGCCGTGTTGCCATAACAACGGGAGGCTACGTGATGTCCCATTGCCATGACAACTTGACACCGTGTGAAGTCTTGACATCACATAGCATTCCGATGTCATGGCAACGTGGCGTCGCAGCCATTTTCACACAAGCTGCAGGGGAGACACTTGAAGTTGCAGGGGAGAAGCAAGAGTATGGCGGGAGATGCCACACCATGCCACTGCGGGTAAGAATCGCAAGCGGCTCAAGTGAGGGGATGAGAGAGGTTTTTGGGGGGGCGAGTGATTTTTTTTTTAGAAATTGTCGAGCCTGTTTTTGAGGAAATGAAAAAATAAAACAAGTGCATCAAACATACAAACACACGATAGAAAAGGGTATCCCTGCCTTAAAAAGCTTATCATTTAGAAGGCATGTAGGGGAAAGAGTAAGTGCAGTACTTGTCAGTGCCTGACCTTGATTCTTGGTAAATGCATCTGTGGGTGTGGAGAGCAATAATCATGAGTCCAGGTTATAAATTCTACATTCAGAAGGAATGTTTTCAGATTTAACCTGAAGGTGGTGAGAGAAAGTACTTAGGTTACACTGAGGCTAAGCTAGTTCCACCGGTAACGTATGGTAAGTTTTAGGTGAGAGAGCAGTAGAGGTGGACAGGAAATCAATGCTGAGATTGAGCTATAGGGAGGAGCCGAAAAATGTGGAGCTTTGAAGGTGAAGAAGATATCTTTATTGGTGACATGAAAAGGAGCAATTTTTGAGAATGTATTACTACTTACTTAGATTGTAAGCTCTTCGGGGCAGGGTCTCCCTTTGAATTACCTACCGCGCATATCCCGATTGTCTCAATGTATTTACCTCATATTGTAAATTTGTAACGCGTGCCGCGTACATTGTTGATGCTATATAAATACACTGATACATATGTAGGGATCTCAGTTTGCTTCTACCTTCGCTGCAGCGTGTATCTGGAGGAAGTGTTTGGAAGGTTCCGCAGCGGCCCGGCAGCACAGGGCGCCGCCATGTTGTTGCGCAATAGTCAGGAGGCTGTCAGAGCAGAGAGGGTTAGTGCATGCGCAGTGCAAAGCGCGCGAACGGCCGGCCAATCAGAAGAGGCTTAGCAAGTAAACTACAACTCCCAGGAGCCTCTGCGAAGTCACCTGACGCCAGGGAGCGAATAGGAGTGCAGGGATCGCGGGAGGCAGGAAAGGGAAGCGTGGGGGAGAGACCACGCTAGCCAGAGGGCACCGGAGGAGCAAGGGGAGAGGTAGTGTGTGTGCAGGGGGTCAGTGACCCACCTGCTTAGGCAGATTCCCCCTCAGGCCCCAGTGTATTCCCTGAGTCACCATAGCTTGTGGTGCTGCAGGGACGCCCTATATTGGTAGCGACACATGACCCTTACTGCATATACAGATAGGGACACAGTGTTGCGGAGCTGCGGTTGGTGACAGTCGTTTGGGCCCAGGCTGCTGTGCATCATCCACTACTCGTGAGAGACTGCGCTGGATCGGCGGATCCTTTGTGAAGTTGTTGCCGGTCACCCCAGTGACCGGAAGGTATTTACTAAGTGCACCAACACCGGTCAACAGGCACTGATCCCGCCTTAGGGAACACTCTTTGGGGACACTAGGTGGAGTGACCAAAGGACTGAGCCTATATACATATCTTTAGTTATACAGTATGGACACGGTGTGGGGGCACGCGGTGACGGGACAGAGACATTTCTCCTTATGAGAGTGGCTGAGCCACAGGTGTTATATTGCAAGTCATCGGTTAATGATATATCATGTGTTGTGTGTTATTGCTATGCCTATAAGATAAGGTTCTATCAATGCTTAGTAGTAAACCGTTTCAATCTGATGTGTGTTGCTATTGTTCTTGCCCAGGGGAATCTCACTCATTGGGGATCCTGGGTAAGTGGAGGCGCTGCCAATACTATTCCTATTACCCCAGGCTCCCAGTTAGCGGAGGCCCAGATCTCCCTGAGCCAGCAGGTGTGTACAGTACCAGTAGTCACTCTAAAGCGTAGGAAAGAGGGCTACACATACATACATCCGCATATTTGTATGAGAAGGGGAACGTGCTGGAAGGGAGTTGCAGGTATGAGTACGAGTGGGGACTTGGGTCTTCCCTTCACCATTTTTCTGGATACTTTTCTGGCCATTAAATCTCTCCTAACCTCCTCATTCCTTGAGTCCTTTTCTACATGTTAACTCAGCCTGTATTATGAGTACCAAATACACAAAATATGAATACAATAAAGTGACTCCTTATCTGTAATGTTTTATTTTGTGCCTGTATCTATATGTGCCTTGATACTATATACTGTAGCGTTGTTATTGGAGTTTCCTGTTTTTTCAGAGTAAGTACTGTAAACGTACTGCCAGGCACTAACAGGATGCCCCATTTCCTGTTCATACCCCTTTCTGAGGTGTCCACACAGCTGAAACGTATTAAACTCAATGCAAAACAGAAACCATTACATACAGGATCATTAATAGGCTTTCATAATTCAAAAGAGGAAGGCCCCCTACTTTATTTCCAAAACAAAATGTCTTGAGGCAAGAAGCATTGATGTGTGCAGAGACAATCCCGTCTTAAGAGAGAACAAATTGTCTTATCAGATCATGCACACATTCTAGAACTTTACTCCTGGAAATGATCAAACAAGAAAACTAATGAGATTCAACAATGTAATTATTCCAAAATGTGAGCAATGTATGATGATGCATTTAGCAATGTTCATATCATCCTACAGTAATACACCGGTTCACTGTGCCATTAATATTACTGTTTTCATTGCTCAGAAGTAAAAAAATACATTAAGATATGCTACTAACACCTCACAAGAGATTAATTCAATATACTCCGAAGCGAAAAAAAATAAAATAAAATTGATTTTTAAAAAAATGAAAATGACCTAAACTAACCTTAAGTGTCCCGAATGACATTGCATTATTCTTACGAGATGAGGTTCCTTCATTCTATATAGGGGGCAGAGATACCAGAAGCAGGTCCAAAGCCAACCTTCAATGGGATTTCAACTACAGTAATGCTTTGTTGAAAATGGCCTGCTCCTGTAAAAATATCAAGTCCATATTCTATACAGTATATGCAGAAGTTTTTTTTTTTCCTGAGAAAATGAACGTTTTTTGTTTCCCCCCAAATAGTCCAGGGTGCCAAACTGGGACACTTCGGCATTCTACAGCTTTGCAATATAGAAAAGCAATGAGTAAAAATACAACATCCTACTGTAACTGTATTGTATGAACCCTTTACTAGCCATAGTGACTTTGAAGGCATACATAGCACTGCTTACCATTGTATATCATAGCGCTAAAATTCCTGTGGTATACAAGTTTTTAACCCCCCGAACTCCCCACCTTTCCACCTTCCTCCCAGAGCACAAACCCACAACACCCATCCTTGCAACCCACACTTCACAACAAACCTAGCTCCCTCTCTCTATAATCATGGCCAATAGCTATATTAGCCAAAGGTAATAAAGCTTTTTTGATTAGTTCTAGGGTGGTCCAATCCTGAAGATGATGGTGACCCTCGATGTAGAGTTTGTAAGTGGATGCCATTTACCTAATACTTTGTGAGGCTCAGGGTGTCACGCCGCCGTTGGCGTGCTCCACACTCACCTTCACTGCCGCGGGCTTCTTTGCGCTGCCTGCCACACCAGGCAACCACCGCCGCACTGGCGCACGCGTGCCTGGGCCTATCCTAAATAGCGCAGATCACGGGAGCGCGGTGCGCACACATGGATGCGCGCACGCATGCGCGCTCTAACTGAAGGCCCACCTCCTCCCTCAGCTATTCCCTCGGCACCTGTACCCTGCCCTACCACAGTCCTCACCTTGCACACATCTCCACGCTGCAGGTACCTCATTGGACGCTCTCTCCTACATATTGTATGCTCAGCTGCCCCACTGGCAAATCAGCTGAGCATAGAACCAGTTGCGTTGTACTTACCTCTTCTCTGCCTCCACAGTCTTGCTGTTCCTTATTCTGTGTACCAACCCGGCTTTCCACAACGATCCGCACCTCTACAGACCCGACCTTGGCATTCGGACAAACGACCATTCTACTCTCTCCAAACCTGACCTCGGCAACCGAACAATGACGAATCTACCCTCTCCAAACCCGAACACGGCTTATATACTGCACCGACACACTTTATTCGAGCAAATACCCGATATGTACCTGGCAGATACCTGGAATGCGCCGCTCCTCACCTCTGACAAGCCCCGTTGCGTTTGCCTTCCCAGCCTGGGTTCATGCCTGGCTGACGGGCGGCTGATCTGTTAAATGATAATGATTAGGATTTAATAGGCTGCAATGCTTCGCGTGTCTACCAGATGGCATAAATTCATGAATTGTAATGCAGTATATATATATATACTGTGCAGTATTGCAGCCAGCGGGAATAAAATGCTTCAATCCCTGCCTGCAAAATACCTCAATGCACTCGGGCAGAAAACAGTCACAAACCTCAATACACCCGGGTATACCCGAATTCGTGGGACTAGCCGAGCTCAAATAAAGTGTGTCGCCAGTGTACCTGCAACGTTCCGCACCTCTCCTACTCTGACCCCGGCAAGTATATCGACCACCCATACCCCTCCAGCCCTGAGAAAGCCAATGAGCGAAACGTACGTTGGCAGCGGACGTGATGACGTCATTGGGGAGTGAGTCGGGATACTGAACACACCACGACCCACAATTTACAATTTTAAACTTGTTCCTGCGTAATGTTTTTACCCATTACCGAATTTAATCCATGGGGAGCTCATTAAACACGATGGTATTTGAGAACCTATTACTCTAAGCGCTACCTCATGATACACTCGGTCCTGCAGATCTACATGTGCAGCTGCACTAGTCAGCTGCAGTAAGTAATTACCTTTTGTGCTCAACATGATTTAATACTGAGGTGTTTGGTTGAAACATAATGAAGGAGCCATTTGCTATTTATATTGATTCACAGTACAGCTGCAGTCCTTACCTGGTGTCATGATCAATAGAGATACAGGGTCAGCCACTACCAGGCTGTCTTTGTATCCAGACATGCTTACATATTTTATTGAGAAGGCAGGAGCTGAGCTATCACAATACGTGTATATTTATCCATGTACTGTATGCGCCTGAGATACCAGGCTAACATAAGTGTAAGTTGCTATCTGCTTCTTTTATTATCCTTACATCTAGTATATATGTCTTTTGCAAATCGTGATCTAAAGAGAAACAGGGACAGCCGATAGCAGACTGCCTCTGAATCCAGACACACACTATACAGTACTATCAATTAGCAGAATGGATATTAACAAGTCAGATGTGGACACCCTGTAAAAGGTTGTAGCTCTCTTTGCATACACACATGGACCATAGCATCTGTGACTGTTGTTACGCAGAGCGAGCTTGACTCTCGTGGACATTGCAGCCATGATACGCATTATTATCTTATATATGGGGTACTTAGTCTAACCCAGGTCTCTGCCTGAAACATAGTGAAGGCGCAAACTGCTGTTCACATTGTTTCACAAGACAGGTACAGCTCCTACCTCAAGTCATGATCAACAGAGACACAGGGTCCGCCACCACTAGGCTTTCTCTGTGTTCTGACACGGGTCAATATTATATCTATGAGTTAGGGACCCGAACTCCAAAAACCACGCAATTGTTGATCTCCATATGTTACTGAGTTTTCAGGCTGAAGCACAGTGAAGGCGCTACTTGCCGTTCACATTGTTTCAATATCCAGCTACGAGGTCCAGCTTTCTACCGTTACCAACAGCAACATAAGATCAGTCGACACTAGGCTGCCCTCGCACTCAGACATGTATTAATACTACTTACAAAGCGTATTGCTGTACACATACTTGTATGGGGATACCCTGCAAAGGTGATGATTGCTGATCACACTGAGAGTACATACAGATTATACAGTTTATGCCCAGTGACACGCAGGATAAGCATAACTCGAGTGGTAATCCAGCCCTGATACGCACTATTATTATATGTGTGGGGGCCATAGTTGACCATACGAGGCAAGTATTGACAGCATACAGCCAGACGGATCTATACTGTGAAGCGGTAGTTATATAGTCTGGTATCTTGTGTTCTGTACTTGTTAGCACAGGGAGCCCACCACACTGGCAATCTGCCTCACCCTGTTACATCATGGGCGTTTTTTGTCAACCACTCACCTTATTAGTTAGGAATCAGGTCAAGCCACCTGACCTGACACCATACTACTCTAGCACACCTATCATGGTCCACCTGCGACTGGGACAGGATTTGACCATCACTAGATTGTCATACTGTATATAGACTGCAGTGACCAAGACTGATTTTAAGATTCACTTTTTTATCAAGGCTTCATTCACCACACTTAGGACATTCGTTTGAATCCTTCATTTTTATTTTAATTGAGCATAGCTCACAATAAAGTTTACATTTTAATTTATACATCATAGCAATCTCAGACTTGTACTTACCCTTCTCATCGGGGTACTCTCTTGCCCATTCTCATAGTATCTCCTAGCCCTATCACACTTGCTAGAGTGCTCTTGCCTAAGGGGACACCTTTTCTTCTGTGTTCTCTTCTCTGCCTCTACAGTCTTGTTTTGTCTTGCTGTTGCTTATTCTGTGTACCAACCCGGCTTTCCACGATGATCCGCACCTCTCGAGACTCGACCTCGGCAATCAAACGACGACGACTCTACCCTCTCCAAACCCGAACACGGCTAATAGTACCTGCAATGTTTCGCACCTCTCCTACTCTGACCCCGGCAAGTATATCGACCATCCGTACCTATCCAACCCCGACCCAGCTACCCCGACAAAATCTACAATCCAGGTGTGCCCCACGTGGCTGTGGGTGGCATAATATCCTTTCCCACCTCAGCACTGTGGTCCCGCCTTGTTTGTGGTGAGCACAGCGTGACATACATATATTGAGTGCCAATGTGGCTTTCTAGGATCTCCTTGAGAGGATCTACATAGCCCAACTGACACTCAATGGGTTCATTTGATTTTTAATATGCCAATAATTGTTTTATATATAAATAGATATATACATCTATATGTATAGACAGTATGTGTATTTTTAAATGGTTTCATCGTATTTTTGGGTCTTTTGGCTAAATGGGTGATTGACCATGACTATGGAGACATGGGGAGGGAGGAGGAGGTTTGTTCTAGAGGTCGAGGGGAGGGATACTAGGCGGTGAGGGTTTATGCCCTGGCCAGTGAGGGAGTCTAGGCACCCTGGGTAGTTGAGGAGAGGGGGGGGATTTAGAGGGGGGGGGGTAACCACTTGTGCACCATAGTGGTTTTAGTTATAAGACACACAATGGGAAAGTAGTTAGGTAATTAGGTGTTTTAACCCCTTGGTTACCTTAGCAGTCATGAAGGCATGTACTGTATGCCTTCGTAGCCACTAGGGCTAAAAAGAGATTGATTCAGTATTTAATTTGAGAATATATAAGGTAAGTATAGTTTAACTATATCTGCATCCCCCACTCCCTCCCACCCCCTCCCACCAAAATCAGAGCCGAAGTGCAAGCCCTTTGGGAATTTTGACAGCATTTTAATTCTGCTTCAGGTTTTATTTGCTGCAGTTCCCTTGATATTAATCAAGTTTCATACAGAACGTCAAGCTCTAAACCAAGTGTGTACCAAGGAATTTACCTGAATCTCTCTGCCTTTTGTAATATCTGGTAGAAAAATACATACATTCTTGATAATATCTTATGTACTGTGCCTGTAAAATGCCTATGTGCTGCATACCGCACACTATACTGTAACTGTGAAGCGCTTTGTCCCATTGGGAGAAAGGTGCTATAGGAAATAAAGTTATTATTATTATTATGGACAATCTTTTTTGGATTGCTTCTCTGCCAAGGCGTACACTAAATGCAACCACTGTACATGTTATTTGTCTCAAACTTTAAATAGGGATATATCAAAGAATATTTTATGTACTTTAATTGCTTACCAGCTATTGGATTCCTTCTTACAACGCCTGTTGTTTCATACAGTCTCCTATTAATCTCCAAGATTTTCAGAAATTATCTGCTTATTGGAACAAGACATAGTATTAAAGCTGCTTTCTCCTTAAAACCCCACTGTGAGACGCCTCGCAGGTTGTAACTTAACAACACTACTAATAAAACATGCAAAAAAGCGCTCTACCTAAAAATAAACCTGTGAGGTGATTGCACCTAATATACTAGTGAAACTAGTGCGGCCGGCATTCTTTTATCACGCAACACGACCTGACACATTGTGTGTGTTTTTTGTTGTTGTGATCTTATGCTTTTAATACATTTTCAAACTGTACGACGCTATGTGTAATTTGTTGATCCATGGGTAATTCCCCTGTTGGAGACTACGTGGGATCCGAGGATTCAGATACCTGATTGGTCCAAAGATAATATCCACTGCCCTTGATTCTCCTATAAGCTGTAAGTAGGCATTTGTACTGTTTGGCGGGGTGTGCTGTGGAGATATACTGTGCAATGATCTGTTCCTTTTTGTTCCTACAGAACTACAAGTAACCACTCAGATTATACATCTGCCATTTGGAACTGCTTCTCAGCCACACATTGGGACTTGTTTTATATTGTCATTTTGCACCAGGGACTTGGTTCTCTTTTCTTCTCTTTTTTTTCACCTTGTAGGTTGTAATACCTCTTACAGAACATCAATAATATAGCAACCGTACAAGGTTTTATTGTGAATAAGCTTTCAGAACTGCAGAAGTCTCTTCATCAGATAACAACATTACAAATCATATGTCACCTGAATGTTATGTATGTATATCTTTATTTATAGAGCTCCATCCACGTACATAGCACTTTACAGCAGTAACACACGTGACAAAATAAGAAGAAGCACTTCATGCATAAAAGTACACATTGGGAAAAGTTGTCTCTGCCCCGAAGAGCTTACAATCATACCTAAGAATGTACTGAACTGGGTAGATGTGTTTAGCAGGTTACAGACACAACATGATAAGCTATCTATTTTGCTGTTGAGAGCTGGTTAGCACGGCAGCGTTACACTTGTCTTAAATAACCACCAGCAATTAGGATGGTTATATTTGTTATTACATACTGTACAAAATTGTACATTTAGCTACTGCAACATTTCACCATTATTTCTAGACTGCAGCTAAAAAACCCCATAAAGAAATCATCTGACTCAGTCACGGGTCTCTCACCTATCTACAAAGCATCTGGTTTTGTTTCATTGTAATGTTATATTTAAAGGTGTGGTGACTTCCTACAATTTTTCATTGGGTGGAGGTCTTAGTTAACATGTTCCCCTCATCATTCTCCCTCCCTGAATTCATCTGTACTCTTTGAATTATTGCTTTTGGTCTGTTTATAGTATTATTGATTTAGACAGGAAAGCTTTTAAAGTATTTTCCATGGAAGTGTTTGATCATTTTGTGTAACACTCCATGGTTCTTGAATGAATAGCTTTACCGGGGCACTTTCTTTCTTACAGTGTGAACTAAGGCACTCATAAATAAAAAAGGGCTTTGACATCCATTTCCTGCACATGTTTATAATTGTAATGTGTGAACTTGTTATACAAATGTCCTCCGTTATTATATTCACTCAGTTATTGTTTTTGACTGTAGAATCGTACAAAAATAGGACCTCGATGATACTTTGTGGGATCTGTGTGTCAAAGCAAAAATGGAGTAATTCAAGATCAAAACGTGGAACCATATTCATTAAAGAAAAAAATCCGGTTGCTTTCAATTTTATTTTTGCAAACATCAGGCACAATGTTTGCCCTAGTTTTCTTGTTAGTTGAAATAATAGTCCTGCTTTGCACTTGTTATTCAGTGTAAATGAATGTGTATTGGCAATATGTGAGTGTGAACCAACAGCATATTATGTGTTGCCAATGTTTTGATGTTACACAACCTGTGGTTATTTGGTATGGGTATTATCACAAGAGATAAATAACTATTCAACCCCAATGCATTAGCTGCTGATAAACCAATTCTCACCATTTGATCTGGTGAATACATTACTGAAAATGTTTTTTTGTTTGTGAAGTTGAAAACAGAAGGTGGATCTCTACTTTCCTGGATATTATGTGGTAAGGGTGGGCATGGTTGCATCTTGCAGTGCTGAATTCTTTAGGCCAGTGGTTCCCAACCCCATTCCTCAAGGACCAGTAACAGTGGAGGTTTTAAGGATACCCCGGCTTGAGCACAGGTGGTTCAGTCACAATGATTGGGCCTTAAAACCTGAGAGTATTGCCTTAAAATCTGCACTGCACAATGATTGGACCACCTGTGCTAATGAGAGGATTGCCTTAAAACCTGCACTGTTAGTGGTCCTTGAGGACTGGAGTTGTGAACCACTGCTTTAGGCATCAGTTTTCTACAGGATCCATGATTATGCAGAAATCAAATCTAATGTAAATGTTCAGCAAAGGAAAGTTGGGTATACTGTAGGTGAGCAAATGAAAAATTGTAATGTGATTAAAAAAAACCATATTAGTTAGCCTATATTCCTATGTTGATAGAAACTCCCATGCAGAATTTGTGGATCAGTCACTAAAAATGAGGGAACTGAAAATGCAACCAGAGATAAAGGGTTTAACATGCTTACAGTATGTACAGTGTAGGATATACCATTTAAGAATGACTGTAAAATGCTCTGTGAGCCTCTAGAGAAAGGTCGCAAATATCTGTTTGTGTACTCAGTGAAGAATACCAATCATCATATCACACACACTCAGGAGGGATTCCTTCTCCCCAGTATGTTAGGTGCCTCTGGTGGGCTTTAGAGGAGCCTCATACCCTCGGGAACATCGGGTTAGCACCACTTAATTTGAAATATTTTCACACATTTACCCTATACCTACACGTGTGTATTTCCTATTATATGCCAGTAAACTTTTTTTGTTTTGCGCCTTTTGGCACTTTAGGCCACTAGCTTGGGTTTATATGTTGTCCCACCTATTGTTGTCCCCATAGAGTGCAATTGTGGGTTTCTTTTCTAGCTTGGATTCTCATCCTGACTAGTTTTCTGTGCTCTTGTATATTTATTCCCTATGCACTATGGGTTTTTATGTTATTAGAAGTAATTTTGGAGAGCGATAAGCATTTCTCATGTTTGTACCAGTGTTTGGTGTACCTGAGACTCCTGATTTAATGTTTGGTTTCCCTTTCTGCGATCTCCATGCAGAGTCTGATGCCCCTATTACTGAATCTAAGGATCCTGTTTCAAAGTTAAGTTCCCCTTTCCCTGACTGTCCTGCAGTGCCTGCTGTAACCCTGGATAGTTATAATAACTGTGTGTTAATCCAGGGGTGTGCAAACGGGGGGACGCAAGATTTTTCTGGGGGGTGTGGGCATTTGCAGAGGCCCTGCGCTCTTCCCCAAGGCATTAAAATTAAATGCCAGGGGATCGCGTGAGGCCTCTGGAACCTCAACTTACCTTGCTTCAGCCGGCGTCTGGAAGCATCTCCATGGAAAATGACGCAGCGGGGTCATGTAGCGTGACAGCACACACGCTTTGCCTTAGCAAGGCGATGTCAAATGACACCGTGGGTTACGTGACATGACATGACATCACCCCGCACATCATTTGACCCCACACTGAGCGAAGGGGGGTGGGCGCGAGCACCTAGGGACAAGAGGAAGGGGGCGCATTAGCAAAAAGTTGCGCACCCTGGGTTAATCAACTCTTTGCATACAGATTCTTGGTAGTAATTTAAGAGAACCACGATAGGAAAAAAGTGGTGTTTGCATGTGGCTATCAGTTTTTTTCAATAGGATTTATTACAAAACCATATGGCACGTAATTGTTTAACCCTTTTGATGCCTGAAGCTTCCAATGCAATGCAAAGGAATGGAATCTGATTGGTTGACTTACCCCATTAACCCCCTCTTATAAATGACACAAGTGGGGCTTTTTTTTCTTATGTGATATCATCGATAAGAGCAAGCTACCATACACATACAGTACTAACTGCTCTTACCGATGATGTCATATAGGAAAATACATCCCACCTATGTCTTGTGTCATTAGTATAGTTTACCAATAGAAAGTGATGTTGCAACTTTTCATTGATGGCCCAAAGGCCATAGTTGTAGTTTTTTGTGTGTGTCCAAAACCGGCACAAATAAAACTACACATATTTTGAGAACCAAGATGCCAGCAATCAACTCCAATCAGGCCCAGGTAACATTAAAAAACTCTTTTTGTCGGGTATTTGTAGTGTAAACACTACTTGTAAAAATGATTTAATAGCTTTGTTTGAAGTTCAATATTTGAAAGGAATTTCCTTTGTAGACTTTACTGTTTATGCTTTAGCATTAAAAGTAAAATGCCATCCAATTTAATACACTATAAAAAAAATACTCGGAAATGAATATCTCAGATGTTATTTTCATGCACAATCTTTTATTTCTCTTTTTTTCTATGTTTTCTTAATGTAGTTATATAAAGAAATAGACCCAGAACAAAAACATTTGCTCGGCTGATGATATTATTATGCCATAACGTGATGTCATGTAAGGCAGGGACCAGTATATGTGCGCCAAAATTCATGCGGTTAATCGCTAAAAAGAATGTCCAACAGTGTTCATCTTAACCCTTTCCTTATCAATTTTTACATTGGAAAGAATATCTTTGTTTATATTATTTGCCACTGTCACATTAGTAGCAAGGAGAATAAGATGCAATGGAAAGAGCAGCACATACAGAATATTAAATGTACAGTTTCAGTAATATTTATTTAAAATATTTATTTCTAATAAGATTGATTGTTATGCTATGTTGTTTTCAAATGTGCCCTGTATGTCTTGGGTACCATGGGAAATCAGCACAGTGCTTACAGTTTATTGTTCTACAGAAGTTATACCTCTAAAAACACTTGCTGCACATTTCCCCCTGCTATTGACGTGTGCTGATATGCAGTCATGGGAGAAATAAAATGCCCTTGTGATGTTGTTAAGATAACAGAGTCTTAACATTGTTTTGCTTTGTTAAAGGAAAGGGAGTGAACCCATTGATTTCAAGCATACACCAGCAAACATAATGCCTGAGGCAGGTTATAGAACAAAATAGTACAGATACAACCAGTTTTGGACAAGTTCATACAGTATGCAATATCATTTTCACAAATCCTTTGAAATGTTTAATGACATAATTGATTTAAAGAATAGGGGATTTTGGCAGGACGGCCTCACGGTGTGGTCAGTAAGAGTCCCAAACAGTGGGTAAGGCTTTCGACTTCACTGGTTTTAAATTCCACAGTCAAATTATCATTAGGCACACTGCCCCTTTAAGGCAAACACAAAACATAAAAAGAATATCTACTCCAGATTCTTATACAGTATATACAGAAAGAAGAACAATGTCTTATCTGGTTTGGTGGGGTCTCCTGTCCTAAGAGATCATTCATGAAATCTTTCAGGCTCCTTCAGCCTGGACAGGACAGCTCTGATGTATGAGAAACCAAGCTACTACCAGCAGTAGCCTCCTTATCAAGCTGCTTGACAGCTGTGTTAATTCACCCCTGATTGCTTAGGTAACTCTAACTTGGTTAAGCCTCTGCCTGCTGGTTTCAGCAGTCATAGGTATGTTTCCCAGGCATACTCATCAGCAAGTCACTTAACCCTGTCACATACCTCCCCTGTTTGTGTGTGGCTAGGGCCCCACACGGCTGAAGCCTGACCTTCCACTCCTTCTTGCGACAAAAAAATTATCATTTGCATGCTCCTTCCCAGGTCTATGCTGGATATCAAAAGAGAAGGGCTGGAGGGCCATATACCACCTTGAGTTTGTGTCCTTCATGTATTTAACCATTTCAAGGGTGCGTGGTCAGTGACCAGGGTGAAGTTCACCCTGCGACATAATGCCTCAAGGCCTCAATTGCCCATTTTATACCTCACTTCCCTTGGGAACAGCCTCCGGCTAATGAACAATATGGAGTCTTCTATGCCTTCAAATTGTTGGGATAACACTGCTCCCAGTCATACCTCAGAGACATCCGTCTGAATTATGAAGGGCTCCTTAAAATTTGGGCTCCTAAGAGCGGGGCTCTCTGATAGGCACTTCTTTAATGTATCAAAGGCTCTTTGGCACTCTCAAGACCATCTAACTTGGGTCGGGGCACTCTTTTTTGTTAAATCTGTTAGAGGTGCTGTAATTTCTGAAAAATTTGTTAGTGTAGTACCCTGCTAACCCCAAAAGGTTGGAGAAAAAAATGGCATACAGCCAAAACCGCCACACCACTAGAATAATTCAATGAAGAGGGTGAAAATAAAACGATTTATTGAGCCAAAACGGAAGAGAATTACACTGACATGTTTCGCTCCGTAGAACTTTATCAAAGTGTATTAAAATCTTACCTCCAACATAGGTTTTTGTATGCTCTCTGAGCCCGGAAGTAACTCCGTGAATTTGCACCATACAAGCTGATGTGGTGACGTCAAAAGCGTCATCACGTCATCCCATGTAGTTAAAAACATAACTCGGTCAACTCGGTGATGTTTCATCCTATGCTGTGCTACGATCAGACCCCACCGCTTTCTTTCTCAGAGATCTTTGGGACCTCCTTGATGAGGGCCAAATGCTGTTTGTATTAAATGATAAAGAGATTGAGTACTTATATAGCCCCCATCCGATTATTCCCATCTACCACCATCTCCCATATATCCATAAGACACTGGTCTCCCCTCCTGAGAGGCCGATAGTGGCCAGTATTGGATCTTTGGAGATGGTTGTCTCGATATATAGATGGTTATCTTCAGCCACTGGTTCGGGAACTGTCATCATTCATCTTATGCACAATAGGACTTACCTGTATCTGCCTTTTTGGCTTCATGCCGATTAAATAAATATTTTTTTATTTTTAGCCCGCTTCCAGTCCAGTCCTTTTTTGCTTCAGTGCTCCAACTTTTTTTGTTTTTTTATTATCATCATTCATCTTAGACAGCGTTGATTTGCAAAATTTAAAATGGAAAAACAGTTACCTTTGGGTGACGTTAGACATAACGTCCCTTTTACACAATAAGTGAACATTCACAAGGGATGGCAGCTGTCAGACATTTTTTTGGATCAAACATCACTTTCACCAGCATAGAGCACTTTTATTTTAGATGCTATTCACTTCTTACTTAAACACAGTTATTTTCTTTTTTATGTTTTTTTTTTATCACCAGACACGTGGAATGGCTATGGATACTAGTTTTGCCCCTTCCTTTGCCAACCTATTCATGGGTTGGTGGGAGTTGTGCCACGTATTTGGAGATAGGAACCTCCTCAGGGATCATATTGTTTTTTTACTAAAGATAAATTGACGATTTGAATTTTGTTTGAGATGGTGATGTCACTACACTTTTATCTTTTATTGACACTGTTAACATTAATAATTTACGATTGAAATTCACTTATAATTATCAATATCAACATATTCACTATTTCGATCTATTCTTATATGTTGATTTGTGGTTAGATGTCCATACAGACATACTGTATACCGCAAACAATTCACGGAACACATTTCTTCAGGCTGACAGCTGCCACCCAAAACATCTTGTAAGAGGTATACCTAAGGGACAGTTCCTTAGATTAAAAAGGAACTGTTCCAATCAGGATGACTTCCTTTTACAATCCCGCAAACTTTTGGACAGATTCCTGGCCAGATGACCTTAATAGAGTCTTTAAAGAAGTACAATGTATTGATAGAGTAAGTACTCTGAAGATAAAAAAGAGGGATCTGGTTGGAGGAGATCTCTCTCTTTTCATCAAATTGTTTAATACTCAGTCAGAACAAATTAAAGCAATTGTGAAAAAACATTGGAGGATCCTTGCACTTGACACCTCCATTCGCCCTCTTGTCAGTGAGGGCCCTAGGTTTGTCTTCTGTAAGGCCAAGACGTTGGCAAATCACTTGTCTCCCAGTCTGTTTCAAATTTCTTTCATTCCGGGGCCAAAATTTTTAAAGCGGACACCCTATCTCGCCAGATCATAGCCGAGGACAAATCAGAGTGCAAATCAGAAACCATCCTCCTGTCAAAATACATCCTGTCCGCCAACTCTTTCGACGTCCTGGATGACATTTTGGTGAACCAATCCCATATTCCGGAAGGTCTAGAGGTTCTGGACGGTTGTTTGTATGCGGCACCAGGTTTTCGCAAGAAAATTTTGGAATGGAGCCATTCATCCAAATCTGCCGGGCATCCTGGTACCCGAAGAACTACCAACCTCATTAAACAAACATTTTGGTGGCCCACTATGCAAAAAGACACCGAACAATATGTAAAGTCTTGCTTCACATGCGCCCACAACAAAACTTCTCGCAACAAACCACCTGGACTCTTATGCCATCTGCCCATACTGGACCGCCCTTGGAGACACTTGTCCATGGACTTTATTGTTGAATTACCTCCCTCCAAGGGAATGAACACCATCCTTGTCGTAGTCAACCGTTTTTTAAAACAAATCTCATTTCATCCCTTTAAAAGACCTGCCAAACTCGGCCACGCTAGCAGATGTTTTCACTAAAGAAATCTTTTGCATCCATGGGTTACCCTTAACCCTAGTCTCCAATCGAGGGTCACAATTTGTTTCCAAGTTTTGGCGATCATTCTCCCAAAAGATGGGCATTTCCTTACATTTTTCATCCGAGTACCACCCTCAAACCAACGGTCAGACCGAGAGGACAAATCAAACCCTAGAACAGTACTTACGGTGCTTCATCTCCGACTCCCAAGACGACGGGGTGGCTCTTCTTCCCTGGGCAGAATTTGCCCACAATTCACTAAGGAACTAATCAACACGGGAATGTAAGGGTTCCGGTCCTGGCTTTGGCTGGAACTCACTCTTACAAGCATACAGAGCTTCCAGGCAAAGCTTTCCCTGTACTTGGCAATTGAAAGCACCTGGTTCGGGACTCACACTGCAGTCTGCTTCATGCTGCTTTCTATGCAGCTCTATCCCTGTTGGCTGCCCATGCTATTTAGGATCAGCCCTTCCCCCCAGGAAGTGCGGAGCATAATTCTGAAATCTGTTCATTGTTGTTTCCGCTGCTTGCTACAGGCACCTCAGCCTGGCCTACCTTGATCCTATCCCTCCCTGTGCTAAAGCGCTGGATCCCCAGTGCTATAGCTTCGTCGTTCCTGTTCCTGTCTGCATACCTTGCTTCCAGAGGCCTCCTTTACTCATAGTTCCTATCCTGCTTTAGAAATCTATTCTGTGCTGAAGCGGGTCACTGGGTGAACAAGGAGCCCCCAAGCCATTCACTGATTACTGGGACTGGGTGGGTTTGGTTCAGGACTCTGGGGCTTTGGGTAATGTTGTTGATATTGTGCCTGTTGCCCGGGTAAAACCCTATGTGCCTCCAGTGTCTGACAGAGTTGTCAGAAATCGCTCAGTCATTACTTTATTTTCACCACCCACTTGAGGGAGAAATTGAGTTTGAAATGGGTACCTCTGATGATGAGGAAAGATCAGATGAGGAAAGTTGGGATACTGATAGCTCCCTAGAGGATTGGATCCTGAAGTAATAGATGAGAATTGGTATAATTGGACTGTGGGTGTCCAGTATGCCACCCAGAGTGTTATTGTAGTTCTGCTCTAAACCCAGTGGACCATGCTGTGTGCAGGCCACCCTAAGAGGGTATAGTTAGTACAAGTAAATATATATCCTGAGGGTAGGGTAGTAAAGGAACCTGACCCCAGGCATTACTGTTAGTAGCGGATTCTCCACGTTGGGAGTAATCCTAGTTTATTTTGTGTCACCATCTAAGGAGGGTGTATAACCTGCAAATGTAATAACACTGTATTATGGTGTTTTGTATTTTTGTACAGGTTGTTCTCCTGCAGGATGGCCCAGCAAATTAGATCCAAGTGGGGACCATTGGATTCCCACAGAGGGAGAGTGTAGCCCTGGGTAGTTTTGGGCTACAGGTCAGCCCTCCTCCTGGCGGTAATACCTAGCCAGGAGCAATCATGGGTTTTCCCCACACATGCAGCTCAGTGAGTCAGGCCTGCTGTCCAATCAGTGGCAGAGGGTGGTCCTCATTGGAACTGATTTAGTGAGTTGGACTTCCTGATTTTGCCAGTCTGCCTCTATGGTGAGAGGGGCAAGGTTTACCCAATCAAGCTGTCAGGGCTCTGGCAGGCTTGAGGCCCTCCCTCTGGGGAGCAGTGAGGGAAACCTATACCTCCTACCCTAACATGGGGTAGGGGAAGAGCTAGGACCACTCTCGTGCCCTTTGGCTGGGAGTTGGATCCAGGGACATCCTGAAGGTGAAGACCTTCAACTGCTATGAGTTGAGACTGCTGCTGAAGTCTATTGGGAGGAAGGGGACGAGAGTTCTTTTGCAGAGACTTCACCCCATACATCTGGGGGCTGCACAAGATGGAGGTGCGGCACCTGTGAGTAGAATTTGGGCAAGACCCCAGAATCCTGTCCTGATATTCCTCATGCCATCGCGGGAGACTCAGGGCCCCCTGTTACCAGCAGGTTTGCACCACACCATTGCATGTAGCCAGTGTAGCATTTCCCCTAGGAGACCCTATGTGAGATTGGGGGGGGGGGGGGGGGGAGGGGAGATCAGGGTTACACAGTATTAATAAATGATCAAAATACTGCAATATATTTATATGATATTATTTATATATGTAGCCCTGGGTAGTTTTGGGCTATAGGTATGCCCTCCTCTTGGCAGTAATACCTAGTAAGGGCAGGTTGCCAAGAGTAATTATGTGTTTTCCCCACTCACTGCAGTGCAGTGAGTCAGTGAAGGTAGTGTCATCAGGCCTTGTGTCCAATCAGGGGCACAAGGGTGGTGCTTACTGGAGCTGTACTTTATGCATTGTACTTCCTGATTTAGTCAGTTGGTCTCTACCTTTGAGAGAGACTGGTTACCCATACCAAGCTCTCAGGGCCCTGGCAGGCTTGAGGCCCTCCCTCCGGGGAGATGGGGAACCATACCTCCTATCCCACCAGGGGATAGGGGAAGAGCAAGGACCACTCTTGGTGCCCTAGGCTGGGAGTGGATCCAGGGACATCCTGAGGGTGAATACCCTGATTGCTGTGATCTATCAACTGCTGCTGAATATTGGAAGATCAAATAAAGAGATCCTGCATTTTTACCTATACCTCCTGGCCTGAGACTGAAGTCTATTGGGAGGAGAGGAGATTATTTTGCAGAGACTTCACCCCATACATCTGGGTTCTGCACGAGATGGAGGCGCTGCACCTGCGAGTACTATTCGGGAAGACCCCAGAAGCCTGTCCTGTTCATCCCCTAAACCATCATGCGGGAGACCCAGGGCGCCCTGTTACCAGCAGGTATGCACCACACTAAGACATGTAACCGGAGTCAGTTTCCCAGAGAGAGGCCCTATGTGAGATCGGTGGGAGAAACAGGGTTACATATATGATAATGATTTAAATTATTTTTTTCCATTTAAGGAATAAGTGTTGCATTCAATATAATTTAGTAGTCGTTTTAGTCTTTGAACACTTATTAATTTCAAATATCCACATAAGCAAGAATTTATTATTCAACCTTTTTAAGTACACTGATTTTATAAACTACAGACTCTTCCAGCACTTAAAGAGTTTAAACAGTTTGACTGCATCAATGCGTTATGAGTGCTGTAACTTTTCAATGGCCTTTGGAAGGCACTTGGTATTTTTTTTGTACAGGACAATATACAGTAGAATCCCAGAAAAACTGGATGTTCTGCTGACAGAGAGCAGGAAGCTATGTGCTGGCAGAGTCTCAATTAGACTGTGTTACTCCTTTAGTTCCCTCTACTGGCTGAACTGCCTTAAGCACGCTATGGGATTCCAATAATAGCATCTATCTGACTGATACTCTCTATTATTGGAATCCCATAGCGTGCTTTTAGTTATGATTTTGTATATGAGCTCTGTCTATTGACAGCATCTAGACCTTTTAGATTTCAGTTCTTAGGATTTTAAAATATTTGTATAAACTAAAGGTTGTAATATGTATCCAAGGAGGACCAATACCAAACGGGGGGCTTATGTTCTGCCTAACATCTTTGTTTGACACCTCTGTTTGAGATTATCATAGGTTGGTTTATTGTGACTCATTTACTTAATATACTAATACATTGCATTTATATGTTTGGTGATAATATGTACAACTGTGCAAAGTATTTCTATGTATAGGGATACAATTTGAACATGCTAATTGATTTATATATGGGATATACATTTCCCTGAGTCATTTTACTTATTTTAATTTTATTTTATGGATAAGGAGTTTAAGACATTTACACAATAGTGTTTGGTTGCTTTCTCATTTGTAATGTACTGTGATGCAGATGCTAGCACAGTTCGATTTTATGTTTATGAAAGGTTCTTCAATGTAGGTGTATCTATTAAATATTTTGAATGTAAAAGGCATTTTAACAGATTTTAAATAGCTTCCGGTATGACTAAGTTCATTTGGTGAGAGGGATCTTTGCATACATATTTTCTGCCAATCTGTTTACAACGAACAGTGACGGGGACAGCCAATGAGGCTTGAGCCTGTATTGCAGCAGCAGGGTTCTTAATCGAACTGATTATGCATTTCCAACACATCAGATTCTGTTGGGACTAATTACAAACACTATTTAAGACATGGGTAATAGACCTAGCACTTCTATTGAGCCTGAGGAAGCCGTTTTACGGTGAAACGCGTTGCTCCATCTTTTTTCTTGGACTGTCACGAGGAGGCTTCCGTAGTGATCCAGCGACACTCATTTCTACAGCTGAGCAGCTTGCTTCAAACCAGACGCGGAGGCGAAGCACTAGAGCTTGCAAGAGTCGAGCTGGATCCCTTGTGTTGCTGACACTGACTTTCCCTACATGTGAGTGGACATTTGATGTCAGTCTAATAAATTGTCATTTTTAATTTTGAACACTCGCTCCCATTTCTTGCCTGGGTCTGGTGGTGACCCATGGCAGTGACGTCATCCAGCTATCTGAAGACACCTTATCAGAAAGATATGGATGAATAGAGGACTCTATTAAGAGGCTACATGTGACAAAGAACCCTTTATGAGCCTGTACTTACACATGGCCGTGTAAGTATTATACTATTGTTATCTATTTGTCACCCCCCCACTGCTGGTTTGAAAGACAAGAACCCTTTATGAGCCTGCACGTACACATGGCCGTGTAAGTATTATATTATTATTCATTCTTAACCCCCCCACTGCTGGTTTTGAAGCTTCACCCTAATTTATGACATTGAGGGTGTGAGCATTTGTAGGTTCCCATTAGGAGTCTTATGAAGTTTTACTGCTGACCCCTGCTCCCCCCTTCTTCCCTGTTTTCTCTGTCTTTTGAGGGATCTAGGAAAGATCCCATAGGGGGTCTGAGAAGGTGGTCCTAACAACGTTTACCACTGCGGATTCACTAAGGAGAAAAGAAGATTACCCACCAATCAAATTCATAGTTAGCGCCCGAGGTTTGTTTTGCTTTTGTATTTAGTCGTCAGACAGAATTATTATTTGTGTGGCTGCAGTTCAGTGCGTGTCCGCCCGATTTCAAAGTAAATATCTTTGCCTGTGGGGGACACTGAATGCTACTGTACAGTATATACTCAATGTCTGAAAACAGGTGTCTTTTAGGCCAGATAAAAAGTATAGACATGACAGTAATCCATTGTTAAATGACCTTGGTCACTGAAGATGTTATCAAACGTAGGCGTTTCACATTTTATTATAAACCAGAATGAAGCCTTTAACATTGACTTCAGTTCTGAGTGTCTAAAGAGGCTATCATGGACAGTAACATGATGTTAACTCCTTGTACTACTAGACCACAATACAGTTTCGCTTAAATGATATTTTCTGCAATTAAAGTAGGAACAGATAAGAAGGCAACAATATCTGAGATCTGTGACTATATCATTGACAAGTACGAATACTTTAAAAATTCACCAAACCCGCTTGGTTGGAAGAATTCTGTACGACATAATCTGACTGTGATTGATTGCTTTATTAGGACACCTGCGCATCCTGGCAGCAAGAAAGGAGGTTGTTGTCACTGCACCCATATTTTGCGGGTATGTTTGATCATGGCAACTTCAAAAGGAGAAAGATTGGGACCAACAGATTGCATAATCGTACTTTAGGAGCCGGTCCCTCCAACGTGCCACCACCCGCTTGCCAGCGTCAGCCTGAGTGCCTGCATCAATACCAATAGAGCTACCAGTACGCGACTACCGACACGGAAATCCAGATGAACCTACATCCTGCCTACCTGCCCGACCGAGTACCAGCCTCAACCTGATTATATAGCTCCGTCTGGCTACCTATCCCAATATCATTATCAGCAGGGACCAAACAACTCCATCAGTGAGATGAACCAACACCCCAACTACATGATCGACTTGAGCATCTACGCGCAGTACACCTCTTGCATCAACATTGGGTCACCACCACCTGGTTCTTAAGGTTTATAATCAAGGTAAATATAATGTACGGTATAGTAGTAACTGTATTTCCCAATGACACACATACTGTACTGTATGCGTTTCACAGCCGTAAATGCATTGATGGATGCGCATGAAAGCATGCGTTAATGAATGGACACTTTGGTGTGCATTCACGCATCTGAACTACCTGTATACTTAAAGCAGTTCCCTATACAGCAGTTTAATCATCCCATATAAAATGTTTAACATTTTTTTCTTTCAGAGATGAAAGCGTCTAAACGACAGTCAGAAGATGATGTTGATGGAAGTCAAACAACTATCTTTTAAACTATCATTTTTTTACCTTTATTTTAGCAGCTTTACTATTCTAACAATGTGATATTCATATTCATGTTTCTTAACTTTTACGGTACTTTGTAAATGCTTGTATTTCACGCTTGTTTGGCACAGCACAAACTCTAAGTGATAGATAGATTTATGTGATCACCTTTAATAAAATTTCACACTGCAAAGTGTCATGCTTTGGTTGCAAAAGGTTAGATCAAATGAGCTGTCCCCGGCCGCTGAGAAATTCCACTTCCTAGTGAATGAAACACGGGGCTATTGCGTTCCACTTCCCACACATGCGCATATGACACAAGGCCAGCATTGAACATTGCAGAACAATGGAACACAGAACTTTTTTTTTTTTTAAATTAGGAGAGAATAAATTGCGGGATTTATAGAACACATAATGTGACGAATATTTGTAATAGTTAAGAAAATTTAAAAAATAAATATATCGATTTTTTTATTTTATTTGTTAATGGAATATCATACTCTACAGTATCTGTGAAAATTAATGAAAACATCATGTGCTGGATAATGGGATTTTTTTTTTATATGTATATATTCAATATTAACACTATCAAAAAGACTACATTTCACGCTTGTGGGGCATAGTCATACTGAGCCACTAAATGAGCCAGCTGTGCTGAAGTAGGGCTATCCTGAAAACCTGGCCTGTTTGCGGCCCTCGAGGACTGGAGTTGTGCAGGCCTGCTGTAGATAAATAGAAATATTCCACACATACATGTCTCAGACAGTGATCATCTTTATTTTTTTTTATTATTTCATACAGTTCAACAGTAGACAATAAGACTACATTTCATGCTTATTAAATGCATGTTAAATACATTTTTCTACAGGGGAAAATGTACTGAATTACAGGGTGACAACGAATGTTGTTGAAATACTTTAGGTGAATTCTCCAAAAAGGAGGGTATTGGGGACTGTATCAAGTGAGAGAAAAAGCTAGCTTTTTTCTCTCATTTGGTACAGTCCCCCAATACCCTCCTTTTTGGAGAATTTGCTTTGGAGCAGATGATGGGAACAGTCTTTTAAGGGTTGAGTGGGGGAGTACATTTGTCACTATTTTTATTGCCACTTACCTACACCTTATTTTGCTTGTATCACTGCTCTATAGTTGTGCTATTATTCACTTTAATTGCATACACTTGCACTATTTGCACTTTATACTATTATTGTATTGTATGTCTTTATTTATACAGCACCATTAATGTACATTGAGCTTCACAGTAGTAATACATGTGGTAATCAAATAAATAACAGATAATATAAATAACAGGTCATGGGAATAAGTGCTTCAGACATAAAAGTAACATTAAGGAAAAGGAGTCCCTACCTAATTGGTAGGTAGGGAGAACGTACAGAGACAGTAGGAAGGTGTTCTGGTAAGTGCGTGTGCAGGGGGCCAAGCTATATGTATCATGTGTCCATTATAATTCACAGTGCTATTCATATGCTTCTTTAAGCAAGTGTGTCTTAAGGTGGGTCTTAAAGGTGGATTGAGAGGGTGCTAGTCGGTATTGAGGGGAAGGGCATTCCAGAGGTGCGGGGCAGTAAGTGAGAAACGTTTAAGGCGGGAGAGAGCTTTAGATACAAAGGGATCTATCTTTAGATAGAAAGAAGACATCCTTGAGAGGAACGCAAGAGTCGGGATGGTGCATAATCACTAGGAGTGTTAGAACACCACATTTTGGTTTTGTTATCGAAATACTGTAGGTGTCTGGTCAGTCAATTTGCCTTTTGTAGAGACTGATCAGACACTTATCCCCCCTCAACCTCCTTGCAACTATCAAGTTTTAACGACTCCCTCAGGCTTCCATGTTCCTCTATCCAAAGATCTTGCCCCTGGCACACAAGGTTTGAAAAAAATGAGCACTGTCTCATCTGTTGTCATTGAGAGAGGGGGGATTAGGATAGGCTATTGCTTGTCTAGAAGTACACATTACAATAGGCAAGAACGTCTCCCCCCTCTTCCAGTCTGTGAATGAGAAGTAAGGAAAAGGGGGGATTACTGTAGGATTGTGAGTAGACAGGGAATGATTACGTAAAGTCCACACTAAAGGTGAAACCTTTTAGCAAATATAGCTAACATACAGTATCCGAATATCTGAAAATGTTTACCACATACAGTACTACAGATAGATTTGTATATCTTAAGTGCACTTGTGCTAAGATAATTTGCCATGATACAAATCTTTGTGCTAAATGCTGATTAAGCACCTACTGATTATTCAAGTTTCATCCAGATACTGTACTGATGATTTGTGTACTGTAAGGCAAAACAACTTTCCATAGTGATACACGTGCGCAGAAATGCTATGACATGCATATGCGTTTCAACCAGGCTTCACAGCGAAACGCATGTACAGAACACTACTACTAAAAGTGCGATTATTAATATTGAATATTGTCTTTTTATTTACAGTCCAAGACGTCCAAGAGCCAGCCAGTTCTAAGAAGAAAAATAAAAGAAGATTGTAAATTTGGAAGAGACGACTTTGTAGTTGCACATTATTAATTTTGACTTTAAAAATACTTTTTGATGTGTTCGAGTTTGTACTCTTTACATTTCAATTAAATACACTTACTGTACAGAGAGTACATCTGTGTGATATCGGATCATGCACATGAATGGGCATAAGTGACGGGTTGCATTTCAGTTAGATTTCGAAGACACAATACAGTAACTCAAGATCGCCGACCTGTGTTTTTCGCCGGTATTGCAGACAATGCTAAATTTCCTTTTTCTGCCCTCACAGGCAAACCGCGGGCAAAATTAACAGTCGCCGCGGTGCGTGTCAATAGGCAATACAGGGAAAAGCATAAAGAGGTCAACCAAACCCAGGACTTCATCTGTACGTGCATGGTGAGATTCCACTGTGGGGAAGCTGGAAAAAACACAAAGTAAAAAAGAAGAAAAGAAACAAGAAATACTTATAGGAAGATTATTCAATCAACTGAGGATCCAGAGCTTCATGTAAAAATGAGGATCCGTCATTGCAGGTCATGGATTACAAATATTGGATTGATTTTTTTAAATGACTTTTACAGTTTTTGGCCATCAGGCCTTTGATTGTTTTTTATGTTTTTTTTCATTTTTATTTCTTGGTGGCCATTGGGCTTTTTTTTCGATTGGTTAATGGGGGCTACATTTCAAGGGAGCTACATCCCTGAAGAGACATCCTTCATCAGGGTAGGGTTACCACAATTTATTACAACTTCACATTGATTGCCATAGTGACAATGAATGGGTTTATGTTTAAAATATAATTTTTATACTTTTTAATACTTTTATTTCTAATGTTGATTTTTTTTTGCTGGTTACTGTATGATTTTAGATAATAGGGCTATTGGTCATAACTCAACAGTGGGAGGGGGGTGGGGAGGAGGGAGAGGGGATATGGTTGTTGGGGGAGTAGTGTGGTTTGGTGGTGGGGTAGTTGCCCTGGGGAGGGTGGTTAGGCCCATGAGGGGGTTGGTGGTGGTAGGGGTTAACCTCTTGTTTGCCTTAGCGGTTGGTAAATCATTACATGGCAATGGTTTACTGGCCACTTAGGATGCTACAGTAAATGGGGTAGGTAGTGTAGTTTTAGAAATATTAACTCCTCTGATGCCTATCGTGAACGTTGGTAGACACAGGCATCAAAGGAGTAATGCAATTTCTACCAAAAGATTGTGTAATAATTGATATGACTTAACCTTATGGTAGAAATGACATTACCCTCCCCCATGATTGCACCCTGGAAAATATTACTGCAATATTCATCATAAAATTGCAGTAATATGACAAATCCCCCAGCCCATCCTCCCCCGGTGCAATATTAACTCAATTGTAACAGATTGACGACACTAGGCCTATGATCGATTTCATTTTTGTCGTATACTGTCTATTTGGTTTAGTTGAACACAGAGACTTCACAGACACAGAGAAGTGGCTTCATTATATATTGGATAAGAACTTTAGTGTCAGCCCTATGGTGAATATTTACATGGAGGTCAGTAAAGCTGTCAGTACCTGATGTTAATATTAGAGATGGGCAAAAGTGTCAAAGTTTGGCCAGCAAATGTAAGCGCAAACTTTTCATTTTCATTGTTGGTTCTAACATCTCGAACAGATGTCTATCCACTGGTTATACTAAGCAGTGTTTGGGAGTGGTATATATATAGCACTTGGGCCTCTCATCCTGTCTTCTTCCTTCTTCCCTCAAAATTGCATGCCATTTCATTTCATTTCAAGATAGGCGAACTAAATCTTTTGGGATGAATTCGCGAACGTTCGTCCAATGCAGATTCAAACTTTTGAGAAAAGGTTTTCCCATGTCTAGTAAATATGGTAATATCATTATAATCTTAAAAGATTTACCAGTCTATGGAAGCCAACACAAGTAATCCTTGCTTATTAAAAGCCATATCCAAGATCTTACCCAGTTCAAAAGGACATAAGGACATTGGTTCACAGCATAGCATGAGAGACATTCATTCATAGCACAGCATGTTATTCAGTTGTTACATTTACCTCTTCAGGCTTTGCAGAACACGATTTCTCTTGCAAGATGAGTTAATCACTATTTAATGTCATTCTTGGAGTATACCAAGTCCCTTTAATGTTAGTCCAAGCAAATTGCTACCTTATGCCCCTTTGATTCTTTTCCCCCTCTAGTCACCAAGTTTTCAAATTTCCCTATGGAAAATCATAAGGGGAGTTAAACAAATCATCTGCACATAATGGGGGTATTTACTAATGTTAGGTCTTGCACCGGCAATGCAATGCTTAGCATTAGTTGGGTGTGCTCTTGGTTGTGAATTTTCTAATTGTTTAGTGAATGAAGGAAGTTGTCGCTAAAGAAAAAACATTTTTGTGATTGTGTTTTAAAAATACAGATGTCACCTTCTCGTGTGTTATTTACTATATTTGCATTGGAGAAGCTGCATGCTCAGTGTACATGCGACACATATAGGCGGTCCTCGCTTTCCAACATTATATTTTACTTCGAACAGCATATCCGACGCTTTATAATACATCCCAATGGGCATTTTTCCCACGCCAAAACGCCTTATCCGATGCTCATATGACGCAATGCCAAGTTCATACAATCGGCCAATCACAAAAGGTGCAGTTCAGGGAAATCGTCCAGCTCAGTCTGTGTGAAAGTTTATTGGTGTATTTATGAAAATAACGATGTCTGATAAAAGCAAAAATGCCAGTGATGTTGCTCAAAAACGGAGTAGAAAGCCTGTTACTTTAGAGGTAAAATTAAACATCATAAAGCATTCTGAGAAAGGAAACCAATACAGAAATTGGCCGCACATTGGATATACCTCGTACAACAATTATGACAATTCTGAAAGACAAGGCCAGAATATTGGAACAGTTTAAGGGCTCAGCTCCTATGCCAGCCAAAACAATAAGGCAATGTGACGGACATATTGCTCAGGGTGAAAAACTCCTCATCATATGGCTGGAAGATCAATCCCAGTGTCATGTGCCCATTAGTTTAGCCTTAATTCACGCCAAGGCTTTGAGTCTTTTTGAGGACATTAAGCACCAGCATGGACAAGGGTCCAAGGATAAAACATTCACTACAAGTAAGGTCTGGTTTATGCGTTTTAAAGACTGGGCAAACTTGCATAACATTAAAGTGATCGGGGAAGCTGCTAGTGCTGATGACGAGGACAATGCAATTTAAATGGGGTTTGGCATAATTGTGCCCTGATTTTGTCTCTGATTTCCAAGGCATTACAGAGACAGTTGCAGAGGTTAATCAAAGTGTTGTGCAAATGGGTAAAGATCTCAAATAAGAGGTGGAAACAGAAGATATTGAGGAGTTGCTGGCATCACATTCTAAGGAGTTGAGCAATCGTGACCTGTTGCAATTAGAACAGGAAAAAATTGCAGATGGAGAGGCACAACAATCTGCTGAAGTGATTCCTCCTCATAAATCCTTAACAACAAAACTGTTGAGTGAGACATTTATGCACATTGATAGTGGTGTGGCCATATTTGAGGAAAATGACCCCACCGTTGAACGCAGTTCTTCAATCAGTCGAGGAATGTCCAACCTAATCGGCTGCTACAGAGAGATCTACAGGCAAGAAAGGATCTGTCCAGACTTCGTTAAAGAGCTTCTTTAAGAGGACAAAATCATCCAATCCACCTAGGACTCCTGGAAGTAGTCCATCTACATCACCTCCAAGTAGCCCAGCCCAATCCCATCCAAGAAGCCCTTACCAATCCGCTCCAAGAAGCACTTCCCAATCCTCTCCAATAAGTCCTTCCCAATCCCTTCAAGATACCCACCAATCACCTTCTTCCTTCCTCCAATAATTGATATTGCTCATACTGTACGGTATATCATTTTATTATACAGTACTGGATTCAATAAATCTAATTATTATACATAATTTCTGTGTGTACTGCATATATTATTGCCTGAGTACAATATTCTCTGTCATTGTGTGTTAAAACGGTCTTTAGGAACGGACCTTCAATGTGTAACAGTGATGCTATGGGAAAATGGGTTTTGCTTTCTGACGCTTCACTATCCGACGTCATTTTCAATAATGCATTGTATCGATAACCAAGGACCGCGTGTATATGTGTTTACTGTTACAGGTCATTTACACTGCCACCTGTCTGATGATGGTAAGAAATCTTCCCAAAATATTTTAGCCAATCGCTAATAAGTTACTATTTACTAAAGCCCAATTAACATTTTAGTGGTAGCTCATTTTAATAGTTACGTTAACAAGTTTTCCTTCCTTACGCTATTTATATACCCGGAACACTTCTCCAGTATTGCTCGAGGCTGACAGTGACAGGGATTCGCAGCAGGAGCAGGCTATATTCCTGAATCACATTGGCATAGTGCAGCAATCAGTCTCTCTCTCTCTCTTTCTGTCTCTCTCTCTGTCTCTCTCTCTCTGTCTATCTCTCTGTCTATCTCTTTCTCTCCTGTAATTGCTCCACTTTTGTCCTGGTACATACTGTATGCGCCTTTTTTTTTTAAATAGGTAAGGTGCCAATGGATAAATACACATTGGTACATAGAATATCTCAGTAGGGAGATTGGTCTTTAAATTGACAAAATATTAAATGAACAATATTATTATTATTGACACAGATACAAAGCTTACACTGTTACAGTTATGGTACTTGGTGGAATCTCATAAGCGGAATACAATATGTACAAAGCATGAGCTACATAGATTGTAGGGTGAAGGGAGAAATGTATTTCCTAGGCTGCCCATGTAGAAAAAGGCACTAAGAATGCACATTTAAAGCTTTGCACCCTCTCTGATTCCTCTTTAATTTGACTTGCTTATGTAATATGGCTAGCTACTTTGGAAATAACATTACAATAACTATTTGTTGTTGAAATATTATTATTTGTGTTAAGTAACTAATAATAGGTTATTAAGTGTGTATGATTCAAACATCAACATGTGAAGAACCCACATCACTCTACTAAGCTTTTTTTCACGACTTCTAGCACGTCACTGGTGTTCATACTGTAGAATGGTTATCTGAGTCTGATCAAAAACCTTTCAACCAAGTGTATGGTCATGTGCTATCTATACATACTTTAAATTTAAAATAAAACAAAAAAATCTATTACAAACACCTACAAATCACCCCACTTAAAGCAAACTCTTACAAAATAGTTTTGTTAGGCTATGCAGAAAGTTCTCTGTGTTCTTGTCATTTAGCCAAGGTTTTTTTTCTACTATACTCCCACAATCAAAATTACATTTATAGCTTTATACAGGGCCACCGACAGATTTCCTGGAGCCCAGAACTAGATACTCCACCTGTCTCACCTTTCTTACTCTCCCCCTCACTTTTTATCATTCCTCCCTCTTTTTCTCATTCCCCCTCTCGTTCAGCCCCCTCTCTCCTCCTCTTCACTACCCCTCTCTAACAGCTCCTCTCTCACTCACCCCTCTCATACCCCCTCTCTCTCTCTCATTTCCCCTCTCATACCCCCTCACAATTTTTCACTCCCCCTCTCTCTGACCAACTGTCTCTTACTTCCCCCTCTCGCACTCTTCCCCATCTCTCCCTCACTCCCCCTCCCCCTATTTATCTCCCCTTCTCACTCTTACTTCCCCTGTGTTTCTCTCCCCACTCCCTCTCACACCACCTCCAATGTTCCCTCCCTCTCCCTCTCTCACTCCCCCTCTGTAATTCTCCTACCCCGTCTCCCCTTATTTAATTCTTCCCCACTCCATCTCTCCATTGTATTACCCCCATTACTCTCCCCTTTTTCACCCCCCTCCATATTTCTCCACTGCCCTCTCACTCTTCCCCCTCTCTTAAAATGTTACCTGGGGGGGGAGGCTCAGGGCAAGATGGGCCTGCAGTGCAGGGAAGCAGGGTCTCCATGGCTGGATGTTCGGCCCAACTTCTGGTTGGCTGACATTTCAGCACTGTCCGACTGGAGCACCTGGGAGGGTGGTGGGGAGATGGGGGGAGGGCGGTGTTGGTGGGGATGTGCTAGAGAGGGAACCATGGCTGAATTCTCTCATTTGACAAGTTAAATACTCTGTCAGTCTTTATGGCCGCTTGCTGGTGTAACGGTTGTTCCCCCACCCTATGGGAGGTTTCCCTGTTACCAGGTGTATGGTGCATGCTACCTGTAGGCTCACAAGAGGATGAGGTGTCCGCCGATTGTTGAGGGGACTGCAGGACAGGCTTCTGGGGTACATACCCGACATTTACTCCATGGTACTCAGCGCCTCTATCTGCTGTAGGCTCCAGATGTATGAAGGTAATCTCCTACAGTAGAACAGACTCCACTCCCCCAGGAAAGATTACACACCAGGCAGGAGGTATATGAAACAGGAACCAGTTTATTCTCTCTGTACACAGCACAGTCGGTAGGCAGCTCTGCCTCAGGCAGTCACAGCTCTCAAACTTCAGATTGTCCCTGGAACTTCACTACGGGTCAAGGGCCCCCACAGCAGTCCTAGATCTTCCATGATCCTCTAGCAGGACCAGGGGTATGGGTAATCACTCACTTCCCAAAAGGGAAGTATCCAGGGCCTGCCAGTGCACAGCAGCCTGGGTGTGATACCTTGTCTCTCTCAATGGTAGAGGCTAACTAACAATTTGGTGATGCAACCCCCTTGAGTACAGTAGGGGGAAGGTACCAGGTCTGAACCCAGGATTGGGCGACCTCAGACCTAATTCCACCTCTTCCCCTATCACTCAAAGGTACTGTCTTGAGTGGGGAAAACCCATGATTGATCCCAACACTGCCTGCTGTTACCAGGACTGATATGTCAGTACAGGGTAGAATAGTAGCCACACCCAGCCATGGCTACACTGGGATCAGCCTTGAGCTTTTTTTTTTTTTTTTACAGGTTTCCCTTCTCTTTTACAGTATCCTGTGTA
This sequence comes from Ascaphus truei, assembly GCF_040206685.1. NCBI lineage: Eukaryota > Metazoa > Chordata > Amphibia > Anura > Ascaphidae > Ascaphus > Ascaphus truei. The sequence goes on from NC_134485.1 coordinate 223,598,896, forward strand.
TGGTATCTCCTACAGCATATACTTTAAACAGTACATAGCCCTATGTACCATATTACCTTTTTTATTCATATGAATGGGAGTAATTGGTTGAACCTTCGAGCAGTTGATAAATGAAGCCAGCCATTCACAGAAAAGTGCTCACAAAAAGGGAAATGACACAGCAATTGTTTCACTACTTTAAAGCAGCAATCCTGCTTTCCGCTTTTTTTTTTTTGCATTATAGGTTTGAAGCAGGGAGTCTCTGGAGCTGAACTGCACTAATTTCAGCTCCGGGGAACCCCTTGCTTCCCAAGATACAGACCACAGTAATAGCTCCTGCTGTGCTGTATGGGTAGGGCCGGCCTCAGGCTTTGTGGGGCCTAAGGCGGCATGCTGACAGTGGAGCCTCCCCCCTGTATACCTTGCTGAATAGCCGTCCGGCAGCATCGCGATGTCAGTTGACGACTCACCATGGCAACGCGATGCTACAGGAGGTGGCCTGCTCCAGAAACGATATGACGCACATGCACACACCACGCCCTCCCCCACCTCTCTGCTGTCCTCTCTCTCCACGTGCACCAGGTTCCTTCCAACCGGAGGAGGGAGCTGGAGAGGCGGGGGGGGGGGGGGTCACGTGCTCCCTTCAGCTCACCCCTCCGGTCAGGTTGAAGTTGTCACCGACGAGAGGAGGTAGAGGAGGGCGCGCAGGGGCCCCCGAAGGCGCGGAGACTAAGGTGGCTCCTCGCCTTGCCCTAAGGCCGACTCTGTGACTAAAAGCAGAAGCTATCAAAATGGCGGATTTAAAGCTCCCACGTCACGCAGCCCAATAGGAAGCCGTGACATCATCCCGGGAGCTCAAATTAATGAGGTTCATCTCCAGGACCCTCTGCTTTCCACCTATTAAAAAAAACACATGTTCTGCTGCTTTAAGATACCACAGTCACATCAGTGAGAGAAGTGATGCCTGATTTTAACCTACTTCTTTGCAATAGGGTTTATGATGTGTCGTGACATCGGCAAAGGTTATAAAAAAAAATAGCTATTTAACTGGTTTTGTAGTAATATTTTCTGTAACATTATATGTAATCAGTGTATACTGCACATACTGTAACAGAAACATGAAGGCCCAATGGATCTGCTCTGTAGAGTTTGTCATCTAATTTGAGTAATTTATGTAGAGGAACATTGTATTGTATTGTATTGTATGTCTTTATTTATATAGCGCCATTAATGTACATAGCGCTTCACAACAGTAATACAATAAATAACAGATAATATAAATAACAGATCATGGGAATAAGTGCTTTAGACATTAAGGAAGAGGAGTCCCTGCTCCGAGGAGCTTACAGTCTAATTAAGTTACTTTCCCACAAGCACAGTGATTACATTGGTAATTCACCCATAGAGATAGGCAAAACTTTCAGCCGCAACTCAATCTCAAAAAGGCAGGAGGGAGAGAGCTTTTCTTCTATGTATATCCCCTCAAACCTTCCTCCAAATAACATAGGGAGAGACACCTTTGGCGATCTCTAATTCTGACCTAGCATCATATCACTTTGCCGAGAGCTACGCTTCAACGAGTTAGCCAGAAGAGGTCACCACAGCTCTTCAATCACACGAAAGAAAATAGGAAGTATTTAGGTGTTTGTTTTTCTCAGCGTGATGCAATGAAATACGTTTAAAAAAAATGAACGTCACGGTTTAATGTCGCTGTTATGTGTAGGTTGAACATAGTAGCTTTGATGAAAGAAACAATAGATTCATGTTTTCTATGTTAAATAAAAAGCACTGCAGTTTTATATTTGCTTTGCTTTGCGAGATTTCACCACAGAAGATTTACAAGCAAAAATCGGCACATACATGAAATCCAATTTGACTCATTTGTGTTAATAAAACAAAAATCCCCTTTGCTGAGGTTTGTGAGGGATTTACTGTGAAGATCAGGGAGGTAGCAAATGGTAGCAATCGGCAGAAGATTCAACCCTATTAGGAAAAAGACAAAGCAGTGAAAGCTTTTATTGTTATATGGCATAGCAAATATGCCCTTTTTCAGTTGGTTTGCGCGATGTTGAGGCTGCCATGCACGGTGGTTCAGTGTGATTTCCAGTTTATTCTGGTTCTAGCAATCAGGACATTTATACCAGTGTGTGTGCGCTACGATGTCTAAATAAGGTTATCAGACTTCCTTATAAGTCATTTTATTCTGTTGTGTTGGGAGAAATAGCTAAGGAACAAAAAAAAACAGAACAAAACCCAGCTGGCTTCTTACCAGATCTCTTTTTGTGTTGCCAGAAGACATGCTTTCTAATTAACAACATTGCATCTATTGTTTAGAGCAGTCAATTCTTATGGGAGCTTTTGATCTTTAGAGGGCTGCTGCAGTTTTTAAACTGGCAGGAAAATTACAACAACTATACACAACGATTCATGTTTTGTATAACAGGATAAAGATTGTTTACAGTAATAATTAGGGCAAGGAGGAAAAGCTTTGACACGATTTAGACTCTGACCCTAACACGGAGTTTCATTATATGGTAATTATTGAGTTGGAGGTAAACATTTTCAGAAGCTTTTTTTTTAAATTAAGTTTAATTGTAGTCAAATTGCATAGCACAGTAACTACATATTTATGTTGGGTGCTTCGAGTAAAGATGTACGAATGTGTCCAAAAGTGGTTTGCCAAATTATTGACAACTTTTTCATAATTTTCACCAAAGTCGCAACATTTTGCTTTGATTGTAAATGAGGAAACATTTAGCAAAAGTCACACATTTTGCAGAGAATTTAGTTTCGCCAAAGCCTTTTTAAGATTTCGGACCCTGAAATAGAGTTTTGCTTGAGTACCCACTGACATATACTGTACCTCCCAAATCACTATGCGGCGCAACACAAAGCCTATTTGCATATTTAAATGACTGTATTTGCATATTCTGATGAGCATATTTCCCCGGTATCTTCTATGTGTTCTCTCTTCTCCCCCCCCCCTTATGTCCTCTCTCATGGAATACACTCTTTTTTTTTTTTTTTGCCAAATATTGATTACATGCATATACAATGTGATTTCTAATAATAAAAAATTATGTCAAGCAATTAGGCCACTAGGCCCTGAACAAGTACTACTCCCATCTCCATGGTAACGTGAAGAGTCGAATGAGGGATGACACTGATTAAAATTCTCTGTCACTAAAACACTGACATGTACATGTATATGAACCAACCAGAATCTCACGCATTGTGATGGGTTGAGAGATGGTGCTCAAAAAAGCAAATGTATACTCTATCCAAGTATATGTATTTAATCCATTAATATCCGGAGTGCTATAAAGATATCTCAAAAGAAAGACCATATGTGTATATAACCCAGGAGAGATTAGGACTTTATGGTGTCCACTTGACAGCCACAATACTTTCCTCCATAAGGGATAATGCAATACATATGCAGCAAAGGTAATAGATAGAGGGCTAAAGTCCGTTACCTGCTAACATCCTGCTAGGGTAATCCAGACACTCCAGGGCGTGCAGTCCGTCGATGGATATTCAATAGGTAATCTAGCCACGCCTCCCCTCCTCCGCTTGTCTCCTAAGGGCTCGCTCAGACAGGCTGCTGCGGCAGCTTGCTAGTGTTCGCGGCCCTGCCGCTCGCTCCTGCAGCACAGCGATCTGAGCTCAAACTGCAGGAGGCAAATGGAGGCGTTTGGGGGCATGTAACGAGCGCGTCACGGAGCTGGTTCGCCTTTATTGACTGTAGCCCCAAATTTCAATTTGGGTTGTGCTGGCAAAATGTCGCAGCGACAATGCTGCACTTTGTCGCCGGTGGAGTTTTCAGTTTGAAAACACACACCGCACAACCCAAATTTGCGACGGACGTGCGCGGGCACCTCGCATCGCCTTCTGTCTGAGCTCAGCCTAACTGAAGTTCAACATGACACTCGGCGGCATCGCGAGGATGATGTCACCGGATCGTACTGCCGCCCCGGAGCTGGTATAATCGTAGCCTTAGTACTGGTCCTCTCCAGGCAGTGTATGGGTTAATCCTTACAGGCCTTACTGTGTTGCACTATGTGTGACATATTTGTTGCAAGTTAAAGGTTAGAGTCTGGTACCGCCTTTATTTTAGAAGCTGCTAGAAGGGTCACCTGACATGGAGTGATCCTGTTCTAACTGTTTAGCCCATCCTTAGTCTGTCCAGTAACAGGGCAGGTTTTGCTCTTTTTCCCCAGATCTCAGGCGGACCAGAGGAGGGGATCTCACCTGTATATAGTTTTGTCATTCTGTAATACGGTAGGCAACAACCTGTATTGTTTTCTAGCTTAGGGTATGTTTCCCAACTTACGGCCCTATAGATTCCACAGCAAAGGAACTCTACCACAGCAGGGAATAGATTCATATCACAGGGTTCGCAGGAGGCGCTGGGGGCTCTGTTAGGAATTTCAGACAGCAAGTTGCCTGATCTGACAAAGGCAACAGCAAAAGATTTGAAAAATAATTGAGCTATCTATAAACCTCAAGGGGAGGACACCAGTGTGAAGGGGGTCTATTGTCATCTGGAAACCAGTCCTGTTGCTGCTCTGTGTTGTCTGTTATTAAAATGTAATAAGTTCCTGGAGCCCTCAATGTATTCACTCACTCCTCACAAAGAGCCAGCACAGATCCTCAGCCCCGAGAAGAACAAGGTAACCACTGTGCACCCACCTACACATTTTCCAAGCACAAATCCTGCTTAAAAGGGACAACTAGACTATTGGGACTTTATATTCTGACTGTGCACCCTATCCTTTATGCTGTGGGGATAGGGGTGTTTCACATGTATGACATGGCATTGTTTTCAGCAACTAGTATTCAGTCGTACATGATTCTCAGGTATTGTAGTTAATGCGAATGCATCCTTATTTAAAAAATCTTTTTTTAGCCTCACTGTATTATTGTTGATTTTGTGCCCTACAAGTAATCGTCCTCTTACAATTTGTCAGCAAGCCATATCTGCCCTTTCACTGTCCAAAAGAAACACAACGGGTCCACCCACCACATTCCTTCCCTGTCTAGAGCTGAGAACAAAACAGAAGGAAAAAAATCTCCACTCACAGAAAGATTCCAGCTGCGCTATTTAAAAGAATATTTTTTTCCTCTTCTGTGAATGTATTATATATAACATATTAACGATTGCTTTATTTCTCAGTACATGTAATTTATATTGACTCGTGCGACCTTCTTTTCTCTATATAGCAATTAAAGGGAATGTGTCATGTCTTTGGCCACAGAGGGCCTGGCCTACAAAGGGATAGGAAGGGGTTAAGGTTAGGGGGAAGGGAGGGACAGGCAGGTTATCTGACTATTCAATCAAAGGGGGGGTGGGCGGGCAGAGCTTCCCAGTGGGGAAATAAAAAGGAGAATACAATAAAAAGATGCGGACATTGAAAACGTACAATTCAGTATCGGTGCGCGCCGATCACACTGATTGGAGAGTCCAAAATCCATTATCTGCCAGACATGAGAGGAATATTCAGCAGCCTGCGTGACCGCTCATGCATACTCATGGACGCCGTCACAGAGCAGAGCCAGGGAGTAAATCACCAGGCACCGGACCAGGAACACCAATGACCCAGATCGTCCTAGAAATGACATAAACATCCTGAAACATTGCGTACTTCATGTACATCAAATGAATGGGAGTAAAGGCGTGCTGAAGCTTAGCACCCTTTTTGGATCTGAGCCGACTGTATGTGTTACATTTTTTATGTTACATGGTTATTTTTTTTGGAGATGACTTAGCTATTACCCATTTGTTTTCATGACAGATACTTACTCCTTTACTCTCTGACTGAATATCTTTCTACTGAATAATTATTTATTTATTTATTTATTTATAAAATATTTGACCAGGAAGTAATACATTGAGAGTTACCGCTCGTTTTCAAGTATGTCCTGGAATAGAGTTAAGACAAATAATACATGTTTACAAGTACAGTTACATAAATGAACAGGGTATACATTATATACAAGACATAGCATGCACAGTTAAAGAAAATATATATTGTGAGCGTATGAAACAGTTACAGACCAGGTTAAAATGTGAGACAGCCTTAGATTTGAAAGAACTTAAACTGGTGGTGGATGTGAGAGTCTCTGGTAGGTTGTTCCAGTTTTGGGGTGCACGGTAGGAGAAGGAGGAACGTCCAGATACTTTGTTGAGCCTTGGGACCATGAACAGTCTTTTGGAGTCTGATCTCAGGTGATAAGTGCTGCAAGTGGTAGGGGTGAGGAGCTTGTTCAGGTAGCTGGGTAGCTTGCCCATGAAGAATTTAAAGGCAATACAGGAAAGGTGAACTTTGCGCCTAGACTCTAGTGTTGACCATTAATTAGTTCTTTTTCTTTCATAAGCCCTCTAATGCATTTTCTGGAGCCCTTAAGCCCCTTGAGATGGATTCATCATGCTTCTAGATCTACTGTATATGTGGTTTAGGTTAATAAGCTCCATTGACATTTGATTATATCCTCTGCCATCTTCTACAGTCCTTGGCTAGGTAATATATATCTATATCTATCTCTCCAGAAGCTCCATACCGTGAATCTGTTAAAATAAATGTTATAGTACTAAAAAATCAGAGCTGTAGCGTTAAAAAAAAATATGTATATATATTATTATTATATCTTTATTGTCCTTAAACTTTTAAGTTCAACATACAGTAATAGTGAGTAATGAAGAAAATGTTCAAGGTCCTTTCAGAGGTGATGAGAGTGGAAAATACCACTGAAAGTTCAAATGTTCTCGAGCTTAAAACTGTGTGACAAAAAGGCAAGCACTAGTTAAAATGTAATATTGTTTTGAACTGAAAGAAAGATGATGAAAATGAGCAAAATTAGACATGAAACTTGGCAAATTCTCCCTGTGGTTGTTATTGAGAACTTATTTTAACTTATTGTGATGCACGAAACAAGTCAATCAAAATGGTTACAGATTGTTATATCAGAGTAGGCATTGGTCAATCAATATAGAATCTCTAGGCTTTAAAAAAATAATAATAAAAAAAAAAAATATATATATAATCACTACATGCTTAGTCATCTTTACCCAAGCATAATTTATATTTTTCCATTCAAACTAAGCATTTTATTGTTGCTAAATAGGAGTTTATTGTTCTGTCCCAAGCTCACTGGGGCAAGTGAGTAGAGACAGGCAGCTTAACTCGATCCCGTATACCAAGCTAGGGAAATCTTCTATTTGATGAAGTGATTATTGGGCAACAACAATACAAATATAAAGGGAAAGGGTATGGAGGGAAAACACTGTGGGATGGGAACAATGGAGGGGAAAGGTAGCCATGATGGCAAGTGAGATAATGCTGGGTAATGGGGATAGCTACAATATGGTATCAGGGATACGTAAATTACAATGACGTCGACAGAGGAGATGAATAAGGTCACTGCTCAAGATGGCTGCTGGCTGAAAGAGAAAGCATACACGCATGGACAAGCAGGAAATAAGTCAAGGACTATGCCAACTAGCAAGAGGAGGAGGGGCAGTCTAACTTACAAAGAAAAAGTGGCATTGCCAAGGCAACTGGCTGAGAAACTAACAGGGAAAGTTACATTTGTAACAAGCTAAGGCTGGGGAATGACAGCAGCCCGAGAACAGAGAAAATATACAGTCTGTTTCCAGGACACTATTCTTCAAGGATTTAGGGGAGAGTTTGGATACTAATAGTATATCCCTGCCATCCAGAATTTCATTTGTAGGTGTCACGGGAAACCAGGACCTTTACACCTTTTTACCAGGAACATACAATGAGCAAAACAAGTTAATGAAATAAATTATACATTTATTCACAGGAAAAGGCAAATGCACAATATTTCCCAAACTACATAAAAAAGACACTTGCTAAATGGGGTACAAAACTAAACTCTCCTAGGTGCATGGAAATCCTACATAACGATTTTCTCCTGATTGAGACTTGGCCTGCAATTTCCTGGAACTGAAATCAGCCTGCAGTTTCAGACGCCACCCCTCTCCTCTCTCCAGATGTCTGGATTTTAACTCACTAGACATGGTGCTTAGAATCTGCAAAACTGATTGGCTCAGGGGGTTATAATACTTACTGAGTTTCATTCACAGAACCCTGCAGCCAATCCGGGCGTGGGAACATGTCCCACCTGCCAATCAGAGCGGGACTCATCTAGCTGATGATGTCAGAGGCAGGGGGCATGTTTTACGCCCTGTGGGCGGGACATATGTTCTTGCCAATAGGAAAAGCACCTATGATCGCCATCGTTTCCCTAGCCAGCCTATTGTCTCCCGCTGGGCAGGTGCCACTGCGTCTAGCAGACCAGAGGGTCCCACCCAGGAGGTCTCTGTTCACCGTACCCTGCCCTGTCCACTTAGCACCCCGACACCTCTCAACATCCAGTCTCCTCTTTCATGTATGGATTCTATGCAGACCAGCTGGCACCTTAAACATATGCCCAGGCTGACTGCATAGAGCCTTATAGTAAATGTAAAAAACACCATAAGTCATACATTATTACAGCATACATTTTGGGTTACCTCATATTCGGTTGGGGCACCCACAAACCCAATGCAGGTTCTGGGACACCTTGGCACTATCTGGGGTACCCCCCTTAACCTAGGGATTCCCTCAGCTACAGGGATACTTTTCATCAATGTGCCTCATTTTACTGTGCACAACGCATATATGTAATTAACACAGTTTGTTAATAAAATATACACTTTAAAAACATGGTATGGGGGATAGAATAAAAAGCTGCACTTTATTTTTCACTAGCCATATTCCCCACACACTATTGCATATTATGGATTCTAAGAATTCCTTCACAACCTTATATGTATGGTTGGAGCATCTCAGAACCCCTATACCAGTTCTGAGTGACCTGGGCATTTACTGAGTATCCCCATTAACCTAGGGACCTTTTGACTATTTCAGGGACACCTCACATCCCTATGCCTCTTTTACCTTTATGGTCTGTGCTGAAGCAGGGAACCAACCCATGAACCCCTATATAGGTTCTGGGTGACCTGGGCATTTACTGGGTATCCCCATTAACCTAGGGACCACTGGACTGTTTCAGGGACACCTCACATCCCTAAGCCTCATTTACCTTTTTGGTCTGGGCTGAAGTAGGGAACCCCTAGTGGTGAGTCACGAAAGCGTTTTCAAGGGGAGATATCGCAGGAACATGTGTCTACATATATCCAGAAATCAGACCTTATTCCTGGGTATATTTTTAGGGGAACCAGCCACTCTGGACCCTGACTAGCTATGCACATTCTGACAACACTTTCTCTGCAAAAACCCCCCTTGAAACTCATACCACGGCAATCTCTGCTTGCTGGCACATCTGGAAAGGTAAAAACACATCAAATACGTTATTGTCGCACAATACATTTTATGCATTACACAGTATTGGGCTTAAGAGCTGACTCTTCGTGAAGACGGGTAACCAAATGGGCTTAAACCTTTATTTGAGAGCTGGTTACCCCCCTACCATCACAGTGGTGCACCATAAATGCTTTTTAATTACATTAGCAGACGGGTACCATGGAAGGATAAAGTGCTACTCAGACTGTGTCCAAGGGCAGTTGTAAAATCCTATGTGTAGCCCCCTGTTAACAGCCCAGGCTATACCTATCTTCCTTCTACTGCGATAAGCCCTGTTAAGATCAGGCGCCAGTATCCATCATGGGTTTTCCCCCTTCATAGCCCTATCCTGAGTGGTAGACGCAGCCCTGGACTCTGCTGCAGGCGTGAGCAAGAGGGGAGGTTCTGCTGACACCATGAGGGGAGGGGCTAGCTCTATATTTAGCAGCCAACTCCGGTGAGTGGCGGGTCTTCTTCTTCTTTTTTGCTGGTTCTTTGTTCGAGAAAGTAGTTTAGGAAGAGTTCGAGTGAACAGTGATATTGAGAGTCTAGAGTTGCCGGTTATTATGCCGTGAGCCACGAATCCTGCGGAACGGTCCGAGGAGTATCAGGAGGCTGCGGACTCCCTGGCGCAGAGTGCCAGAAGAGAGAGAGAGGGACTGAAATGATCCGCGTCTATAGGTAGAGCTGATAGAATTATAGACTGGTGGACCAATGCCCTCACCCCACTGCCAGGGGTGATGGGGGGAGAATTCAAGACCCACCTGGAGGCTAACCTCGGGGGTGGGCCACGGGGAATTAAAGCCCTAGCTCAGACCATCCTGTCGGAAGAGTGACTTGGAGGGAAGGAGAGGAGGAAGTATTTGGGTGGAGGTGAGCTGTGTATACCGCGTCCTGGCGATTGTGTTGCGGCTGCTGGAAGCCTTATCGTTGGGATATCGTTGCTCTGTCAAATAAAGAGACTATTCTTCATCCGTAAAGACTGTGTGTGACTTGGAGAGTATAACCCTGGGACCCGAGGGGTTCTTCTATACCGGTCCTGTCCCATTACCCTGGGAGTATAGAAGATGGAGGTGCTGCACCACTAAGATATCATGGAGGCTATCACGCCAGAAGCCCGGTCCTGGCTCCCCCACAACACCGCGGGAAGCTCAGGCCCTCCTGTTCCTCACAGGTATGCACCACACCACATGTAATCAGCCCCATGTACCCTAGACACCACCGTAGAGTCTGGGGGGGGGGTGAAGCAGGGTTACATATGGTTAAAATCTTTTCATGGTTTTTATCTTTATCATTGCTGGAAACAATCATTTGATTTAGCTTTCTATAAAACATTTTAGTTATGCCAATATAATTCACAGGTTTTACAACTGTAATGAGGTTTTCAGTGTAAACTACATTATAATATGTGAATGCATGTGTACAGTACATCACACAAACAATGACAAGTTAAGGAAATACTACAGTATAGTGCGCTCAGTGATGTTTAATGGGGTTTGAAATTTGCTGTTGTTTATAATTCAGCATTTAGCCTCCAGGGTTAAAGGGGTGTCCCCAAAAACTGTTGTTCTGATTATTACTCTGCTTTATTTACTGTACGCTCTCCATGTTTTGAAGATGTTGTTTAAGGTTCCTCCCAAAATAATGTTGATATATCAGTTGTCACTGAATGGGGACTAGCTCTACACCCCAGTCTGTTATAGTGAGACTTTACAAAGACTCAGCCAGCCAGGATAGCACTTTGGTCTCATGAACTGCAAGGAAATCCTTTACTGGGCGCACTGGGCAATGTACTTACAACTATACGGTCCTGGTCTATTCTCACTAGGAGATAGTATGGCACTGACCATGCTACAGTATGAGGGCTTCTTACTCTTATATAGGGGCAACCTCCCACCAAACTGGCAACCACAGACTGACACAGGAAGGCAAGCCCACTTCAGAGACCAGCATGTAATTTTGGGGGACAACAGACTCTGAAAACAGAGGACACAGGGCTTCCAGAAACCACATTTGCAGACTAAGTTAATAAAGCAGTTAAAAGGCGTTTAAAATATGCTAGACTAGCTCAGTGGGTAGCCATAGCACATATGAACTAGCAATCAGTTAGGCAAGCACGTTATTAAACTAAAGATTTAATAGAAAAGGTAAAGTGCCCCAAATAACTTCATACAGACAACGATAGGTTGAAATAGAAGGGTAAGTGAACAAAGAAATCCTAACAATTACAAGTATAGTGAGACATGGTAGAGAGCTAGTCTCTAGAAATCAGGAGGGTCCCGGGGCTTGAGGTGTTGCAGGCAGCAGTTATATCCAGCAGTTAGCCAACATGGTTCCATGGAGTCTTAATACACAGAACCAGGATGGTTCTGTGTTCTCCAGATTACATCTAAAGTTCTATGTGCAGGTACTTTAAATCTTCCCACCACCATAGACAAATTCATCTAGAGTACAATAGTCCAATCACGTGGGGGTGTATCCTACGGTTACAAATGGGAGCAGACCGGATATTTTTATCTCCCCAGCCAAACACAGTGCATGGGGTGAGTGCTAACCAGCCAGCTAGTCTGCTCAATGGAGGACGAGCTGGGTTAGCCAATCTGGGACCAAGCTCACCACATGATGCTCAAACAAAGAAGATAGCACTGTGCAGTCACACTGGGCTGCACAAAAACGCACTGGGGGGGGGAGGGAGGGGGGATGTGCAGGAGCATGCAGATCCCCCACAGGGGACCAAATGGCATCAAAGGGGCAGACACCATAACAGCGGCGCCTGTCATGCCTCACACATGGGTACAGAAAGCTATTGCTCTGAAGAAGAGGGGTATGCCATTGAGTCAGAGTGGCCAGAGCATCACGAAGGCAGGTAGCATGGAGCAGCCACCATGGAAGTCTTGCAGCCTCACTGAGGGCTGTGCGAGCACCGGAAGAAGAGGTGCGGCAGACAGGAAGAGGGGGCGGTCAGCCAGGGGGATGCTGTAGGGGTCATGCATGTGGGCCCTGGCGGCAGTAACATTATAAAAGTAGCAGTGGGCAAACTTAGTTACAAAAGAGCTATAATTCATCAACATCTCACGCACACTATGAATAAAAATGTACCTACAGTAACAACGGAGAACAGAGGGGCTAGGCGCAGTCTTTATTAGGTAAGTCCTGTTGTCTTTCCGTCACAGTTGTCTTAAAAACTTTTTCTGTCAACACAACTTACATAAAGCATGAAAAAGAAAACCCTTGATAAATTACATTGTTTGCATATTAAGCCAGAAGAACTTGAGAACCTTAACTCCATTTGTAGAAACGTAAAAGAGAAAATACCATGCCAAAAAATCGCATTGCAAAGAGGTCTTTGCTTGGGTAAATGATCACCTTGCCTTGTTCATTTGGTTATCACATTACATTCTAAGAATAAGACTTGAACTGCTGTTAACATCTCCCTATTTTTGCAAAGAACTCTCTGAGCCTGCTAATTACGTAATGCTCAGCACCTCTCCCTCATCTCTAGCCAGCCCTATATAAGACCTCAACTTTGTACTGTACTTCCTGTGCCTGTATATTGTGGTTTTTCCCAGTATTCAAGATTGCTGCCTCTTTACTGCTACTGTTTGCTTTGCTGTGTTGCAGACCCTGCTCTGACCTTACTATGCTTGCCTCTACCCAGCCCTGACCTCTCCTTTTTACAGACCACTGCTATCTGCCTGCTGCCAGCCCTGACCTCTGCTTTATTCCTGACCATCGCTACCCGCCTGCTAACCTGTCCCAGCCACTAGACTCCAGCCCTGCAGTCACTACCCATAACAGACTGACATGCAAGAGGAGCCTCTCCAGCAAAACACGGCTTCTTGAACTTATATACAGTGGTGAGAAAAAGCTTGTGAACCCCAATGATAATTATAGAAATTCCATAGTTTTTCCATGATAACCTTCTTGAATCAAAACCAGTATTTTCTTAAATATCCAATAGGGTTTATATTAACCAATTCAATGTCTTTTGAAACAAATGATGTATTAATTAGACAAATAATGAGTAATTAATAGTCAGGGTATGTGCAAAAGTAAGTGAAACCCTGGTCTTGTCAACTAAATTAAAAGCGATGATTAAAATCAGGTGTTTAGATAATTAGGTATATCTTCAGGGGTGAGTTTGGGAGGCCCCACCCTATATAAAGATCAAAAACTTTGTGAGTGTGGTCTTCACCTTACAGTTGTGTGGAAACATATCATGCAATGACTTCAGAAGAGCTGTTATTGCTGCTCATCAGTCTGGATAGGATCAAAAACCATTTCTAAGGATTTGGGGACCCACCAATCCACTGTCATACAGTCTACAAATGGAGAAAGTTCAATATCAGTCATTCTACCCAAGAGCGATCGTCCTACTAAAATTTCTCCAAGAACAAACTGGCAAATCATCCAGAAAGTCACCAAGAACCCCAGAGTAACATTGCCTTGGCTAATGTGAGTGTTCATGACTCAACTATCAGAAAAAGAATGGTGTTCATGGAAGGATAGAGCGAACCACTGCTCTATAAAAAGAACACTGCTGCCTTTCTGAAGTTAACCAAACAACACATAGATGATCCACTAGACTTCTGGAACAATGTTCTTTTACAGACGAGTCAAAGGTGGAACGTCTTGGTGTACGGCTTGACATCAAAGACACAAACACGCAGATTCCCAGCAAGCTCTCAGAAACCCCCCAAAATTACAACAAAATATATATGTATATAAGTGTCAAAAGGAGTTCTACTGGGCGTGACTAATTGTATAAAACAAGAAACAAAGAAGTACAGAGCAACATCCAATGTGACAAAAATACACAGTGAAATACCTATATATGTGAGAGACTGCAGTAACTAGCAGTTACAGGAAATACTTTGTTGAAATCATTGCTACTCAAGGGATGCCACCAGGTACTGATTCTAAAGGTTCACATACATTTTCACACAAGGATATTGAACGTTTCATAATTTGTCGATAAATAAATGTTGAAAAAGTTTCATATTTTGTGTTATTTGTTTGAGCAGGTTCTCTATCTATTATTAAGACTTTGATTAAGATCTAATAACATTTTATGTTATGTGAAATATGTGAAAATGCTAAGGGGTTCACAAACTTTTTCGCCACTGTATAGCCAGCTTGGCTAACACTAGGAGCAGGTTGTTGAGGAGGTCCCTGGCACTATTGTTCTGGGACACTGGGCGCCCAACAACATGAGGAGAGAAATGCAACCAGAACTGCAGAAGAAGTCCTCAAATGTGACAAGATAGGCTGCAGTCTGTCTCAGCTAAAATAAATGTGAAACACCAACTTCCGCTCGTCTCAAAAAGCACAGAAGTCGGTGAAATGAGCTCAGCACAACGTAGAAGATCCTCCAACTCAAATTCCTGGTGGGGTGGGGATCCTACTCTCGCTTTTCGCTCTCGTTTGTTGGTAGTACCCTCCTCAAGAGGAAATGGGAGTGGGTGACAAGGTCGAGGCTGTGCACTATATGGAGCACGAGAGACTTTCGCCCTTAACTTAGCCTGCCACGATAGCATGTTGTGGGTATGTCCCGCAACCTGCCAGTTCAGGTTTTCCAGACTGCCTGCCCTTTCTGCTCAAACTTATTATTACACCTCTCTCAGAGGAGGAACCAATACAATTAGGTGATACCAAATTACCTGAACAGGAGAGAACTAGGAGTCGTGTCAGGGGGCTGTGTCTGTACTGTGGACTCAAAAGTCATCTTGCCCTAAATTATCCTAAAATCGAGAAACTCCAGTGCCCAGCGAAGATAGAGGAATTTTCTCTGGGCATTTCTTCTATTCCTCCTCTGTCACAACCTTCACGTCTGCTCCTGACGGTTTCACTCTCCTTGGGATCAGCCTCCATCTTCACTAAGGCTTTAGTGGATTCAGGGGTCGCAGGGAATTTAATTGACCACGCATTGGAATTGTTTTAGGTTTCCTTCACCCTCTGTCCATATTATAAACAGGTCATCAATGTATCTGTAGTATTTGTAGGGTTTGTGGGTGCATGCAGTTAGGAATCTTTGTTCAAGATTTGCCATGAAAAGATTGGCATATTGCGGTGCCATCTTTGTACTCATTGCAGTACCCATTAGTTGTATGTACATTTCCTTGTTGAAGCTGAAGTAGTTGTGTGTGAGGATGTATTCTATCAGTTTGGTAATTACATCAGCGCTGTATTTCTAATCCAGGGGAGATGTTGTAAGGAATTGCAAGAATGCCTCAATATCATCCTTGCGGGGGATATTGCTGTAAAGGGATTCTACTGTAAGTTTGTACATTTACATTTTAATAGTAGATTCATTATGTGTTTTTACTTCTATGCTGTGTTAAATGTGCCTTTTTTCAAATTGAATTCAATCATAGACATATTTAATACTTATTACAAGTTACTTAATACATACAGTTACTTCTTTGTGAATGAGACATGAGCTTGCAGCATATATTGAGGGGGAATAGGGCTACCTCTAGAAGGGAGTTAAACAATTTTAGGAGATGTGAAACCAGAAGATGAGACAATTTTTTATGATAATTATTGGAAAAGTCATCATGCCTGCATATTTTAGAGATTTTATTTCTTCATAAATTTTCTCCTTGGACTGCGTTTGCAGGTTAGAGTTATTTAAATAATGATTAAGCTTCATCTTATAGTTATTACCTGCTACTGTCTTTTTACCATCATATAGTTTTGAGTAATACTGTAATCCTGAAATTCTTTTGCTATTGATATGGAATTTGACGTGAGGGTACCAGATTGTATTCGAATGGAGTGAATTCTATGTAAGTTCTGCCTATTTCTCAACCTATGCGCTAACATGGAATCCGGTTTAATAGCCTCCTCATAAAATGTACGTTTGGTCTATGTCATGGCCTTATCAGATGCTTCTAATAAGCATACATTTAATTCACCTTGATGAGCAACCAGATCCCTCAAACCCTTTTTTGGAGGAATTATTTTGTGAATTGACTCAAGTTTCTGAACTTCTGATTTAAGGAATCTAGTTTGAGCTTCTATAGCCTGGGTCCCCCTGGTTCCCTGTTTGTCCCCTTACCTTTCCATAGGCAGCGGAGGCTGGGGAGAGTGCGGGGGGATGCGCAATAGCAAGTGCAAGCGGCAGCCATTAGGAATATAGCACAGCAGGAGAACTACAAGTCCCATCAGCCTCAGGGGCTGCAGACTACATATTACCAAGCGACCAATAGATCGATAGACAGATGCATGGCAGTTAGAATTCTGACAGTTGGTGTTCTGGCAGTTTGGGGGACTGACAGTTGGAGCCAGGACAGCGGAAGGGAAGGTAGGGTCTGGGTGTCAGTTGCTTCCTCCCTGGCATAACCCTTTAGTTCCAAGATAGGCCCCACTCACCTAATCAGATTGTGGCTGCTACAGGGAACCCCCTAGCAAGGGACATTTCCCCTGTAGCTGTATACAGTTAGTGTATAGTGCTATTTGAAGATGCCACACTGTGATTTGCGGACTGTGGTCTGGGGCAGGACCACCACCACACTAACATAGACTATCAAAGGTGAGACCCTCCTACCGGAGTTCACCCCACACAGAGGTGGAGGCTTCGCTGACATCGATGTCGCAGGATCAGTGGATCCCTTTTGCTTTTCGGCCATACCCGGGTGCTGGAGCACCTGGGCAGGTAACTCACAACGTGCACCAACTATAACACTTTCAGTTACTGTGGGCAGCGCTGTCTCACACATTGAGTGGGTTGGCTCTTGTGGACACCAGGAAGGTTGGGTGCTCAGGGGCCCCTCAGTACTTTGAGGAAATCCCATCAGTGTGGACAATACGGTTGGAGGGCATGGTGGGGCTATGGCCGTTCGAGGCATATATTGTATGTGGGTAGTAGTGTTAGTGCGGTACCATCTTGGAATGGCTCCGCATAGGGTACTGCAGGACTATAAGTCCCAGCACCCACTGGGGTAAGGGAAACCCACATGGGGCACCCCAGCCAATATGGTTGTGCAGAGAGGAGACACAGGATATCCTCTGGGACAGGAGCCAGTGAACTCAGTTGGATGGAGGGAGGCAATGGAGCAGGTAGTGTCAGGGAGCAGTGCTTCCCTGAACTAGGCCTAGACTTGCCCCTTAGGCCCCAGCTAGGCCCTAAGTCACTTCAGTTAAGTATTGTAGGGAAGCCCCCAGGTAGGGACGCTTCCCCTCTTTAGATATTAGTGATGTTTCATCGGTGACCAGATGGCCACGTGGTGCCCAGCGGGCTGGGACCAGGCCACAGGCCACATAGACATTCACGTGAGACACTCCAGCTGGAACTCACCCACGAGGTGGATCAGGACTAAGATGTGAGGGGATTGGTGTTGGAGGCCCCATGCCATGGGACCTGACTGATCCTTTGATCCAATGGTGACACCTGGGTACAGGAGTGCCCAGGCAGGTATCCTAAGTGCACCAATGACTCATAACACTTTGTGGTAGTGCTACCTCACACTTTGGGTGGGATTGTTCTGTGGACACCCGGTGTTATGGGGCACAAGGCACCCTCAGTACTTTGGGGAAACACCAAGTGTTGGGACATTGGGTATACACCGTGAGTACATGGGGTACTGTTATTATATGTGATAAGTATATGTTATTGTGTGTGTACAATAAAGATCCGTTATATACATTGTGTGTGTATTATTACTAAGTGGTTATTGAGTCCAATGTGGGACCATCCCGCACTGTTAGGATCTCTCATACAGTAGGTGGAACAGAGACAGCGAGCTCACCCCAGGCTCCCAGTGGTGGAGACCTCCTGTGAGCAAAAGGTACAGCAGCACGCGTAGTCGCCCACGTAGTTCCCGTAGGCACAGGGAAAGGGGGCTAAAATATAACGTACAACCCTGTTCATTTAGTGTATCCATGTATTGTAATCGTAACTCTGTGCCCAGGGCATACTTGAAAACGAGAGGTAAGTCTCAATGTATTACTTCCTGGTTAAACATTTTATAAAAAAATAAAAATAAATAAATAATAACCTCTGCAAAATGATCATCCACACCCCCGGGCCGGGTTGGCTACAGACATTATTTACACAATTCTGCCGGACAACTTTAAAAAACGATTTAAACATTAAATACATCTGATTTATTTTTTTAAAGCACCAATCTCCAAGATTTAAAAGAACACTATTCTGTACCTGTAACTTTTAGGTCTGATAAAACAGTCAAATGTAAAATCCCTCCACAGATTCTGTTTAACGTTGAAATGTTAAAAATGTGTCAATCATCTAAATTTAACATATTCAACATTCCACTGACCTAACTTCATTTTCATTCTAGGAGGCACTGCCCGTTAAAAACAACATTATACTCCTAGGACGGAATGTGGTCTAATTTATTGTGCTTATATGGGTATTCACACAAAGTTGTTTTTCTTAGAAAGATTCACGTGTCCTTGAAGTAAATTGTAACTTGATTCCTGTGTAAAAATGTCTGTGTTCTTCTAATGATCGCCAGTAATTATTATTCTTCCCTTCTATCTGTCTGAATGGTGGCATCCAAATTACTTTGACCAAAACAATAAACCGAACAGTGTGAGTTAATAATCTACCCATATAGAACACTTTACAAATTTGTTCAAAAGAGGTTAAGTAAAGATTGCAAAAACATTCCAAAGCATGTGGTTACATGTAGTCATTAAAAATGAAACAAAATGTTTAAAAATATTTTTACTTAAACATCACAGACGCGCCCGAACCTACTATAGAACGGGCCTTAGCATTATACTCTAGATCAGTATTCTCCAAACCTCTCCTCGTGACCCATGGCCACGCCAGGTTTTGGGAATAATAAGCACCTGCATCCAGTTGAAGGCACTTTTGTTTTGCATACTAATAGAATGTTAGGTGGTTGTCTCAGAATCCTGGTGTGGTCGCCGGTCACGAGGAGAGCTTTGGAAAACACTGCTCTAGATTGTAACCTCTCTGTATTTGTTTGTGCATGTCCATCCTCATGTGTATGTTACTGTTTAAGTAATATGCATAACTCTGTACTCCCATTGTACCGTGCTGCGGAATATGTTAGTGCTTTACAAACAAACTATGATGATAATAATAATAATAATAATAATAATAATAATAATAATAATCATTGGCCATTGATGTTTTCAGTAAGCTCTGAAAACCGATACTCTAGCAAGCAGCAGTGTTAGGCTGCGCTTATAGTGCCGGCGACAGCGACGTCGCGGCAAAACAAATGCATTGCTGCTGTCGCGTGCGCTTATAGTAAGCGCGGAGCGACGGATTGGTCGCGATCGCTGAAGTCATCTCTATTTGATTTTCCAACGACCATCGCCGGCACTATAAGCTTAGCCTCAGGCTCATTCAATGCTATCAGCTTCTTCTGGGGTTATTGAATAAGGACCATAGATGTTTACCGAGGCAGCTTCAATAAAAATCAAGTTATTGCACGTATCTGTCTTTAAAACAAGCAGATGAAGACATAAATTGTTACAAACTACATAGGAATGTTAAACCCACATTTAGGTGCTTATCATTGAATAGTCTTCTAAAAACTGATAATAAGACATTGTGCTGTTTCTCACACTTGAACTTTCCCATCAGCCTGTGTGTGTTTTATCTGCATTACATCAGTCTTTCCCAGTGCATTCTGAAAAGCAATTTAAAATCGCATTCAAATCGCCCAAGGTCTTTGTGCTATAAAAACAAATATAGAGAGTAACTTGACTAACAGGCTCAATGACACACATTTCAGTGAGAAAAGAACTGTTATTGTTAGAGTGCACTGAACACAGTATCTCCTTGAGCTTAGCAATAATATCAAGACTCTAAACTCCCCATATAAAGCTGAACTCTTAACATCCCTTTATCTGAATATACAAATAGCATTTGTTCAATGAAGGAGTGTCTCAGTGGTAATGCCACTGCTTTAAAAGCGGGTGAACCCAGTTTGGATCCCAGGGACAGCTCTCCTTGTGTCCTTGGGAAAGCATCTCCCTGCGCCTAAGGCTACGGCACCAGTGCTCACGGCTGCACGTGCGTCAGAGCGCCTGGCGGTGTGTACACAGGGAGAAGTGCTGGCAGGGGGGCACAGCATCAAAAGTTTGCGCACCCCTGCTCTAAACCGACAAAACACACACTGAAGACACACACACTGCAGCCCCCCTCTACATCCACAAAACGCACACTGCAGACACACACACATCAACAAAACTGCAGCGCTCTCTGCAGGCACGGAGTGGGAGGAGTCACTGTCTTGCTGGTGCCTCCTGTCCAATCACCTCCCCTGTCTGAGACCTGCTCTCACTCTGTGTGTATGAGAACTGAAAGCTGAGTGGCTGAAAAACTTGGCAGTGTGCCAAATATTCCGGGCCATTACTGAATGGGGCAAAGTGCAGGCTGGGACACGTGTGAGCTACGTTTGGACTCCGAATGGCAAAAAAAAACTCTACTCTGATTCTGCACATATTTCTCTATTTTTTGATGGTTTCATAAGAGAGCTATATTTATTGTTATTTGTCATACTTACTTTATTTGTTATTTGCCTCTGGTCCCACAGAGGCGGATGCAGAAGTTGGACCCAATTTTTGGGCGGGTCCAACTTCTGGCACCGACCAGGACACAGGTACACTGGCTGGGGGGCGGGGGAGGCTTCTTGTGTGGGTTTCACAGCAAACAAAGGCCCCGGCAACCCAACAAGGAGGTTGGGCCTGACCTCTGGCTAGTGCTGGCCAGCCGGGGGCCCCCGCTGCTCCTCTGTCCCCAGGCATTGCAGGGTTTTGCAGTAGTGTAGTTATGTCCCTGAACAGCACATGAAATCTCCTCCTTACTACTGTGAAGCGCTATGTACATTAATGGCGCTATACAAATAAAGACATACAATACATACAATACATCTCTTTAAATATAAAGTTTTTCATTTAGTGTAACCATGTATTGTAATGTATTGTAATCATAACTCTGTGCCCAGGGCATACTTGAAAACGAGAGGCAAGTCTCAATGTATTACTTACTGGTTAAACATAAAACATAAATAAATAAAATAAATAATAACCTCTGCAAAATGATCATCCACACTCGCAGGCGGGGTTGGCTACAGAAATTATATACAAAATTCTGCAGGACAACTTTAAAAAAACGATTTAATACATCTGATTTTTTGAAAAGCACCAATGTCCAAGATTTAAAAGGACACTATACCTGTGACTTTTAGGTCTGATAAAACAATCGTATCCTCATTGGAGGAAAGAAAACTTCCTAAACCATTTGTGCGGCTAACAGGACTGTTTTTTATCGTTTCATCTTCCACATCCATGCGGGACTGGTATTGTTACTGTTCTGTCATTTTATGTGAAGTCCTCCAGCAGCAGCGGGAGAAAAAGCGGAGCACAGCCGAATGAACAGGACAGGGTAGACGTGGGTGGTGACTTCAAAAAAAGATTTATTCAACAGACAGGTTGAATATTCAACAGACAGGTATTCAACAGACAGGTACAGCTGCAGGATCCACCGGCCAGCTCTTATCATTCATTAAAGAGGACACCGCCGGTCGTGTGACCGCCCCACCTGATTGCCAGCCGTGGTGGGGTTGGCGGTGCAACGCTACAACCAGAGGCACTGATGACCGGATCGATACTCCCCACAACCGTGAGTTAAGCAACATTTGGTGCCCTACGTTGGGCCAGCTGCTTTCCTGAGGTCTTCCATTATTTATGTACTTTTTCTGGCAGCGACTCTTTCACTGACTCTGATGCACCTAAGGGATAATACACATTATCCAGTTTTCTATTCTTCTGTCATTTTGTGCCTGGGACTTGCTTTGAGTGTTGTAATTGAACAAGCTTTGGAAGGCTTGTTTTATCTTGTCCCCCAGGCTCCTATTTTTGGATCAAGGACTGCCTAATCACACTCCTTGGATCAGATTGTATATACCCACATCACCTATTGGTTGATATATATATATATATATATATATATGTGGAATAATTCGCAAGGGATTTCCTTAGACCAATTGTGGGTTTAGGTTTGTTTTTCAGGGTCAGCAAACTTTTAGACCCTAGTACAGGCATGGAGGAGCAGAGAAGGCATATGTATAGCTCAAAGGTACAGGCATACCCGGTTTAAGGACACTCACTTTAAGTACACTCGCGAGTACAGACATATTTACAATAGCACCATACCCCTGTGTCTGTACACTCGCTTCGCAAGTACCGACACTTACTCTGCCCTACAGACCACCGTAGTAGTGACGCACCGATTGACCTCGCTAAATAGGCAACAGCAGCTCGCCTATCAGCACGTCCTGAACAGCAATACCGGCTCCCTTCCTGTACCCAAGCATCGATAAGTGGAAAAAAGGTAGTGCTTCACTTTAAGTACATTTTCGCTTAACATACATGCTGAGGCCCCAATGTGTACATTAATGCGGAGTATGCCTGTAAATATGTTAATGTGTGCACTGGTACACTCGCCTCACAGGCATTTTTTAGGGTTAGAGCTTAGTGTATGTTATTAGTTCGTTTTGCTCAGTCTTATCACCACTAGATACAAATATAAAATCCCTGCACAGATTCTGTTTACCATGAAAATGTTAAAAATGTGTCTATCATCTAAATTTAACATATTCAACATTCCACTGACCTTACTTCATTTTCATTCTAGGAGGCACTGCCCGTTTCATAAGAAAGCTATATTTATTGTTATTTGTCATAATTAAGGAAGGTTCTACAGTTGCTATCAACCAGTGGGAACAAGGCTGAAGATGAGGTCAGCCCCTGAACATTGCCCCCCGTATACATTTTTCTGTAAATACTTTTGTTGTTGAGTACCTTGTTTTATGGGTGTTCCAGGTATTTTTGCTTCCTTTTTCTTTTTTTAGCTCTCGTACGTTACCAATATGTGTTACCAGCCTGTTTTTTTTCTGTAAGCTAATCTGTTTGTGAGCTGTGGATAAGTATCTCTATTCACTATTGTTCATGTCTTTATCTTTATAAGACAGCTCTACTGTATGCTTTGTTTTTCTGCTATGCCTTTTTCTGATATTATGTATATTTGACACATTGACTAAAAATGATTATTTTGCTATTACTGACTGGTCTCTTATAGAGTTCTTATATTGAGTGGGGGATACCATTATATACTTATATACCTGTTCAGGGTACTGGGTCGGTGCAGGCTGGGTGTGGATATGCAGATAGTGTAAGGAAGGGCGCCAGGAACATTTATTGTACAAAAAGAGCTTTAGTCGCATCCGCTTATAAGGCTCGCCATAAAAGGACATGCTTCACGTTAGATATATTAATTGGTGGAAAATCATAAAGTTACTCTGTGCTTTGTCCATTGTAGCTCTCACTCCTATGCTGGGGAGGTACTTATGATTGCCAATTTAACCAATACTAAGGGAAACAATCTCCTGCATAGCGTCAAATGTGTCCCATCTCAAGTGGGCCCCTGTTGGGGATCCTGAATGAGAAAAATCTTGGACCATTAATATAGGCGCTAACTCAGGGCTGTTAGGAAAATTAAAAAAAAACAAAAAGTACGATTCCTGCGCTCCTACCAATTAGGCTAAGATAAAATAATAATCTCATGAAAAAGGGTATTTTGTTAAACCCTTTGGCCAAAGTATTTGTAAGCCTGCATGCCACGTCAAGGCATACCCTTTAATCTATTGTCATGTTTTTAAGTAAGTTGTCATTTTGTTTGATAGTGTTGTATATGTAGCCCCGGTCCCCTTGGGCTTCCAGAGTCCCCCCTCCTTGCTGGCAGTGTGGTTGCGGGTGCCGCCGGAGCCAGCGCTGGACCCGCCGGCTGTTTGCAAGGGTGGGGGCCGCAGCAGAGAGTGCTCCGAGTCTCGGGAGTCTCTGCAGCGCACCCGGCAGCGGGGGCTGCCATTGTGGTATACACGCGCATGCGAAGTGGTCACGCATGCGCAGTGGCGATCGAGAGTTGCGGCGGCCATTAGAAAGTCACGCATGCGCAGTGGGATTGCGCACGCGGCCCCAATACAATAGCAGCCTCCATGGGACTACAATTCCCATGAGGCTTAGGGCCTACTACACCAGGTGTCCCCGTGTGGCCAATGAGGGCCAAGGATTCTCGGCAAGAGCAGATAGATACATTTTGCGGGCTCTGCGGATGGCAGTAGGAGCAGGGAGCGTGGTTAGTGTGGGTGCACCCCTTGCACTAGGCCAGTTAACCCCAGAGGCCCCAGATAACTGATACCATTGCCCCAGTTTGTGGTTGCTTCAAGGACAGGCCTTGTGTAAGTAGTTCTGCTCCTTTAGCTGTTTGGGTTAAGTTGTGGAAGCACTCCATGGCGCAGCCTGATTCCTGGGTCTGGGCTCAGACCCCTCTATATCTAGAGACTATCTTCCCGGAGGCCCCTGCCAAGGTGGAGACGGTGCGGTGCATGGTGATATTATCCACGCTGGAATTCACCCCATGCGCAGGAGGACGTCTCGTCGGATCAGGCAGATCCAATCCAGTTGTATTGCGGTACCCATGGCTGGAGCCCAGGCAGGTATCTATAATAGTGCACCAACACGTCAAGGGATAGCGCTATCTCCAACACATTGGGTGGGTTTGGACATAAGGGACATGAGGGAATTGGTGTTCAGCACCCAGGTACTTTGAAGAATATCTATGGTGATGTGTGCACCCGGTGCAGTTCCATGTATGTGTTTATATGCATCCTGCTGTGTGGTACAGGGTACCGAGGTTATTAGTAGCAATAGTAAACCAGTTGTTAGCATACACTGTGTGCGTGTCTTATTATTGCGGTTCCTGTAAGAGGACCATGCCACTCAGGTGGGAACCATTACATGTGGAGGCGCTGTGTACGAATGATCAGGTAACCCCAGGTTCCCAGTGGCAGAGGTTCAGGCCTTCTGTGAGCCTATCAGGTAACGCACCACACCAGGTAACACAAGTGTAGATTTCCCCATAGGGTCCCTATCTGCGATCGGGGGGAGGGGGAAGGTGTTACATATAGTTAACGTGTTCAATTGTGAGTGTGTGATTGTTGTCTGAGATGGAGGAGGAGGAGTGGAGGAAGTGGTGGTGAGAGGAGTGGAGGGAGTTTTGGTGAGAGGAGGTGTAGAGGAGGCGCAGTGGGAGTGGTGAGAAGAGGCCTGGTGAGGGGAGTGGCAGGATTGGTGAGAGGAGGTGTGGTAGTAGTGGTGAGGGGAGGCATGGTTTGGGAGTGGTGAGAAGTGGCATAGGGGGAATGTTGAAAGGAGGATTGGGTGAGTCGTTTAGAAAGGGTGGGAGACATGAGGAGAGAAGTAGGACAGATTAGGTAATCTGGAAGGGAGAGGAAGACAGGGAAGATAAAACTGAGAGGAGTGATTAGGGAGTCAGGGCTCAACAACAAATCCATAAAGAAAGAACAGAAGCCAGAGCTGAAGCTAAAGAGAGACTGAGAATGAGATAAGTGAAATTCTGCGACGAGGAGAACTTGTGGAGAAAATAATTGAGGTATATGACCATATCATGGGGCACCTTGTGCACAAGACATTAATGGAAATCAAGAACCGACACCAGTGCACTATTGCTGACTAGGTAAAATGCATAGGGGTGTTTCGATGGGCTGTGCAGCACTGTGAGAAGCACTTTTCGGATATAAACAGAACGTTTAAGAAGAAATAGCACAGACAGAGGTGCCTTGTGGATCAGTACGGGTGTATCGGCCCCGCGAGGGTTCTAGATTTCCTCCTCCGCTCACCACTGATACTCTTCCTGCTCACTGTAGACTGGGATTCTTCCTGAGGGGCTGTAGCATGGACCACTTGAGAGCGCTATCTCCAAGACTTCACAAAAGCCAGATGCGACCCACATAGGTGGACCCTAGAAATAAAGGCAAGGTTCGTCCAGGAGATGACACCTCCTGTGTGGCGATTGGGGTGAGGGTTAATTTGCTGGCCACAGAGGTTAATTAAATAAAATAAGGAACAGACTATAATTATAATTACCACCAACTGCTTCCCAGTCACCAAGATGGCTGCGGGGGCCTAGCTCTGGGGCTGAACTGATCAGAGCCAAACATCATTGCTGCATCACCCTACCACGTTCACAAGCATAGAGATACATCATCCTGCCTTCGTAAACAAGCATAGACCTGCATCTAAAGGCAAACAAACAAATATCTGAAAACACTGCTAGAATTCTTTTAAACAACTTTCTCATTTTCAATCTGCTGAGTTACATTACCACTACAGTCAAGATGTTGAACATTGTACGTTTTCTCTCATTTCATACCCTGTGCCTTTACACCAAATATCAGAGTAATTTAACTCAAAATAAAGTTATTGAATTGCAAATACAGCTAACAAATCTATAAAAAAAGACTGCCAAGTGACAAACACTGCAAAAATCACAAATATATTCAACAAATCTCATCCTGGCTCATGGGCCCTTAAAATGTCCGCTTTATGGTGGGTGGCTAGACAGAGCTTGAAGATGGCTGCTTAGAGCTGGTGTTCTGTGGAGAAGGGATGACATACTAATAAAGTACAGAACCAAACTTGCCAAAATACAAATACAATTGATGCTAACAGTCCCTAAAGAACTGGGAATGAGTTCCCCATTTTTGCTTGGAGGGAGCAGGGATCAGGGTCCCCGCCACATGGCAGCATGGAGGTTGAGGAGGTTATAGAGACAGAGGGATCTTCCTCATTAGAATTAGAGTCAATAGACTCAATACCAGTCACAACAAAAGATCAGTCTTCTTTAAAGAATTTAAGCTTATCTTACAAGCTGACCTAGAGAAAACCATTGCAGAGCTAAAATGGGAACTCATGACATCGGTAAACGAACTGAGGGCCCTGGAATTGAAAATGGAGGATACATGGAGTCAGACCAAAACACCCTGGAACAAAAAGTCTGTAACTTGGAGGAAACTACCACAGATACTGTATACTCAAAGTGCCAGAGGATTCGGAAAATAGGTCCAGAATAAATAACCACTGGATCTAAGACTACAACACTTTAAAACCCTTCTTAATGAATTTCTTTCAGAACCTTCTGCCTGAACATGAAGTTTACAGAAATGCTGATGGATCATACTCATTGCACCATGGAGCCCAGAGCTGCACCTCAAGAGCCAACCAGAGATGTGTTGTTGCAAATGCACTATTTACATACAAAAGAAAACATATTAACCGCATAGCATATAATAGTCTTGTAAATGACATCATCTTTACCACACATCCTCTGCCAAATAGGGAAAATGGAAAGTCCATCTACTTCTGTAATTCATCTACAATCTTTTTTATAATGGGTCTGAAATTATTATAATATAGTTTTATAGTTTTCTCAATTCTGGTTCTAACATTATTCCTATGTATCTTAGAGTTTAGTTATGATTGGTATAGATATATTCATTTTTACTCTATTATTTTCTGGTTTGTCTATATACATTAGTTCTGTTTTGATCGTTTATTTTGATCTCCACAAACGATCCAAATGTCTCGATTGTTTCTAATATTGCCGGTAAACATTTATCAGGTTGCGAAACAAACATTAATATATCATCTGTAAACATTGCCAGTTTCAATTCCACTGGCCTAATCTATTCCCCTGAATTCTCCCATCTGATGAAGGTATTGTGCCAGTGGTTCAATTGCCAAATTGAATAAGAGCTGTGAGAGGGGACACCCTAGACGCCAACCTCTATATAACTCGAATTCTTCTGATAGCCTGCCGCTATTATCTTGGCCTTTGATTGGGCATACATTGCTTTTAGCATATCATTAAACGCTCCCTGGAATCCAAATCTGTCTAAAGTTTTGGATAGATGTTCCCAGTGTACATTGTCAAAAGCCTTTTCGGCATCTGCCGATATGATGGCTTTGTTCTTTAGTTTGTGTGTATGGATGCAGTTAATTGATGTTATTACAGTTCTTATATCTTTAACTTCTGATCTGCCCTTTACAAATCCTGCCTGGTCTGTATGTATACATTTGGGTAATATAGTTGCTAGATGGTCTACCATTATTTTTGTGTAAAGTTTTATGTCTTGGTTTATTAGGGAAATTCGACAATATGATTCTGGTTTTAACATATCTTTTCCTGGTTTGTGTAAAATACTAATTAATGTAATTTTGCTTGATTCTAAAAATGTTGCTTCTTTCAACATTTTTTAAAAGCCTTGTCTCGGTGGATATAGCACCACCATATTGAAAATGTTAAAGTATTCACATGTCAGATCATCCAGTCTGGTTGGTGCTTTGTAATTTTTTAGGTTTTTTATTGTTTCCGTTACTTCTTTTGCTGTGATTGGGGAGTTAAGAAGTTCCATGTCTATTTTTGAGATTTTAAGTAGCTGTATGTATTGTAACAGGGCTGGTCCCAGTTGCCTCTCTGCTCTTGTTACGTAAATCCTGATAGTGTTGCAGGCTGACAAGCTATTCCAAGGGGCATTTCACCCCCCTTATGCTACTCTTTGAGTGACAGAAGAGGCGGTGACCTGGTGTTTGTGTACAGCCAATAGTGGTGCAGACACTAGGCCCTCCCCTTCCAGAGCTCAGAGAGGAAGTGCCAAACTGTTAGTCAGTTCTGGTCTGGAGGTTAAGACTGGATGAAGGGCTGTGAGTCTCTCCCATCAGGGATGAGCGTGCCACCCAGCCCTTTAGGGGTCTGGGAGACCATCTAAATTCTACAGAGGCCTCGAAACTAACAGTGGTCCAGCACCACCCAGAGGTCTGGGGACCTTCTGCTATCCACCTGCATCCGCTGTCTGTAACATCTTCAGTGTCTGCAATAAAGCCCTTTGTTTGTATATACCCCTACCTGAGTTGCAGTATATTGGGCAGGGGAGGGAATGAAGTGTGCTTTGGTGAGAACTACTCTGGGATTCCTGGGGCTCACTGAAGCTGGAGGTGCAGTCACCATGAACGAAGTATGAATACATCAAAAGCCTGTCCCTGTCCCCACACCAACGCGGACATCTCAGCTCTCCTGACCCTCACAGGTATGCCAGCACCACAACATCTTAGTAGCAGCAGTAACATCTGCCAGAGCGGGGGTGGGGAAGCAGTGCTACATATTTAAAGAGGTCAATTGTCTTTCTGCTATTGTGTTGTTTTTGTAAAGTCGTGCATTAAAGTTTTTAAATACATTGTTTATTTTGTTCGGATCACATGTTATTTTTAATGTTTCATCTAGTATCTTGGTAATGCGTGTGGAGTTTGTGATTTTTTTAAAAATAAATGACTCAGCAATCTACTTGTCTTGTTTCGGTATCTAAAATATTGTTTTTCTTTGATTTTACGTGTCGTGCTTTCCTTCCTTTCCAGGTAAGAAAACACAGAGAGCAAGAACCCAATGAAAGCACTCACTACCCTGAATGAATAATAATAGATGATTTAAAATACTATTTTTTAATGTTCAACAGATTGAAATAATGGGGTTAAAATCCAAAGATTGGACTACCCATAGCACCTCACCCATTACCTCATTCACTAAGCTGTAGCGGGGCCTCTCCACCTTATTCCCAATTTTCCAGCCAGTTTCACATATTACTTTTTTATGTAAATAATTTTCTTTATTATTTTTTGTAGGAGAAAGTTTAAATTCCCTGTACACTTTGGTAAGTTCGTCGCTTGCTGAGGTTAAATCTATTTGACTCTTTTTTTTTTTTTAAATGTAGCAACGTAGGATATAATTTGATATTTATGTTCCTATAATAAAAACCGTAAATACGGTAACCGTAACCGTAAAAAAACCTCGGAAGCGACGAGGACCCGGATATGCGCGCGCATGCGCAATGGACTGAGAGACACCTGTGGGAGAAACCGGAAGATTTTAAGTAATTTCACCTGGGTTGGGATCTATAAATAGTGGACATTATGTGATTTATTTTCTATCTTCAATTGAGAAAGACCACGCTTGTTGGTTGAAACGTTGTGCTTATCTAATACATTTTTTGAAATCCGTAGTGCCCTGAACCTCTCTCCTTTTTCCTATAATAAAAACACCAGAAATTCAAAGAAGACTCAATTTTGTATAGGACAAGGAATTGAGTAAACTGCCTGTCTCAACTCATTAGCCACAGTAAGCCTGGACAGAACAGCGCTTATTGTATTATTTTAATTCCCTGTACTGTATTGTCTTTATAAAACGTTGAGTACACAATCAACGCTATATAAATAAAATATACATACATCCCTCCCCCTGTGTGATAGACTGAGTGGCCTCTTACTCCCCCAGGAAGGAGGAGGAGACAGATGAAATAAGTAGGAGAGGAAGGGGTGTAGTGTGCACAGAGAGGAGCAGACACAGTAAGGTAGGGAGTGCAAAGAGAAGGGAGGAGAGAGTGCAAAGAGTTGCAGGGCATAATGGAGATGGGGAGGTCAGGGAGGAGACAGCAAGGAGGGGAGAAGAGACAGTGAGACAGAAGAGAGCAGTGTGCACATGGGGTAGAAAAGACAGCAAGGTGAATAGGACGAGGAAACAGAGAGACAGCAAGGAGAGGAGGAAAAGGATGAGTAGGAGAGGAGGGAGTGTAGTGTGCACAGAGGATCAGACACAGTAAGACACAGTAAGGCAGGGAGTGCAAAGAGGGGAGGAGAGTACAAAGAGGAGCAGGTCATCATGGAGGTGGGAGGAGAGACAGTAAGGAGGGTAGAGGAGAGAGAGAAACTGCAAGGAGAGCAGGATACAGAGAGAGAGAGAGAGACAGCAAGGAGAGGAGGAGATAGAGAGACATTAAGGAGAGGCGGAGGCAGAGGAATGATGAAGCGGGGGGAATGAAGAGCAGTGTGCACATCGGGCAAGAGGGAGTGCAAAGACAGGATGAGAGACAAGAAGGTCAGTAGGATAAGGAAACTGAGAGACAGCAAGGAGAGGAGGAAACAGATGAGATGAGTACAGTAGGAGAGGAGGGAGTGTAGTGTGCACAGAGAGGAGCAAACACAGTAATGCAGGTAGTGCAAAGAGGTTCAGGGCATGATGGTTGAGAGAGTAAGGTGGGGAAGAGGGAACAAGAAAAAACAGGCATGGTTGAGAGAGTAAGGTGGGGAAGAGGGAACAAGAAAAAACAGGCATTACAGGGAGGGGTGAAAACAAAGAGTAATGTTTAATTAATTACCTTTCAGATCTCCTAGATTGGTATATGTAATGCCAGGTACAGCTTGTTATATATCTTTCTTAGTTAGATCCATCCTGGTGACAACATGACCTGCTATAGAATGTCAGTACCTGTATCTTCTGTTGAGGAAGAAGCCTCTGAAGGGCAGCAAAGACACTCATCTGGCAATGAAACAATCATTCTAACCATGGAGCCTGTACCTTCACAAGACATTGATACATTGCCTAAAACTGAAGTGGCTGCTGAAAAGCAAGGGCCATCATACAGGTGTCAGCCTGCACCAGCAAGAAGTCCTCAGCCAGGGAAAAGAGACACACCACCAACAAGCAAAATTTCCGAAGATATTAGGTGATTCCATTGTACATACAGTAGAGGCAACGCTTATTCTAACATTTGCCTTAAACTAGCCGGGTTACATTCAGGGTATGTGCTGGGTATGTTCTGGGCTAGTTTGAGGCACGTTTAAGGCATTTCTGCATTGACTAACGACCCATAGGATTAACACAGCAGGGATCCCTGGCAGTCCAATGCAGTTTGAATGGGACTGCCAAGGACCCCCGCTGTTAATCTGATAGGCCATTAATCAATGCAAAAATGCTGGGGCTAGTTTAAGGAAATGTATTCAGAATGTACCTGGGTGTACCTGGGTCTTTTGGGGAATTGCCACTGGTTTTTGTTAGAATAATCGCTGCCTCTACTGTACATTCAGTCCCACAGAGCCATGATGAAGAAACTCAGCATGATTCATAAAGACGTGATATTTGGGTCAGCAAGTGAAGACGCATATTTATTATAAAAAGAAAATGTTGGGTATATGTAAGAAAAAATTATAATTGATCAAAAAGAACATAAAGAACAAACAAGAGTTAAATATGCTGCTAAGGCAATAAAATGCTGTGAATTAAAAAAATGCCAGCAATATTTACAGTAAGAGGTTAGCCAAACCTAAAGGCCAACTCTGAGTTATTATGTGCACTAATTAGCCAGGCCATTGAAGTGTTGAAGCTGCAATAATGCACATCTGTTACCACTTCTTGTGTCACCACTCCTACAGAAACAACAACACCTGGCCCTTTACAAGCATTGAGTGCTCTGTCCTTACCACCTCGCAGAGGGCCTCTCACCAGAGGAGGTAGAGCAAGTACAGTAGCCTGGGACATGACACAAAAATTGGTCTAAAGAGTTATTTATTGATTACTCTGTCTCTGTCTGCCTGTCTCTCTCTCTCTCTCTCTCTCTCTCTCTCTGTCTGTCTGTTTCTCTGTCTCTCTGTCTCTCTGTCTCTCTGTCTCTCTCTGTTTCTCTGTTTCTCTGTTTCTCTGTTTCTCTCTCTCTCTCTCTCTCTCTCTCTCTCTCTCTCTCTCTCTCTCTCTCTCTCTCTCTCTCTCTCTCTCTCTCTCTCTCTCTCTCTTTATATATATATATATATATATATATATATATATATATATATATATATATACAGGTAATGTAAGGTGTATGTATATATACAGGTAATGTAAAGGAACATATCTAGAAAAAAATAAACTATTGCTCAAGGTGGTAGCTCTAATTCTCACCCCAAAATATTATAAATCAGAATGAGCAACTCTTGATAAACGGCAGTTTGTGTCCCGAAACTTCATCTCATTCACCATGGGATCTGTAATTCTTTGTGGTAAGGTTTTTTAACCTTTATATTACATTTTGATATTACTGTATATGTATTTGATTTTTCTATATACTGTACATCTTGTATGTATACTATTGTGATCAATCTTGTACCACAATCTCACTGCAGGCTCGGACTTTGTCCTTCTAAGGCCCTAAGCTATGTCATGTTTTTGAGGCCCGAAAAAAGTAGAAATAGATGTATTATTCTAACTGAAGGATCATTGAAAATATAAAAATCTGAAATGAATAAAAGCATTATACTGGCATTGTTATATACAAAGATGACGGTGTAAAGATAAAATGAATAGTGTTTGCACATCACATTCATTTTAATATTAAAACATTTTCTTTCATGATTTTTGGAGAGCAAAGTAATTGATTATGTCTTCAAGTGATAAGCTACAAAGTTTGTCACTTTCGATGCACATGATGCTTAGGGTCATATTTGAATGAAAATGTCCATATTTACAGAGAATCTTCTTTGTCCCATATATTCTTTATTTATCAGCCTATTTTAAAACTTGAAATACATTAATTTATTTCTATTTGTGACGCTCCTCATATTGTGAGGCCCTTATGTGTATGTCCGGCACTGTCACTGCAATGCTCTATTGGATTTAATATAATTTTTGATCATTTATTTAGTGTCTTGGTATTTTTTAAACTGTATATTCCTCATTCTTCCTGATTTCTAATATTTGCTTTCATACTACAAGGTATGATAAAATGTTTTAATGCTAAATATGGACTAGATGTACATATAATACTTGATGTATTCTACATATATGTAGGAAATATGTATGTTAAACCATTTAACTACAGTACATGTGTTTTTAAACAAGTAAATACACATGGAACAAAAACACAGTAAGGGCCATATTAATTAAAGTGCACTATCCATAAAGTGTGCACAGGTTTTGCACATCCAGAAACATGAATTAATTATATACTAGTATTATCCATTTGAATTGATTCATTATTTTAATTCTAGGCTATTGATAACTTTATTGTCTTCCTCGAGCTGTCTCTCTATGTACTGTTCCCACTCCTCCAGCATCTACTCAAACCTCCTGTTCCTATCTCTCCTCCTGCCTTTCCTAACTCTTTTTCCTCTGTGACAGAGGAGGAAGTGTCGCTGCTGATCTCCTCGTCTACCACTTGCCCTCTTGACCCCATTCCCTTCCATCTAATCAGACCTCTTGCTCTCACTATAATCCTTATACTTAAACATATGTTCAATATCTCCCTCAGCTGTGGTACCTTTCCCACCTCTTTACAACAGATACCTTTACTCAAAAACAGCAATATTGGCCCTACTTGTCTCTTTAACTATCACTCTGTCTCCCTCCTGCCATGTGCCTCTAAACGCCTTGAACACCTTGTATTTTCTTGCTTGCACCATTTTCTTAACTCATATTCTCTCTTAGATTCTATACAATCTGGTTTCCGCACTGCTTCCTCCACTGAAACAAACCTCACCAAAATAACTAATGATCTCCATGCTGCCAAAGAGGAAGGTCATTACACCCTGCTTATATTACTCAACCTTTCTGCAGCCTTTGATACTGTGGAACACCCTCTTCTCCTTCACATACTCCATACTTCTGATATGCATAACAAAGCTCTATCCAAGATCTCCTCTTACCTCTCCCATCGTACTTTTAGTGTCTCCTTTGCAGACACCTCCTCCTCCTCTGTCGATCTCTCTGTTGGCGTACCCCAGGGGTCTGTCCTTTGACCTCTTCTCTTTTCTTTTTACACAATCTCTCAAGGTGACCTTATAACATCGCTTGGGTTAAAATATCTCCTGTATGCTGATAACACCCACATTTACCTTTCAACACCTGACCTTACACCCGCTGTACAGACCAAAGTCTCTGAATAGCTCTCCGCTTTATCATCCTGGATCGCCCTCCACCGACTCAAAATTAACATGTAAAAGACAGAGTTCCTCATACTTCCTCCCAGGTCTGGCCCTATTGCCCCTTCTCCATTATGTTTGGCAGAACTATCATACAGTCAGTACCAAGAGAAAGCTGCCAAGGTGTCACATGTGACTCCTCCCTCACATTCTCCTCTCACATTCAAATTGTTGCCAAAACCTGTTGATTTTTCCTCTGTAACATTGAAAAGATACGTCCTTTCCTCTCTCACTCTACTGCTAAAACTCTAACATAGATCATCCTTCTCTCCACCTTTAAGACCTTTAAGAAAAGTCCAGAAAAATCCAAGGAGGTCTGATAGAGTGATTGTATAGACAAAAGCACTCAGATTAGAAAAGGGCCCAATTGAAAGTCAATGTTTAATCCATATGGTATTAGAGTATTAAGCTTATGAATCCAAGACATTTCATGTTTGCCTAGATCTATGTCTCTACTGTGGCCCCTCCAATGCTGTAATACATGCTCAATTGGGGTAAATTTAAGACCCCTTGGATTAGAATGGTGGAAATACTCAAAGTGTTTAGACACACTATGCATCATAACACTTCGTCTCCCTGATATACACCACGATCGACATTATCCATCAGTGAAGCGGCTGCATAGTCTCCTGTCATCGCTGGTTTATATCTTACTTCTTGCAAGTAGGTCCTTCATACGAGCCAAGATTTGTTCCCATCTCATTCATTCATATATGGCAGTAGTGCACTAGATATTTCTCTTTCTGTTTTTTTGGGGTGTTCCGGACATATGCTCCCTCCTAATCCTGGATGTGTCTATTTGCTATGGGAATCTTTACAATTCCCATTGGAGGTTGAGAATGTATGTTTATTTCACCTTACACTGTATTTATATTTCACCTTGAGCACCATATTATCACTTGATATTTTTTATTAGTAGAGCATTGTGTTTAAAGCGCCTATCTAAATCACTTGGGTCTATTAAGCATGGAGACAGTGACATCAGGCTGGGTTATAAATAGGAAGTGGGAAGCTTATAGTACTCAGATCCCAGGAGGAGGAATCTCTGTATATCGTACGTAAATGTTTATGTCAATAGGATTTGTTTACTATTTAGGGAAAGTGTCCCAGTTCGATAGTGGCCTTAAGAATGGATCATATAGCAGCAGCAAAAGCCTTGAGGGGTCTCTAGTGCACAGCCCTGGGGGCTAGTTGGAGCAGCTCCATAGGAGGGTCCACAGCTGACCCCAATACAGGTCGCCCCGAGGTGACATGCAGTGCCTGTGAGAAAGACATGCAGTGATCACCGACAGAGAGAGAGCAACATCAGGCTCGATAGGGACCCTAAAGACCCCATACCCAGGACATACTTGAAAACGAGAGGTAACTCTCAATGTATTACTTCCTGGTAAAATATTTTATAAATAAATAAATAATACCCAGGCTGCCCAGAAGATGGCTACATTAGGTAACATAGGGGATCAAGCCTCAGCACCTCCCTAGCAGGCCGAGACACAGTAGGGGCAGCTAGGGTTGAAAGGTTCAGAAAGCCCAAGGGAGAATGCAGTTAGGTCTGTAGCAAGATCCATGTGTATGTTGATGTAACAATCATGCTGCTGTTGAATTAATAAAGTCCCTGGCAGTGACCATTGCTACCGCATCTCTCAGCTGCATGAATCCAGCACCCTGACAAGGCAATAAATCTTGCCAATATAAGAGACCAATGTAAACAACCTATGAGCATGGCAGGGAGGGTTACATGAAAAATGTGTTAATTTTGTGATATTACCTCTAATTTGTCATATAAGAGTGTGATAACTCTTTGTCACTGGGCCTGCACATTTCTATG
The DNA here is from genome assembly GCF_040206685.1 of Ascaphus truei. Taxonomy (NCBI): domain Eukaryota; kingdom Metazoa; phylum Chordata; class Amphibia; order Anura; family Ascaphidae; genus Ascaphus; species Ascaphus truei. The sequence continues at coordinate 223,635,718 of NC_134485.1, forward strand.
TACAGCTCTATTTACAGTGTCAGTGCTATATTAGAAGAAAATATGATTATAATGTAAATATTACAGCATTAATTAGTTAAGATAAAAGAGACTGCGTTTTCAATCATATGGATCAGTAGAGATATTAATTCTGCGCTATCCTTGATAATATATGCATTTTTCATTCACAAATCTTTTATTGGAATAAATTATCCTGGTTATTATTACATAAATATTTCTCCATCACTTTTTTGGAATCATCTATTTGAGAATCCTATCTATGGACTGACATTCCACAGAGTAATTCCAACTGAAGGGAGACATACCTTTCCTCTGTACATGCCTAACAACAAGACACCATAAAAGTGAGTATACACCGTTAAAATGCAAGAACTCGTAGTGAGAAGCAGACTGTGCGATGTGCTCTTTCTTGTCTTTTTGTTCCCTAATATAATCCAGATACCAGGTGAAGAGAGGACCACTCTGACTGCGGAGATCACATAATATATGTGATATAAGCACAAATGGAAAAGGAACATTTTTAGTTGATCACTAAAGATTAATTGAAGAATTGATTTTTTTTAAACACATTACACAATTTGTGGTCTTTTTTCCCCTTTCTTATATATTCCCTGGATTGGAACTTTTGCACCCAAGAGAACCAATGCCAAGTAAAGATAACATTTGTATTAGTATTAGTATTATCTTTTTATTTCTAACATATTCCGCAGTGCAGTATAACAATAATATAAATGATCAAACACTGACATACACTGGTACACCCTTTAAGGAAGGGAGAATGGAAACATAAAGTACATGGGGACAAGAAGTAGAGCCGGATTCTACAGAGTAGTAATAATTCTAGGTTTTATGAAATTGGTTAAAATAGTTCATTTTCATTGCTTAAAGTCGTAACATGTGATCGTTTTCTCATGTTATGTGAGCAAAATGTTTCTGAAAATATGTAAAAGTAAGACAAACTCATGGCCTCAACTTTATATTGGTATATTAGTATTTATTATGAATATTGAAAAGAATGAAAACAATATAAACAGTGCTTCACAAAATAACCATACAAATAGTTTAAATCACATGGCTCTTACATAGAACAAGGATAAGTGCAACAGCCATACAAGTGAATGTAAATGGATGGAAGATCCTTCTGATAACTGAAGTGGTGCACTGTCAGATAGTAAAGGCAACCATAATCTAATTATGGATCATAATAGAAGGGTTTTGATGAGTAAGGCTAAGGCCCCGCTCCCAGAGTCAGCGCACCTGCGCTGCTGACAGGCGGTGCGCTGAGATACACAGATCGCGATCTGCGGTCTGTAGGGAGCGGGAGCCGGAGCGGGAGGTGGGCGGGAGGTGGGAGGTTTGATCGGGAGGTGGGCTGGAGGTGGGCGGTTTGACAGGGAGGGGGGGCGTGGCTTGAGCGGAGGGACCCGCTACTCTCCCCTCCCTCCACGGACTCGGGCTGGAGCTGGAAGGTAAGTTTAAACACACACACGCAGGCACTCATTCATACACGCGCACACACACACACAGGCAGGCACTCACGCACTCATACACACACACACGCGCGCACACACAGGCAGGCACTCACGCACTCATACACACACACACACACACACAGACAGAGGCAGGCACTCGGGCACACACACACACAGACAGGCACTCACGCACTCAGACACATACACACACAGACAGGCACGCACTCAGACACACACACAGAGAAAGGCACTCACCTGCTTTCACTCCACACTCCTCCCCGCTCCCCGAAGCCTCTCCTCCTCCCGAAGCCTCCCCTCCCCATTGGCTCACAGCCACACACGTCACGCGTCAACGCTAGGAAACACCATTCTCTGGTGTCTCCAGCAGCTGACGCGCTACAGCGTGTAGTGCTCTGTGCAGCCAGGGGGGACCGGGACCGGCTCGCGAGGATTCCCCTGCTGGTGGGGAACTCGCGACCCGCCGCCCGCGCCAACGAGCGCAGCGGGACCGAGGCCTAAGGTTAGTATAGTCATTGCTGCATGCTATTCTGTCTATTGAGATAGGACACATACAGTAGAACTACTAACTGTGTGGAGACATTTTCTGCTGTTAAAAAGGAGCTTGATAAATGATTCTGGCATTACTGAATGCAGCGGGGCATACTTTAGGTATTGTAAAAATGTGATTCAAATCCATAGATTACAGTATAACCTGAAATGGTTTTAGTCTGGAATATAAATGATTTGGTGCTGAAGCAGGGTATGGATTAGTAAATCAATGTTTTATGTTTTAGATATCATATTATGATTCATATTAAAAAAATTGCGGCAACACTTGGTAACCATTTAATTACGTACATATTTACAATTAACATATTTTCATTGAGAACAATTCTGCCCACAACGTGGCACTTTTCTGGCCATGTGGCAAATACGTAATTTCTGATCAGCCTTCTCAGCTTTAGGTTTACATTATTTTGTTGCCAGGGGAGGGGGGGGGGGGGGGTGCTTTAACACATGTGTTGCAGGTCCCTCTATAGAAGGGATAATGACGAGCTCTTGCGATTTATCAGCTGCACTCCATGGGTATAAATGGCAAGTAAAAAATGATTTGGGGAATATCAGCTCATATAAATGTGCTCAGCTGTATCAAGAGACAAGAGTCCCATTGACATTTTAATTTCACGACACATGAGTTTTGATTGTATCGTTACCTTTTAATGTGGTCCTCTCTATATGTTCCAGCCAATGTTACTCTGCAGGGCATTATAAAATGGTATTTTTAGAAGTCTAAGAGGGGCTAACATTGCAGATACAATGACACTGACAGAGTTAATGTAAAAGCACAATATTTCTCTGATATTGTTTAATGACATTTAAAGAGACATTTAGTAATTATTTGCTTCCGTTTGTCAGGTATAATCCTATTTTTGCTACTCAACTATTGAGTATTTCATATCTGCTGTCATATCAGTCTGACTTCGTCCTCTGACGGATAGTCCAGGTCATTTTGCTATGTAACCTTTTTAGTAATGAATGATGCAGAGAAACACCAAACAGTGCCATTTTCTTCCTCTTGAAACACGGACTTCTGGGATTTTACAGTAAGGTATCTATTTATTAAAGTCTCCAGGCTACAAAACTGGTTAACACCTGAGGTAAAAGAATACACAAGATTTACCAAAAGAAAGCCCCCTTTTATTTTTTTTATTTTACTTTTTACAAATATGATGTTTCTAACAATTTTGGCCATGTTTTTGCAGCTAGAAAACCTTGATACATAATGCCAAAAGGCCTTTGCAATACTTAAAGTATAAATATACCTATCGTTGGAAAACATTTATTTACAGAGCTGAACCAAACTATTTCCAGTTCCATAGGCCCCCAGGTACAATACCTGAGATATTTACATTTCTACTGTATGTGCTGGAAAAACAGAAAAGAAGACAAGTATGACCTGCTTTGAAAAATGCAAAATATGTATTGAGCCACAGGCCCCCAATTCTCACGTCCATGCAAGATAAATAAAGTGCAGTATCAGAGGATAACAAGGAGTAGGTTTTTCATAATCATTGCTGTGCTGAACGACCTCTCACTGTAGTGTCAGACCACAGGGCACAGCCATGTGGGGTGCGCTGTAATGTTAAACCTCAATTTGCAGGTGATAGTATGTCAGGGGCAGTCCGTTGAATCCCATACCTGTAGAGCGGTGCAGCCGCTGGCGACAGCAGAGCTCCTGGCACTCAGATCAGCTTGCGCACTTCCGGGTTCTCACACCTACTTCTGGTGTCAAAAGCGTCTCTATTGGCTGCTTGCCAGAAAAAGCCTGTAAGTCCTTGCCAGTCCTTCTGAATATGAGATTAGCATCACATAGTGAACCCTATGCGTTTTGCTCATTACAAAATCTTTGTCAGCTTTGCCAGGTGGAGATGGTGGGGTTCAGGAGGATTTAACCATAGCATGAGGAGTGTGAAGAGTACCAGGGAGGACTTCAAGCACTAAGGAGATCACAAGTGCTGTAAGGCTTTCTGGTCCAGGGAGTACATGTCAAACTTGGAGAGGTGGAGGGTGACAATGGTGGTGGAGATGGTGGCTCTTCCTATTAAATTAGCGAGGAGGATCCTGGAGAAGGTGAGGCAGAGGAATGCAGAAGTGCCTCTTGAAGACTTCATGGTGGTAGAAGAGCCACCAGTATGGTGTGTGAATACTTCTGATTGCCCAGCTATAGCTTGTTGAGTGACTCTGTGGTGGTGCACTGCGTGCTTTGTGGTGCAGCAGTGCATAGGGGCAGGAGTGGAGGAAGCTTGGGGATGAGTGTTCTGCAGCAACACTTGCAGACCTACCATATTAATGTTTGGGAGAAACAGCATCAGCAAACCTGTGTGTCCTCACGTGTTTCACGTTATGATTCTGCTCCAGGTCATTGTGGAAGTTCTCCACCCATCTCCTTGCCTGTGGAAACTTCTCTTCTTACTCACATCCACCAGCACCACCTCAGAGGTAATTCAGCCAGGGAGTAAGAGTGAGACAAACCAGGCTTCAAAGTGGGACAGGGTCTGGTTACACAGAACAGACATTGCAACCCTTTGCGTGGCATTCTGTCAAGGCGCAATGCCTGAATTGTGGGCACATTGTTAGCACTGATGGGGTTGTTCATGATATGTGGACATGGACCATCAGTGAGCCTTTGAGGCTGCCCCACCATGACCAATTCTAGAATTTTGAGCAGTCGTGGGTAGACTCCAGAGCGTGCTAATTAGGTAAGGTGTTGAGAGAGCGGGGCAATGGGGCAGGGAGCCGCCGTGGGACTGGAGGTGACGGGGACCCGCTGAGAGGTGCGTGTCCTTCCTTCTCTTCTCATACTGCCCTGTTCTTCTCCTTGGGGACTTCAACTGCCACATTGATGACCTCTCTCTCCCTTGGGCTTCCCAATTTCTCTTTCTAACCTCTTCTTTTGGCCTTCAACACTGGACTGCAGCCAGCACACACAAAGATGGCCACTACCTAGACCTGGTTTTGACACAAAAATCTATTCTCTCTGATTTCTCCATTTCACCCTTTCTCCTATCTGACCATTATCTCATCTCATTTTTTCTCTCTCACCTCACTTTCTCCACCTATATCTACCATTCATTACTGCAGAGACCTGCACTCTATTAACCTACCAACTTTTGATTCCACTTTGTGCTCCTCCTTCTCCTCTCACAGCTCTGCTCTTGACCCTGACAACCTGGTCAGAAACTATAGCTTGGCCCTATCCTACTCTCTTGATCTACATGCCCCTCTTTTCTCTGCCGTTCTCACCCTTCTAACCCCAGACCTTGGCTAAATTGCCACACGCGCATGTTGTGTTCCTGCACTCGTTCCTCTGAATGCCTCTGGAGGAAAATTCACAATCTCACATACTTTCTTCACTACAAATTTATGTTATCCTGTTTCAACTGTACCCTCACTCAGGCTAAACAATCCTACTTTCGTTCACTAATCAACACGCACAAGTCTAACCCATGTCGACTCTTCTTTGTCTTTGACTCCCTACTCTGCCCTTCCTGTGCTGCCTGTTTTTCTTCCTCCATCTCACCTCAGGACTTTTCTGACTATTTCAAGGATAAGGTGGAATCCAGACGTCAGGACATTCCCTCTGTATTCTCCTCCCATCCTACACCTCTTCCTAACTCTCCTGCCTTGCTCGACACATTTTCAGCTGTCACAGGAGAATATATCATTGCTGCTGTCCTCTTTTCCCTCTACCATTTGCCCTCTTGACCCCATTCCCTCCCATCTCCTAAAACCTCTTGCTCCTACTATAATCCCTATGAACACACACATTTTAACTCCTCCCTAAACTCTGTTACCTTTCCCTCCTTCTTCAAATATGCAAGTTATACCATTACTCAAAAACAGCAAGCTTGACCTTACTTGTCTTTCTAATTATCGTCCTGTCTCCCTCCTTCCTTTTGCCTCTAAACTCCTTGAATGTCTTGTATTCTATCGCTTTCTCCATTTTTTCACAACCTATTCTCTCCTAGACCCTCTACAATCTGGCTTCCACTTCACTGAAACAGCCATCACTAAAACAACTAATGACTACCTACATGCTGCCAAAGACAACGGTCACTACACTCTACTCATATTACTCAACCTCTCTGCAGCATTTGATACTGTGGACCACCCTCTTCTCCTTCACATTCTCCATAAGCTTGGTATCTGTAACAAAGCTCTATCCTGGATCTCCTTTTACCTCTCCCATCATACTTTCAGTGTCTCTTTTGCTAAACCTCCTCCTCCTCTTCTATCAATCTCACTGTGGGGATACCCCAGGGCTCTGTCCTGTGTCTTCTTTTCTTTTCTCTATACACACTCTCTCTAGGCGACCTAATCACATCTCTTGGGTTCAAATATCACTATGCTGATGACACACAAATTTACTTTTCAACCCCTGACCATACACCTGCTGTGACAGAAAAAAGTGGTATTTAGGTGCTCCTATATAAAGTGTGACAGATTAAAGTGTTAAATAACAATATTAACTAACTAGGAAGGTGTAATTAAGTGCACAATTAAATAGCAAATGAGATATAAAGTGCAAGTGCAAAAAAATAGTGAAAAAGTTGCAACTCAACCCTATGGAGAATGGTTCAATTCTCCTCTGTAGACGGCTGTACGGGAAAGTTTGGGGAGCGCAGGTATCACCATATGAAAAAATGAAGCAAATGGACAACACATGCGCAATATGCTTAAATTCTGTAGAATGGGGACTCACATTTTCTCAATTCAAAACCAACATATCCCACAATAAATGTGGCGCTGAAACAGAAATCTTCACTTCTGGGTTCAGGGGACGATCAAGGTCTGGATGTGATGCTCTCAATGAAGAAGAGAAATACAGATGCAGCCACGAGTATTAGAACTCTTGCCTTGGAAATTCTGGGGCAGTATCAAATTAAATGCCTCAACATTGCTGCAACATTTCTGTGAGATTCTTAATGGCCCATCGGATTAACACAGCAGAGGTCCCTGCAGTCCCATTCAGTTTAAATGGGACTGCAGGGACCCCCTGCTGTGTTAATCCTATGGGCCATTAAGAATCTCACAGAAATGTTGAGGCAGTTGAGGCATTTACTGTGAGACTGCCCCATAATCTCCCAGAATTTCCCAGGTACAAGTGTTCTAATACGCGTTGCTGCAACTGTAACCATAGTGCAAACTGTATATACTTGTAACGGTGTTTCTGAACCGGTCGGACCCACCCAATCTCACATTGGCCCCTGTGGTCTAACCAATCCCCATTACATGGATGTGTCTGGTGGTGCACCTGCTGGCTACAGGACTCCGGAGTCTCTAGCATGATGTTAGTGGGGATTTCAGCAAGACAGGCGCTGAGGTAGTGTGTTTAGAGTCCTACCTATATCCAGTGTAGCGCCTCCACCTCATCAGGATCTCTGCGTCCGCAGGGAGATGGATCTGATGAGGAACTCCTTCTTGGTGCCTTCCTCTGCTGAGTAACTCCAAACTCACACATGAGGGTTTTGGTGAACTTTGGCATCTTTATTCGCATGGTTAGACAGACTGCCCCTCACAGCGGTTGTACTTAGCCGCTCATTGTTAAACTGCTCATCCCTTCAGAAGGTCATGTCCTCCTAATGGAGTTGCGTCACCTCTCCCCTAGGGAGATCACCACCCTGATCACAGTGCAGATACTAACGATTAACACACACTTGGAACTCCTAGATAGCACACAATAGAATCTCTGGAATCACACACTAACTTTAGACAGTGCTGTGTCTTATATAACTTAGGGAATAGCCACACCCCTTGTGTCACTAACAGTGGACACAGAGTATGTTACCACTCCCCTGGTGTACATATGACACCTCACCAGGGGGTGAGGGCAAACCTCCATGATTGATGCTGGCAATCGTGCATACTTACCAGGTTTACTGCTAGCATGAGAGAGAACTGTATACCATTTTTATACATGGCTACATACTTATAAATTGTTTTCATCCAAATAAATGCACACTTACATAAAGTTTATCAAAACAGGCACATAAAACTATAGGTGAGTGGAGTCTGGTAACCTCACCGCTCCACCCGATGCCAGCATCGCCTTGTCAGCTGTGCTCCCGGTGGTGCGTCACGTCACTTCCGGTGCGATCAATTTTTGCGGAGGAGGGAAAACAGCAATCCGGCTTCCACGGATGAGGTGCAGATTAGAGCCTACTGCTTATACCTGCTGTACAGATATTTTTTGTATCACAAGTGTTTTATTTAAGGTGACACCTAGTGTGTGCTTATATTTTTTTGCTGCATCTGCTGTACAGACCAAAGTTTCTCGTACGTATGTGAACTTGTTCCGGCTATATCCACTGACGTCACTGAGTTCTCGCGATACCTGGAGCTGAGAACTCACTGTGTGACGCCGGATTGAGAGGAAGGTGGCGTCCCTCGTGTTCTCCGGGCTGCGGAGGCGTCCATAGAGGCTGCTGCAGTGAATCTACACCGGACCCTGAAGTCATCTGGTACAGGGTTCCTGTGTCGGGCTGGCTGAGTTATACTCAAAATGGCTTTTTATTAAGCTATGTTTGTGAGTGTGCATTTTAAATCCTTTACTCCATAAATATTGTTATACCTTTTTACGCTATGAGTGCGCCTGTTTTTTCTGTGTTTCTATAGATATCTTCAAGGAAGTGGTGTTCCCTTCATTCGGGCTGCAGATACTCTTTTGGATAGCAATTGGAGCATTTTTTAGGATTTGTATACATTTTTTATATTATATATTTTTCTGGACTTTACATCTGATAATTTTATTTTTATTTTTTATATATTTTTGTATTGTGCATGTATACTATCTTTCCCCATTTTTGTACAGTATAGGTTTTTTTCTTCATGTTGATGTGGCTATTCATATAATGGTTTAGGTTGGCGCCGTTTTTTCTTTCTGTTGTATATATATATATATCACAACAAAAAGAAAAAATGGCGCCAACCTAAACCACTAAATGAATAAAAATGATGAAAAAAACCCTATACTATACAAAGTGGAGAAAAATAGTATAAACAATACACAAACATATAAATATAAAAATAACAGATGAAAAGTCCAGAAAAAATATATAATATAAAAAATATACAAATCCTAAAAAATGCTCCAATTGCTATCCAAAAGAGTCTCTGCAGCCCGATTGAAGGGAACACCACTTCCTTGAAGATATCTATAAAAACACAGAAAAAACAGGCGCACTCATAGCGTAAAAGGTATAACAATATATTTATGGAGTCAAGGATTTAAAAATGCACACTCACAAACATAGCATAATAAAAAGCATTTTTGAGTAAAACTCAGCCAGCCAGACGCAGGAACCCGGTAGCAGATGACGTTGGTATAGTGTCCGGTGTAGGTACACTGCAGCAGCCTCTATGAACACCTCCGGAGCCTGGGGAACACGAGGGACGCCACCTTCCTCTCAATCCTGCGTCACACAGTGAGTACTCAGCTCCAGATACCGCGAGAACTCAGTGACGTCAGTGGATTCGATCGGAAAAAGTTCCCATGTATGCAACGAGTGGACAGCTGAGAGTAATACTTCCAAAGACGCAATAAATTGCTGTAGCAAGCCAGTGAGTGGAAATATAATAAAACTGGGCAGTACACCTCCACACAACACTCCCTACGCGTTTCGTCTCAAAGAGACTTCATCAGGAGAAAAAAGCATAGATAGGGGACATAGTTTTATAGTAAGATGAACCAATCAGGGCAAAGAAGACTACTAATTGCTAATCAGGTACACAGGGTCAATGTAAGGATACTATTAACCCCTATATGTTCCAGAACACATATGGGCAAAGTGGACCAACAATACTAGAGAAAGTGACCAAATAAACAGATACATGTGATAACATACAATTGAACAAATTAAATTAAAATACATTTAAATACTACAACAAAATATAATATAACATCATACAACATAATATTGCATCATCGGCAAAATCATATAATAATATAATAAACAGATGTTAGTAGAGAGATATCATTGATCCTAGTGATTTAAATAAATGGGTCTCTACTAGATAATACATATACAGAGATAATGATACAGAGATTCAGGGAGGCCAAAGTACAAAAGACAACATAGTGATGAGGGAGGGGGGGGGAGGAAGTGCAAGGGAGAGGGAGGGGGGGGGGGGGAGACGAATTGGGTGGGGGGGGGGGTGAATAGGGGAGGAAAAGAAGTGAGGGAATGAACAAAATGGAAGAATTGACGGAGAAGGATTTTGGATCAATGGTGGTCACGCAAGCAAAGCTGATACAGTAAGATCTTATAATAGATATACCACATCTCAACCATTGTCAAAAAGGGAACAATCAACTATACCAGTGCGATAGTATGAATGTCACCACGGAGGGAATGAATTACATCGCTCAACCCAGACCTCCGTGAAAACATTACACCCCATCACAGGCATGAAGGTGTCATTAAACTACTGTACTAATATCTATTGTGTCATTGAGACCCCCTGGACACAACGTACCAAGTACATATATCCAGTAGGTCTCCCTGACACATAATTTCTTGAACCTATCACCCTCCGAAAGGGAAGGTGGAATGGCTTCGATACCAAAGATGGACAGAGAGCAGGGATCCTTATTATGTACACTATCAAAGTGCCGTGATAAGAAATGTGACTGAAGACCATGTTTCACATTTCTACGATGCTCGAGAAATCTAGTACCAACAGTCCTTGACGTGCGGCCCACATATTGTAGACCGCAACGGCAAGTAATGAGATATATAATGTAGGTACTAAGACAATTTATATAGTGTTTTATCTCATGTACAGAACCATTAGAATAAGATTTGAAGGAATGAATCTTACGTATATGCCCACAAGTAATACATCTATTCATACCACAGGGGAAATTTCCCCTTTTAGGAGTCTTGATAGATGTTATAGATTGTAAATCAATAATAGGCTTAAGTCTACTAGGGGCAATTATGGTCTTCAGACACCTTGCTTTTTTAAAGACAATTGGAGCTCGTATTGGCACCTTAGGGCCTAGAACAGGATCATTCTGAATAATGCTCCAATGTCTGTTAATAATATGTTTAACCTGATAGGCCAATTTATTGTACTTTGTGATAAACTTTGGAAATGAATGTAAAGGATTCATGCTTAATCCGTTCACCGCTGGATCAAGGCCAGCAAAATCAGATCTGGTCCTGGACCTCTCAAGTAGGGCACTCCTATCAGTAGATTTAGCATCATCAAACGCCTTCTGCACCACTGTTCTGTCATAACCCTTTTGGAGAAACTTATTTGTTAAAGTCTCTCCTTGGGCCCAGAAATCTGAGTTCAAAGAACAATTCCGGCGGATCCTAAAGAATTGGCTTCTAGGAATGTTATTAAGCCACTTTTTATAGTGGTTGCTACCGTACTGCAGGTACCCATTGGTAGAGACAGGTTTAAAGTGTGTTTTACTATGTATCCTCATGTCCGACCTATCAATGAACAGCTCAAGATCTAAAAATACCATCGTATCTGGATGTATAGAATGGGTGAATTTTAGCCCCATATTGTTAACATTAAATGTGTCTAATATGTCTTTCAGTTGGCCTCTATCACCATCCCAAATTATAATAATATCATCGATGAAACGACCATAGAACACCAGACCCGCCACCAGCCGCGCATTACCCCAAACATGGATGTTCTCCCACAACCCCATGAAGAGGTTCGCATAGCTGGGAGCGAATCTGGTACCCATGGCCGTTCCACATGTCTGCAAATAAAAAGTACCATCAAAAGTGAAGTAGTTATGTGTCAAAATAAACTTAATACAAGATAAAATAAAATCTTTTTGTGACACATGCAAATTCAAGTCTAATTGTAAAAAGTGATTGATGGCTTCTAAGCCCTTAGTATGATCTATGCAGGTGTAAAGAGAACATACATCACATGTAGCCCAACAAAACGTGTCTTTCCAAGTGATCTCATAGGTGGAATCAATGACGTGCAACGTGTCCCTAATGTAAGATGGTAATAATTTCACATATGGTTGCAAAAAATAATCAACATATTGGGACACGTTCGACGTCATTGACCCCACCCCCGATATGATGGGTCTACCAGGGGGATGTGTGGTGTCTTTGTGCAATTTGGGCAAATGATAAAAAACAGGTGTTCTAGGGTGTCTAATAAACAAAAAAGTGCTCTCTGCTTTTGTGATAATGCCCATACTAAGTGCTTTGTGAATTAGTTCTTGAAAGGCCAACTGAAAATCTTTGACCGGATCTTTATCCAGTATACGATAGGATGAACTGTCCATTAAAAGGCGAACCGCTTCGGACACATAGTCCTGTCTCTCCTGCAGGACGATAGCCCCTCCTTTATCGGCTTGTCTTACAACAATATCTATGTTCTCTTTGAGGTTTTTAAGAGCCAATTCTTCTCCCCCGCTCAGATTCCTGTGTCAGACGAGTGTTAGTCTGACATAACTGTTCAAGATCTTTCAGAACAATGGTGTAAAAGGTATCAATGAAGTTCCCCTTAGAATGGTAGGGAAAATAGGTGGAGATAGGATGAAAAGGTGAGTGCTTGAAGTCCAGGGCCAGATCCGAATCCTGAACCAAATGCTGGGAAGAATCCCCACACAGGTTCAGGCGGCTAGGCTGGGATGCCTTAATAAATGGCGGCCCCTCAACCAAGTCAGGTTCAGAATGTGTGGTAAAGTTATGTGGTTCAAATGAATCATACATGTTGTTAATCTGTATACTCGTAGTAAAGTTATCTATGACACCAGGCTCAGCAAGAATAGAAGTTAGTGCACGAATGCATTCTTGTTCCTGGGTGTTATAATTGACATTAGAGGTATTCAGTATCTCCCTGTCCTTGAAAGAAAAATGTCTCATCAGGGTGAGTTTGCGTATGAACCTGTTAAGATCCACAAACAACTCAAACTGATTGGGTAGGCTACTAGGTGAGAACGAAAGTCCCTTCGCCAAAAGCGAGATATGGTAAGGTGTAAGTTCATGTGATGACAAGTTATAAATACCATACTTTACTGGCGCGGCCACCATTAATCCTTTCTCCTTCTCTCTCTGTCTCTTTTTTCCTCCTCTGATCCCTCTGAATCTCTTTTTCTCCTTTGTGAATTTTGGGCTGACTCCTGTTTGTCCCATAGGGGGTATTTCTTCCCTTTTTCGATGGGTGGATGTTGATATCATTTCTCTAAAAAAGAAATAACAGAAGGAGATGTTTTATTTTTGGGTGAAAAATCAACTGGTTCCAAATTTGACCTTATTTTGGGCTTTGCCCCTTCCCTCTGATTTTCTGTAAACAAATCTCTATTGATGGATATTTCTTCTTGATTCTGTAGTGGGGAGAACTTATTAGAGACTGGGCAATTAATCATAGATGCTAAATGATCATGTGAGTGATCTTTAGACATCGCAATAGCTTTGTCTCCAGGTATGGACTTGGATTTAGATTTAGATTTATCTTGGGAATTAGCTTTCATGATATTTTCATATGATCTTGATCTATGTCTGGTATAGTCCCTACTATTACTTCTTTGCTTGAACCTATTAGATTTACCATAATTACCGGATTTATAATAGTCCCCTTTTTTCCTCCAGTCCCTCACTCTGTCATTAGCGTAATCATCCTAGTCCCTCGCATATTTATTTCTCTTTCTCTCCACTATTTCATCTTCATATTTAAGGACGCTTTTATTAACAACCTCATCAAGTTCCACAAATTCATCTAAATTTTCAAAAGTTTTAATGGTGCACTGGATCTCCTCTATCTCTTTTTTCAATATTTTCAGCTTATCCTTCCTGTAGGTAATCAGCATTTTAATTAGAGAGATCGAACAGGTCTCCAGTGCCCCATTCCAATTCTTAGAAAATTCATCATCTATTTCAAAAGTAGGCTTCTTTGAAATTCTAAGCCCTCTTGGAATAATATTTTTCATTAGATAATTCTGTAGAGAAAGCAAATCTAGCCAATGACGCATTTCATCTTTGGTCAATTTCTCTAGAATGTCAAAATTATTTTTCAAATCAACATTATTTTCTCTTTCAGCAACAGGTATAATGTCTACCTTACGTGTGATTCTATTTCTTCTAGCTAGTCTTTCTTCACAATTTTTCATCATATTGACAATGAGGTTGTACTATATATAAAACGTATAAAAAATATCTAATATAATAGAATAATCAATATATAGAAGAAGGGGCAGCCAATTAGGGGTAGTATAGATAACACAACAAAAAGAAAAAATGGTGCCAACCTAAACCACTACTGCACCGACACACTTTATTCGAGCAAATACCCAGTATGTACCTAGCAGATACCTGGAATGCGCCGCTCCTCACCTCTGACAAGCCCCGTTGCGTTTGCCTTCCCAGCCTGGGTTCATGCCTGGCTGACGGGCGGCTGATCTGTTAAATGATCATGATTAGGATTTAATAGGCTGCAATGCTTCGCGTGTCTACCAGATGGCATAAATTCATGAATTGTAATGCAGTATATATATATATACTGTGCAGTATTGCAGCCAGCGGGAATAAAATGCTTCAATCCCTGCCTGGAAAATAACCCAATGCACTCGGGCAGAAAACAGTCACAAACCTCAATACACCCGGGTATACCCGAATTCGTGGGACTAGCCGAGCTCGAATAAAGTGTGTCGCCAGTGTAAATGAAAAAAAAGATGAAAAAAACCCTATACTATACAAGGTGGAGAAAAATAGTATAAACAATACACAAACATATAAATATAAAAATAACAGATGAAAAGTCCAGAAAAAATATATAATATAAAAAATATACAAATCCTAAAAAATGCTCCAATTGCTATCCAAAAGAGTCTCTGCAGCCCGATTGAAGTGAACACCACTTCCTTGAAGATATCTATAAAAACACAGAAAAAACAGGCGCACTCATAGCGTAAAAGGTATAACAATATATTTATGGAGTCAAGGATTTAAAAATGCACACTAACAAACATAGCTTAATAAAAAGCATTTTTGAGTAAAACTCAGCCAGCCAGATGCAGGAACCCAGTAGCAGATGACGTTGGTATAGTGTCCGGTGTCGGTACACTGCAGCAGCCTCTATGAACACCTCCGGAGCCCGGTGAACACGAGGGACGCCGCCTTCCTCTCAATCCTGCCACACACAGTGAGTACTCAGTTCCAGATACCGCGAGAACTCAGTGACGTCAGTGGATTCGACTGGAAAAAGTTCCCATGTATGCAACGAGTGGACAGCTGAGAGTAATACTTCAAAAGACGCAATAAATTGCTGTAGCAAGCCAGTGAGTGGAAATATAATAAAACTGGGCAGTACACCTCCACACAACACTCTCTACGCGTTTCATCTCAAAGAGACTTCATCAGGAGTTAAAGCATAGATAGGGGACATAGTTTTATAGTAAGATGAACCAATCAGGGCAAAGAAGACTACTAATTGCTAATCAGGTACACAGGGTCAATGTAAGGATAATATTAACCCCTACACTGGCGACCAACTTTATTCTTACTTGGCTAGCTCCGCGAATTTCAGAGTACCCCTGTGATGTGCAGTTTTGTATCCTTTTCTCCCGGGGTGTATAGCGTTATTTCCGCGGCTGTGATTTAAGCATTTTATTCCGGCTGGCTGCAATACTGCAATGCCGTGTAAAAACGCATGGGGGCGTTTGCGAGCTGTTGTCTTTGAAGCTGAGAAATTCATGAATTGTAATGCAGTATATACTGTATATATACAGTATATACTGTATAACAACAACCCCTATAACCCCTAACATACACATACAGTACTGTATATGCACATCAATGATACTATAGGCCGGGGGGGCAAGATGTGTTTGCAGCAGAGAGAGAACCGCTGCTCTCTCTGCGCAACATCGGCACATTAAAAATTATTTAAAATACATTTTTATTGATAGTGTAGATGTGCAGGTGGTCTCCGGAGCTGAACCGCGTTGGTTTCAGGTCTGGGGACCCCCTGCTCCCCGAGATACAGGCCCCGTTATGAGGTGCCGGTATCCCTCTGCATTTAAAGGTCCCGATCACGTGATCGCGGCCTGTAAACAAAGCAGAGGGATACCGGCACCCTGTATCTCGGGAAGCAGGGGGTCCCTAGACCTAAAACCAAAACGTTTCTGCTCCGGAGACCCTCTGCACATCTACAGTATGAATAAAAAACATATAAAAATGTATTTTAAATGTATTTATTTATATTCATTTATTTATTTATTTATTTAGATTTATTTATTAATTGTGCTGCTGCTGTGTGTGAGTTTTTTTTATTGTGGGTAGCGGGGGTGGGTGAAGGTGGTATTAGCCCCAACGGTGGTTGTTTAGGGCTTGCGGGGGGGTAGCGGGTGCACTTAACCTCTTCACGACCGTAGTAGTATTAACTGCTACGGCCGTGAAGGGGTTAAGTGCACCCGCAACCCCCCCCGCAAGTCCTAAACTCACACCAAGGGCCAAACACCCCCTTCACCCACCCCCGCTACCCACAATAAAAAAATTCACGCACAGCAGCCCCACAATTAATAAATAAATCTAAATAAATAAATAAATACATGAAGATAAATAAATATATATGTATATATATACAGTATATATATATATATATATATATATATATATATATATATATATATATATATATATATATATATATATATACTGTATATGTACTGTATATATACAGTATATATATAATAACAATCCCTATACATATACAGTATATACTGTGTATATATATATACTGTATATATACATACATATATATACATATATATATATATATATATATATATATATATATATATATATATATATATATATATATATATATATATATATATATATATACATGTAGAGGTATAAGTACCGTGTTAGCCGAGCTTCAATAATCAAAAAATAAATAGATGATACCGTTCTGTGGCTAACGAAATGCTTTAATTTGTGCGAGCTATATATATATACACACAGTATATACACACACATGATGAACCAATATACAAATAAATGTAGAATGGTTATCAAAATCATACTGTCCTACAAATAACGCTTCTCCATACAGACAATAATAATAATAATAATAATAATAATAATCCATTTAATAATCCTAACTGATCTTACAATATAAAACCTCACATTCCAATCCATACAGTACATTGCATTTACATTGTATAAATGATGCATAAAATCTATGCACTATATACATTCTGCAAATGAATGTTAACAATATCATTGCAAGCTACCAGTAAATACAAACACTTCCAAACAAGTCAACTATTTTAACCAATCAAGTAAACAAAAATCAATATATATTGTAAGTACCAACCAGAAAACACAATTTAAAACCAAAGCTAACCCTTACAATACCAAGGATTACATCTATCTAAGTGGAAAAAACATTATACATTATACACACATTGAAGCATTGCAATAAACAACATACAGTACAGTACATCCCCTGTATCTCCCTGCCTTCAGTGTAATCTGTTTAAAGCCCCCTCCCTACTAATGTTTCTGTTAAATTTCTCTGCCTTCAGTGTAATCTGTTTAAAGCCCCCTCCCCCCTAATGTTTCTGTTAAATCTCTCTGCCTTCAGTGTAATCTGTTTAAAGCCCCCTCCCCCCTAATGTTTCTGTTAAATCTCCCTCCCTGCCTGTATTGCTGTGAGTGCAGTTTATGTAAATGTGGGGAGGGGGAGTGGGTTATAACCCCACCTCCTTGACTGTGGTCTGTGTAAAGCCCCCTCCCCCTAATGTTTCTGTTAAATCTCCCTCCCTGCCTGTATTGCTGTGAGTGCAGTGTATGTAAATGTGGGGAGGGGGGGGACCCGATGTGCATACTATGAGGTCTAACCACCCTCACCCCCTACCCACATACCGTTACCCCCCCCATCCTGGCCACGGCCCCTCCGCTTCTGCAAAACAGACACAAAAATTAAAACATCCAAAGTAATGTCCCCTAACCCCTTAATCACCATAGCGGTTATTAACCGCTACAGTCATTAAGGGGTTAACCCACCCTCACCCACCACTCGGGATGCCTACATACCCTCCCACACTAACCCCCCCCCGTGAGGCCTAACCACCCAGTACCCACAAGGGAGGCCTACCCACATACCGTTGGGGAAACACCTCCCCCACCCCCAGTACCCACAATAAAAACAGTACAGTGACCCACAATAAACAGCATTATATTTATTAAATACATTACCCACCCCCTGTGCCCCCCCATAAATACAAGATTTATTCTTTTACATACAGGGTTCATAACGCAACCCCACGCAAGTCCCCGGTGGGCTGGCAGGGCACCTGGACAGACCTACAGTTTACCAGCAGCCCTTTTTACACAGGTTCTGGAGGCCTGCTGGTGGATCCCGCCAGCACCATGGCCCCCAGGTGGTCTCCTTGGGTCACCATGGGCCACAATTGGGTCCCCACTGTAGACCCGCGGATGTCTGGGAGCCCCAGGTCAGACCCACAGGTGTCTGCGGGGCCTCGGGTGGTTCCCTCTGGGGTCTGGGGAACTCACGGGTGCTCACTACGGGTCCGCGGTGCCCCCACAGAAGTGGGACCACACATCGTCATCCCGCAGACTACAGGTCGGCGGTGCCCCCACAGAAGTGGGACCACACATCGTCATCCCCGCATGTGTCACCCGTGGAACCACCAGCCTGATATTCTTGGGATACCCAAAGATACAACAGGTGGTCTCCAGAGGTCCCACGCAGAACCACGGAACCAACCCTGAATGTAAAAAAAATAAACATGGCCTATACAGTACATTCAATACATACACCCTCCCCCCCAACACCTACAGTACAATAATGTGCAAAATAACTATTATCCAGATATGGATAATAGATTAATTGCCCATTATTAATAAAAACATTAACTAGCATATACAAATAAATAAAGTACTACTGACCTCATCAATACAAAGTGTCCGTCGCCAGCAAAATCCTTGTCTTGTCCACAAAATACATTGCCAATACAAAGCCAATACATTGCAAGTACATTCAGATATCAATTAACCCCTTAAACACCTTATCAGATAATAAACGCAAAGGTGATTAAGGGGTTAAGCCACACAGGCCCGATACCCACCCTTCACCCATGAATTTGTACAGTGGCTTCATCATGCAACTATATACAGTATATATATATACTGTATATATATACAGAGAGAGAGAGAGAGAGAGAGAGAGAGAGAGAGAGAGAGATACTGTATATATATATAGTATATATATATATATATATATATATATATATATATATATATATATATATATATATATATATATATATATACTGTACACAGTATTTACACACACATGATGAACCAATATACAAATAAATGTAGAAGGGTTATCAAAACCATACTGTCCTACAAACAAACACTTCTCCATACAGACACTACATTAAAATCAATTTCCTTTAATAATCCTAACTGATCTCACAATCTATATCATCACAAACCAATGAAAAGCCAATGAAACACCTCACATTCCAATATATATGATGCATAAAATCTATGCACCATATACATTCTGCAAATGAATCAACCAAGTAAACAAAAATCAAAAGCCAATACATTGCAAGTACATTCAGATATCAATTAACCCCTTAAACACCTTATCAGATAATAACCGCAAAAGGTGATTAAGGGGTTAAGCCACACAGGCCCGATACCCACCCTTCACCCATGAATTTGTACAGTGGCTTCATCATGCAACTATATATATATATATACTGTATATATATATATATACAGAGAGAGAGAGAGATATATATATACAGTATATATATATATATACAGTGCTTGACAAATCACCCAAAAATCTACTCGCCGAACCAAAAAATCTACTCGCCACCTAGTCCCGCCCCCAACCCCGCCTCTAGTCCCGCCCCCAACCCCGCCTCTAATCCCGCCCCCAGCCCCGCATTTAAAAAAACCCATAAATGAAATAAATTTAATAAATTTCTAGTAAGAACATTCGTTTTTGACATAAGTTTATTTATTGTATTACATTATACTACAATTAGTCCTTGTTTTGTGTGTGTGTATGTGTGTGTATAAATGTCGAATCTAGAAAAAAAAGCCAGATGTGAATGACTAGTTTCCTGCACCCCTTAACTAGTGCCTGGATGCCCCCGCTTCAGAATATTTAAAGCAGCAATCCCACCTGGGATCTTACCTGATCCGCAGACCCTCAATGTCCAGGTACCTCATTCCCACAATGTTATACATTGGAGGGGATGTGTTCCCTACCTGTCTTCTGGGTTACGGGGGATTCCAATGTCTTCTGTGTGAAGCTTGAGTCAGATCTGGAAGAAAGCAGTATAGGTTATTTCGGTGTAGTATAGGGCAGTTAAGATATACAGGGTAAATAAAATATCCAGATCCAGATTGTGAGACAGAGAGAGGGTGAGACAGAGAGAGGGCGAGACAGAGAGAGGGTGAGACAGAGAGAGGGTGAGACAGAGAGAGAGAGAGAGAGAGAGGGTGAGAGAGAGACGGAGAGAGGGTGAGAGAGAGACGGAGAGAGGGTGAGAGATAGACGGAGAGAGGGTGAGAGAGAGACGGAGAGAGGGTGAGAGAGAGACGGAGAGAGGGTGAGAGAGAGACGGAGAGAGGGTGAGAGAGAGACGAGAGAGGGTGAGAGAGAGATGGAGAGAGGGTGAGAGAGGACGGAGAGAGGGTGAGAAAGGACGGAGAGAGGGTGAGAGAGAGACAGAGAGAGGGTGAGAGAGAGACCGAGAGAGGGTGAGAGAGAGACGGAGAGAGGGTGAGAGAGAGGGTGAGAGGGAGAGAGAGAGGGAGAGAGGGAGAGACAGAGGGAGAGAGAGAGGGTGAGAGACGGAGAGAGGGTGACTGTGGGGGGATGGGGTGACTTTGTGGGGTGATGGGGTGACTGGGTGGGGTGATGGGGTGACTGGGTGGGGTGATGGGGTGACTGGGTGGGGTGATGGGGTGACTGGGTGGGGTGATGGGGTGGGGTGACTGGGTGGGTGATTGGGTGGGGTGACTGGGTGGGTGATTGGGTGGGGATTACTGACTGACTGGGTGGGAATTACTGACTGTCTGACTGGGTGGGGTGACTGGGCAGGGGGGTGGGATGACTGACTGGGTGGGGGGGTGACTGACTGGGTGGGGGGGTATGACTGACTGACTGGGTGGGGGGGGGGTATGACTGACTGGGTGGGGGGGTATGACTGACTGGGTGGAGGGGGTATGACTGGGTGGGGGGGTATGACTGGGTGGGGGGGGGGTATGACTGACTGACTGGGTGGGGGTGTATGACTGACTGGGTGGAGGGGGTATGACTGGGTGGGGGAGGGGGTATGACTGGGTGGGGGGGTATAACTGACTGGGTGGGGGGGGGGTATGACTGACTGGGTGGAGGGGGTATGACTGGGTGGGGGGTATGACTGGGTGGGGGGGTGGGGGTGTATGACTGACTGGGTGGAGGGGGTATGACTGGGTGGGGGAGGGGGTATGACTGGGTGGGGGGGGGTTATGACTGACTGGGTGGGTGAGGTTATGACTGACTGGGTGGGGGGGTATGTTTGACTGGGTGGGGGGGGGTATGATTGACTGGGTGGGGGGGGGGTATGATTGACTGGGTGGGGGGGGGTATGACTGACTGGGTGGGGGGTATGACTGACTGGGTGGGGGGGGGGTATGATTGACTGGGTGGGGGGGGGTATGATTGACTGGGTGGGGGGGGTATGACTGACTGGGTGGGGGGTATGACTGACTGGGTGGGGGTGTATGACTGACTGGGTGGAGGGGGTATGACTGGGTGGGGGGGTATGACTGGGTGGGGGGGGTTATGACTGACTGGGTGGGGGAGGTTATGACTGACTGGGTGGGGGGGTATGTTTGACTGGGTGGGGGGGGGTATAATTGACTGGGTGGGGGGGTATGATTGACTGGGTGGGGGGGGGGGGTATGACTGACTGGGTGGGGGGTATGACTGACTGGGTGGGGGTGTATGACTGACTGGGTGGAGGGGGTATGACTGGGTGGGGGGGTATGACTGGGTGGGGGGGTTATGACTGACTGGGTGGGGGGGGTTATGACTGACTGGGTGGGGGGGGTTATGACTGACTGGGTGGGGGGGTATGTTTGACTGGGTGGGGGGGGTATGACTGACTGGGTGGGGGGGGGTATGACTGACTGGGTGGGGGGTATGACTGACTGGGTGGGGGGGTATGACTGACTGGGTGGGGGGATATGACTGACTGGGTGGGGGGATATGACTGACTGGGTGGGGGGGTATGACTGACTGGGTGGGGGGGTATGACTGACTGAGGGGGTATGACTGACTGGGTGGGGGGGGTATGACTTACTGGGTGGGGGGGTATGACTGACTGGGTGGGGGGGAGTATGACTGACTGGGTGGTGGGGGAGTATAACTGACTGGGTGGGGGGGAGTATGACTGACTGGGTGGGGTGGGGGGATGACTGACTGGGTGGGGTGGGGGGATGACTGACTGGGTGGGGTGGGGGGATGACTGACTTGGTGGGGTGTGGGGGTGACTGACTGGGTGGGGGGATGACTGACTGGGTGGGGTGGGGGGATGACTGACTGGGTGGGGTGGGGGGATGACTGACTGGGTGGGGTGGGGGGATGACTGACTAGATGGGGTGGGGGGATGACTGACTGGGTGGGGTGGGGGGATGACTGGGTGGGGTGGGGGGATGACGGGGTGGAGTGGGGGGGTACCTTTGGTGTCCTACACGTTCTCTCTCTCTCTCTTACACACACACACACACACACACACACACACACACACACACACACACACACACACACACACACACACACACACACACACACACACACACACACACACACACACACACACACACACACACACACACACACACTCTCACTCACTCATACATACACACACACACTCTCATACACACACACTCTCTGTGTGTGGGGGGGGTAGCGGATGCAGCCACAGGAGCGGAACCGGAGGGCAAGCAGGAAATCCCCTGCCCCGCGCGAGCAGCCACGGGGACAGGAGCGGAGACCAAAGGGGAAGCAGGTTTGGGAGGGAGGGGAAGCAGGTTTGGGAGGGGGGGGGACATTCCCCGCTGTCATCTCCTGCCCCGGGCGTGCAGCCACGGGGACAGGAGCGGAACCGGAGGGCAAGCGGGACAGGGGAGTGGGTGGGGGGGAAATCCCCTGCCGTCATCTCCTGCCCCGCGCGAGCAGCCACGGGGACAGGAGCGGAGACTGAGGGGATGAGAGGGGAAGCGCGAGCAGGAGACAGGGACCGCGCACGCGAGGAGCAGCCATTACTTACTCCTGCAGAGAAGGGCTCCATTCCGCGTCACGACCGCGTCACGGCCAATCAGCCAGGAAGATATTTTATTTTATTTATTTGTTTTTTTAAATTTGTGGGGGGGTGGGGAAGCGGAGACAGCCACGGGGACCGAGGGGAACACCCCTGCTGGCATCGGGAGCAGCCACTGGCACTGGGGGAAAGCGGGGGCCGTAGGGCAATCGGGACGGGGGAACATCGCCCGCTGTCATCTCCTGCCCCGCGCGAGCAGCCACAGGGACAGGAGCAGAACCGGAGGGCAAGCGGGGCGGGGGGGGGGAGATGGGGGGAGAAATCCCCTGCTGTCATCTCTTGCCCGACAGGAGCGTAGACTGGAGGGGATGAGGAGGGAAGCGCGGGCAGGAGACGGAGACGGACTGCGTGCGCGAGGAGAAGCCATTACCCCTGCAGAGAAGGGCTCCATTCCGCGTCACGACCAATTGGCCAATCAGCCAGGAGGATATTTTTTTTGTTATTTTTTTTTTTTAATTTTTTTAAAATTTGCGCTGAGCAGGGGGAAAAAGTAGCTGGCCACGGGCCAATTTCCGTTCGCGCCTGGCGAGTGGGCGACCGGGTTTGTCGAGCACTATATATATATACACACACACACACACACACACACACACACACACACACACACACACACACACACACACACACACACACACACACACACACACACACACACACACACACACACACACACACACACACACACACACACACACACAGTATATACACACGATGAACCAATATATAAATAAATGTAGAAGGGTTATCAAAAGCATACTGTCCTACAACCAAACACTTCTCCATACAGACACTACATTAAAATCAATTTCCTTTAATAATCCTAACTGATCTCACAATCTATACCATCACAAACCAATGAAAAACCTCACATTCCAATATATATGATGCATAAAATCTATGCACCATATACATTCTGCAAATGAATCAACCAAGTAAACAAAAATCAATTAGCAATCATTATTTACATCCCTAAACAATTCACACTCCATTCCGAACAATGAAACAATTAACTAATTCACGCCTGGAGCAGAACAATTTAGCCTGTGAAAAAATACAGTACCGACCAGAATACAACCTTTAAAACCAAGGCAACACACAATACAATACCAAGGAATACATCTATCTAATTTTGAAATACTTTAAACTCACAATAAAGCATAGCAGCATAGACAAATTAATTTAAAACACCTCAAATCAAGCTTTTAAAACAACATAATTTCTTACCCTGTATGTATATATCTCTCTAGACATATATACATACATACATACAGTGGCAAGAAATGATATACCACAAAAAAAAAAATACACATGTTAAAAAACCTTTTGAAAAAATTAACAAGTTAAATAAAATACATTTCTTTAGTTCACTTACCATTACTTGGCCCCACCGACTCCCGTTGCGCAGCTTACTCACAAACCAATCCACGATCAGGAACCCATAAAATAAAAAACCATAAAATAATAAACATTAAACTAAAAATCCAAATCAATCCACGGGTCTTCTATTTGTAATCCATCTTCATCTGTATTCTTCTTTCTTCTATCTCCTTCCAGCGGGGCGGGGCGGGGTCTTCTCCCCGTCTGCGGCCACCCCCTAGTCTTCTTTCCTCCGCGGCGTCTGGCTTCAAAATGAGACGACATAGGCTTTTAAAGGCCTATGACGTCACATTTTTCGTCATGGTTCCCACGGTCCTGATTGGGCCGTGAAAACCATGTGTTTTGGCCGACAAAAAAATAAATGATGACGTCACTTAAAGGCAATGACAGCACAGCCAATCAGAATGGCTTTGCTTCAATTGCCTTTAAGATGACGTCATGAAAAGACACATGGCCGCCCTCACATGGTATGGTAGCCAATCAGAGCGTGGGAACTCCATCCCTACTCTGATTGGCTCTAGTACCATGTGACAAAGGCTTGGGGGGAAATAGGATGTGACGTCATTGAAAGCTTGTCACATATATATATAATCTAACAGTATAATTCCTTTTGTCTCTTTTTGGGTTCCTTCAATGTTTCATCTTCTTATTCCTTTTATCTCGTATACTTAACACTTTATCATAGTTCCTTTTTAGGTTCCTTTTTGATAAACTGGGGTGAGAAGCAGTTACAAGACCAGTTTCCTAACTACAGTATTTAGCACGTTGTTATACTGTACTTCCCTTTTAGCTTTGTTTCAATTAAACAGAGGTGAGAAACAGTTAGTAGGCATGGCTAGCTTATCTGATATACAGAGATTGATTTATCTACATAAAGTATTACGTATTTTGGATAAGCTGAGCAGGCCTCATAACTTCTTGGTTTATGAAACATTGAAGGGACACTAAAAAGAGACAAAAAGTACTGATGAAGTGTTAAACTATTTAAAATGAAAGTTTTTAAAATAAGATATATATATATATATATATATATATATATATATATATATCTTATTTTAAAAACTTTCATTTTAAATAGTTTAACACTTCATCAGTACATTTTGTTTCATAAACCAAGAAGTTATGAGGCCTGCTCAGCTTATCCAAAATACTTAATACTTTATCATAATTCCCTTGTAAAGCCCTTAGTGAATTAGTGAAAAGAATGCTAGATTCCTGGCCTCTGCATTTTCACCTGGGGCAGAGTTTGCCGCTACATAGAAGAAAAGTGGGGGAGGTAGGGGTGGCTTTGCATATTGTACTGTATGCAAACAACCAGTCGATAGCTTGGCCAAATCCCCCCTGCTCCAATGTGAACTGCAAAAACTGTGATACTGTATCACACAATAAAAGAGTCAGTGTGCCTTCCAATGTGTTGCATTTTATTAAAGTATAACAATGTTCTGTATACAATATATCTATCACTATGTGCCCACTATCTTTAAAATACAAACATATAGAAATATATATTTAAATATAACAGCGAAACACATGTATCACAGTATCACAAGGAGTCAATGTGAATAGCATTTGCAATGCTTTTTTTGTAGCCGCCCCTTAACTCAATGAATTTCACTAGTATCCAAGTGTGTAAATAATGTATATGCCTCATTATTTCTATATGATTTATCTATGTGACACTAGTGTAAAATAAAAAAGTAAAAGGATAAATGCAAAGTAACAAATATAGTATAAAAGTGTCTACATAATAATTGTTTTAGACATCTTCTTCTGGATGTCGATTTGACATTTTGATTTCTGTAAAATAATTGATAAATGACAGTCATATTTACCTTGATTATAAACTTTGACAACTGGGTAGCAGTGACCCACTGTTGATGCCAGGGGTGTGATGTACTCGAGTTGATCATGTAATTGGGATGCAAGTTCCTCTCGTTTGCGGAATTAATTGGTCTGTGCTGGTAACTATATTGGGACAGGTAGCCAGATGGGGACAGATAATCAGGTTGAGGTTGCTACTCAGGTTGGGGCAGATAGCTGGGATGTAGGTTCATCTGGTTTTCAGTGCTGGTTTGTCTATACTGGTAATGGTATGGCACTCAGGTTGGAGCTGATAACCAGGTGGTGGCAGATTGCAGGGACCAGCTCGGGAAGGTGTATTATTTAATCTCTTGGTCCCGATCAATATCTATCTCTTTCAAAATTTGCCATGATCCAACATACCCACCCAAGATCGGTGCAGCAGCCCCCGTTCTTGTGGAAGTCTTTGAATAAAACAAACATTCAAACTTCTTCCACCCACCGTGGTTTGATGAATTATGTTTCGTAATTTATTCTGACAGCATGTATCTAAGATTCATATCGAAATAATAAGAGGAATATGTTTCGTGCTTCATACCAGTTGATAAAGGTCACAGAAACAATTTGAATGCTTGTTTCTTCACTAGTAATGCATTCAAATTCTAGCTGCTAATACTGTCAGGATTTAGCATTTGATTGTCTACAGTATTTTCACAATGTCATATCACATGCATGGCTTCTTTAGGATTTGATTTTCTTTATTATGTCAGTGTTGTCCTGTTCCTTGTATTAAATTTGACATGTCTACTTAATTAGTGTTGTTTTGTACAGTACATAACACATTTAACTGCAATATGGTTTTATTTTTATAATATGGATTTCAATTAATCTTTAAGCCGCATTAAGGCTGCAGTTCAAGCAAAATCCTATGTGTGTTTTTTTTTTTATAAATCAGTTCTGTACTATGAGAAAATACTTGTAGCATTTAAAAGAAATACATTTAAAGACATTTTGAATGTATTCTATTGTAACAAGCAATTTTGTTTCTATAGCAACCATTTACAAAGTCACATCCTCTTCCTTTCTGAGACAGGCTCTGGCACACCCCTTTTGCCCTCTCTGTAGCATTGCACCAATTCTATCTAGTGCCTGCCTGGTCACATGATCTTCCACACAGAACTTTGCATCTTGGGTAATCTTCTGCAGCCATAACAGTGATAAAGAACCCCCAAGCCAAATCTTTAGCGATCGATTACAGGAGAACGGATCGATCGCAACTTAGCTAATCACTTGTCAGTGTGCAGATTGTATTGATGCACATATTGAATGAAATTTTTTTTTAAAACGTTAGCTTGAACTGCAACTTTAAACTCATTTACAATTGAAGAGCCCAATTCAACGCAACAGATCCTTGTATTTCTATTCCAGCTTAAGCTCTTTTTTGTAGAAAAGTTCTAATGTTGGCAACTAGTGTAATGAGATTTGTACACAATTGAATTTTGGTTTTATTATGTCCAGAGGTTAAGAAAAAACGTATGCAAAGGATAAATATTATTGTAGTATTTCCTATATACTTATATTCATAAAAGCATATTTTCATTATGGAAAGATCATTTTTCAGTGGCTTTGTAATTGTGCATTGTTTCGGCCTAGTAGAATAACAATTTCACCTGAGAACTTCTTTGTGTCATATAGGATGGCAATGAGCCTCTTGATATAGGAATCATGTTTTTAGCCATTTGTAAGTGAATATATGTGACGGTCGAGGGGTGCCAAGCCAGTAATAAAGGGGTCATCCCCATTAGGCACTCCCTTCAACTGTCTGGGAAGTGAGGGGTTAACCAGGAATGTACCTATAATACACATGTTCCCCTGCTTCATAACCCAAATGTATTCCCCTGGTTTATCATGTTTCCACATTTAGAGTATTGCACCATGCAGGTTACACTGGGAACAGGTCGGGAGGGCAAGGGTTAATGATGTAGATGGCTATTAACCCTTTCCCCATGCCCAGGTAGCACCTGCCGGCACGGTCCCATAGGTCGCCATTGGATCTCCATGCAAGTGAATGGAGATTGAGACAGTTTTGGCCCTATATCATGACCGGCCAGCAGATGGCGCCCGAGAGGATGAGCAGAGTTTCTCCATTGAAGTCAATGGGGGAGTTTTTTCCCATTGTGATGAATGGCGGAGCTCCGCCATTATAGTCTATGGTGGATTTGGCCCATAGGAATGCATGAGCAGAGCTCCACCATTGTAAGTCAATGGCGCCATGCTTTCCTATGGCAAATTCTTAGAGTGCGCTCTCGAAGGATGAAAGTGATACATTGTAGTGGAGCTGGATGGATGCCAAAATCACTTCAAAGGAAGAGCTACAATCACTTAATGACCGTGGGAAGTAGCTCACGGTCAAGTTTAAAAAGTGTTAACCTACATAACTCCAGCCCCGAAGACGCTGGAGCGCCGGTTCTTTTTGCCCCTGACTCCAGGGAACCCTCTCACGACCCATGTGGGGTCCGACCCTCAGGGGCTGCGAGAAGGGGTCGCGCTAGCCGCGATGGTCGCCCCATGCAATCCCTATTGCGGCGGAGGTTCCATTGAATCCTATGGCGGCGCCGGCCCATTCATTTCCTATGGCGGCGCCGGCCCCATTGATTCCAATGGAGGAGTGAGCCGCTGAGATTTCTCATAGCCTTTAGCGGCGGAGTCTCCATTGATTCTAATGGCGGAGTAGCTCCATTGAAAGCCTATGGCGGCGGAGCCCATTGAACCTAATGGTACGAGTGAAAGGCAGTGATGTCTTTTAGCCTGTGGCGGAGAATCCTGCATTAAAGATAATGGAAGGTTTTAACTTGTTTTTATTCTCTCCAGTTGTGGGGGTCATGGAAGGCTGATTTTTGACCACTATGGCGATTGTCCTGCGGCATGAGGACCTAGCAAATTTCAGCCCGCTCAGACCCATAGAACGGATTATTTTAATATATGTATGTTATTAAAATATTACTCTGTATCCGTGATATCTCAAAGCCCGCGAAAACTACTGGCCCATGAGGTATGCTAATGGATAGGAGGCGACAGTGTGGTTACAGTAAGCCCACTGAACAAAGGATCCCCCACCGTGATTAAGTATTCTAGGGCGGAGAAGAGCAGGACGTGAGTACTTGAGTGAAGTGCTGTATTTCACACCTCCAGCCAGGGAGGCCCCAGCCCAGATGCCCAAATGCTAGACTCCTAGGCACCAGGTGGTGAGGGGGGGCCCTGGGGGAGGCTCTCTGGCTGGACTGATGTGCGCATGTGTCAACCTACCTGTGGGCAGGTACATTACTTTTTCCCACATGAGGTGTCACTGGTTCATTGGGTCCAGGGATAGTGATCCAATCCCTGCAACCCAATGGTAGGGAATAGGAGCAGAACTCCATATAAGAGAGTGTCAGCTCTATTCCAAGTTGTTGTTCATATTGGTTCCTGTTGTATCCTGAACTGTATCCTGTTAGATGAATTGCCAGTCTGCGGATTGCTTCATTGTGACGTGGGAGGGGAGAACCAGGCTTATAATAAAGATCAAGGCCACTTGGTTACCCCTGACCCGTGTTTTGGGGTCCTAGAGTGTCAGCTCTTGGGCCTGGGCATGGTGTATGCATTAATGTGACTGTGCAAAATAGGAGACAATTGCCGTTTGTGTTTTACCGTTTCCAGAGGTGCTGGGACGCCCTGCTTCAGCACAGAGCAGGAAAAGGTAAAAATGGGTATGAAGGGGTTAAAAGATATCTGCAGGTATACATAGAGTCCTTAGTATAGCAAGTGGCTCCCCAGTAGAGCAGAGGTACCCACATACTGTACATGCCCAGGTATCCTGAGCCTAGAGTAGGGGTTCAGGAAGGTGCTCACGCTAAGGTTATGAAGCTGAGCAGATTTGCAGTGTTTTCAAAGTATTTTTCTAATGTGTGCCAGGAATGAGGCTAGTTTATGACCCACATACCAGGGGGCAATTAAGCATAACCAAGGCCTAGCTTATAAGGGACCCTGGGGAGGTGCTCTCCAGGATGTATACAAAAGTTAGAGCTTCAAAGGGGTTAAACAGCTGTCCAGCAACTGGGGGTAGTTTTTGACCAGAAGCAGATATCCCATCACTGAGCACAGGGGGTTTGGCCAGGTGGTATTATAAACTTGTGCAGGCCATGGGGAAGTTGTTCTCTGCTGTAACATCAAGAAGGAGGGGGTGAGGGTGAAGAGGAGTTTTATCACCATCCCAGATTTGAACCACGCTCAAGACACATCAGTTCTAATTGATCCATCTAAGTTTTTCATGAGTCCATCAGTTCCATCTTGAGTGATTCACCTGAGATTCAGTCCCTTTTGAGAAGTTCCAGCTCGGATTAAATCGCCTACATTTCTCAGAGGATAAGTGACCCGAATTACACAGCAAGAGGCCACAGGAATGAAAAGTGGCCTGGAATATTTTGCTGTGTGTTTGCAATTAGGAAAGATTAGTTTTGTTATCTCAGTTTTCAAAGTAAGTGTGTCTTTTTACTGTATTTTTGTGTAACAAAGTTGTGTACGTTCATTAGGTGAATAAACACAATTTATTTTTATCTCTCTGCTTGCTCAATCAATGATCCCGGTAATTAAATGTGTGAATAAGCTGGGTCCATCGTGACATTCATCTTGGCCCCTTTCCCATGTAAGTGATTAATATCTTTTTTGTTATTTGTATATTCTGTGTCCACCATCTTGTGGGAATAAAAATTCTTTATTATACCGCACGTCTTATTCGATTCAACCCAGAGATAAGAGAGGTTATTATTGTAACCTGGTGTGTACTATAACCCTGACACAAAGCTACCATGACAATGTATTTTACAGTAAATATACATAGGCCAGACGACCAGTTTACAGGAACCCAGGAGGACTGAAGGTTTGTTTAATGGGGTTCGTTGCAAGAAATGGCGCATCGGAGAGTGAGCCCAGCAGAGGAAGGGACCCATCCATCACACTAGAAGTCGGTGGTTGGATGGCATGGGTCCCCTCTTATGCCGGCCTTGGGATTTCCCCGCCTGTTGGCGGTCCTGTGTCTACAGTATGTAGCTAGTTTCATTGCTCTTTTTGTTGAGTATCACAAAACATATCACAAGACGCCGAACCACCATTGCAATTTTTTCTCATGATATAATATGCTTGGATATGTTGTGTTATTATTAGTACTGTAATAATGTTTGCAAACACATGGACCTTATTTTCTTAACACCTACAGACTGGCTCGTATTTACACAGGCCTGGTCCTAGGGCAGCAAATTTCAGGGGGGTGAAGGGTGCTGCGGTTATGGACACCCCGCTCTCTTCCTCACAACAATTAAACTGATTGCTAGAGGGGAGCATGATGTCTCTTACCTCCTCCTGCAGTATCGCTCTCCTCCTTCTGCAACATCGCCAAATGATGCTGTGACGTCATGTTGTGACACTTAACATGGCATCCTGCTGTCACGGAAACATGTAACCGAAAAACAACAAGAGGAGGTGGTCAGGGCGGCAAAAAGCTAAGTGCCGATGGCTGGCAAAATTCTATAACTGGCCCTGCCTACAGATATACAGTAGCCAGTTTTATTATTCTTTGGAATATATTGCAATACAGTTGAGAGAAACAATGTGGAGTAAACAAGTACTCACTTACCGCATCAAATAAATTGCTCTGGTTCCAGTCAGGAAGCAGGGCGAATTCAAGAAAATCCCAGCAGAAACACAAATATATGAACAGAAATCCCTCTGCATGCAGAAAAAGACATTAGACATGTATTTGCAGGAAAAGCACAACTTTTCAAGGAAACGTTCCCCATTCATCATGTGAAGTATGCTACTCATGGCAGCATTGCTATTGAATCCCATGCAGCCGCTCTAATAATCTAGTTGTATCAGTAGGAACAATGACACGGTCTACATCTCTACATAACAGTGACATTATATTGACAGATAAATGTGGGGTTGCCAGTATTGCCAATGAGACATTTAGTTGAAAGCAAAAGTGGCGTGCACAGCAGTGGTCTGTAAGGCGAGGCATAATCAAAACAAACAACCTTCTCTGACATTTGGTAAGGCACATGTGAATACGTGAAAAGGGTAGAAAATACATAACGTTTAAGGGATAATGTACCATAGAGTTGTTGACCTTTATAATATATTATATTATTACTAATGCCCCTCCATCACCAATAAAATAATACATTTGACCTTACTTAAACCAAGATGATCCCTGTGGCAAGAAGTACCAGGACAACATAGTTTAATATCTGCTGAATTAAAGGGTATCCAGCTTGTAAGACAGATGGGTGTCTAGTTCAAGTAATACAAATATATATTGCAGTCAAGAGTACTGCTTTACA
Source organism: Ascaphus truei (assembly GCF_040206685.1). Classification (NCBI taxonomy): domain Eukaryota; kingdom Metazoa; phylum Chordata; class Amphibia; order Anura; family Ascaphidae; genus Ascaphus; species Ascaphus truei. Next base: position 223,668,654 of record NC_134485.1, read on the forward strand.
TGTTGGTATATATTACAAATCTTTAGCCTGCAGCCTGAGGTCTTAATTCAGCACCACAAACACACAGTCTTACTGATAGTTCGAGGGGAGAAGTTACCTTCAGTATTTTGGGGAGTAAGATAATGTGAAATGGAAAAGGAAAGCACATTACAGTGGGATGTTTTACTGTCTTCATCTAGGGTTCGCTTTTTCAATCCTATAAAAAAAATTGAACCATATCTGAGGCATCTTGAACTTAGGGCCTTTGACTATATCTGCTAAAGCAGCTGATTGTTTTTTTACATTTTTTATTAGAGATCAGCAATTTTTGGGGTCTATTTGGATCAGAATCAAATTGGCCAGTTCCTTTAGTCCATGGATCAGTCAAAAAATGGCCAATCTGCCATTTGGATATTTTTTGAGAGAGAGGAGAGAGACTTTCAATTGATTAATGTCTCCAGTTGTATATACACTGGCGACACACTTTATTCGAGCTTGGCTAGTCCCACGAATTCGGGTATACCCGGGTGTATTGAGGTTTGTGACTGTTTTCTGCCCGAGTACATTGAGTTATTTTCCAAGCAGGGATTGAAGCATTTTATTCCCGCTGGCTGCAATACTGCACAGTATATATATATAAACTGCATTACAATTCATGAATTTATGCCATCTGGTAGACACGCGAAGCATTGCAGCCTATTAAATCCTAATCATTATCATTTAACAGATCAGCCGCCCATCAGCCAGGCATGAACCCAGGCTGGGAAGGCAAATGCAACGGGGCTTGTCAGAGGTTAGGAGTGGCGCATTCCAGGTATCTGCCAGGTACATACCGGGTATTTGCTCGAATAAAGTGTGTCGGTGCAGTATATTGTCTCAAACGTCCCTCCAAATAAATTAGGGAGACATGCCTGTGCTATAAAAGGAGCACACCTGAGGTACCCGACTTAGTGATATGCTAATGACTATGCAAAGTATATTTAAATAAATCCCATCCTACACTTCCTAAAAGGATATCCATACCAGCTATATAGAGTTGTTAAGCCTAAGGCACCAACCTAATGACTGAAATGGTGTCAGACACAACAGGACTAGAATCAGGGTTACCACCTTCTACTGAAGGCCAACCCGAAGAAAATGTAAAAAAAAAAATCCCTTTCTTGGTGCGGCGGCGTCTCCCGGCATCCTATCTGCAACTCCCCCTCCAACTGCAATGAACATGGCAGCAGCGGAAAATTATGCTTTGATGCCATGGCAATGGGATGCTACATGATGCCATGATGTCATGTAGCGTCCCATTGCCATGGCAAAGCAGCGATGTTCACTGCAGTTGGAGGGGGAGATGCAGAAGAATACTGGAGAATGCCAGAGATGCCGCTGCACCCTGCCGCCACCCTGAGATTGACGGGCTAAACCCGCAGACCTGAGGTAAGTGCCTGAAACCTGTAGTCTCTGGGTCAAAACCAAAGAGGTGGCAACCCTGATAGAATCCACAACCACTGCTTTTCTTGAAATATAAGCGGAGTTTGGAAGGCACTAGACAACAAATACATTAAACAGCGAGGCATCAATGTTTGCATCTTGTCCCATCATCTTCCAAGAAAAACTTAACTAACTTTTCCGTTATATAATTCTCATTAGTCAACAGATCTGTGTGAAATGTGTATCAAGGGAAACTGTTGGTGGTTCACCTTTATATAATTATTTGTATATTTGATACACAGCCTACCATTTCTAGCTTTATGTTTAATATTTGAGTTAAGGCAACATGAAACTGAACACTACAGAATACAATAGTAATGTAGATTTAGATTTGTTTTCTAAGGCCACTGGGTGCTAAAGAAGAATGACATGCATGCCCAATATGGTACATAACAACACTGTACTGTTACAGCTATTAAGCTGATTCTCAGTGGGCAAATTGTCAGGACTGCCTCTGACCTGATAAGGACATGTAAGAATTTTGATGTACTGTAGCATTAGGATGACCATTCGTCCCGGTTTTGCCGGGACAGTCCCGTTTTTTTCATTCCTGTCCCGGTTGCCGGTCCGTCCCGGTAATGTCCCGGTTTTTGGCCCAGGTCCCACTTCTTGTAGCAGGATGCAGTGGCGTGCGATGCGGGGGCGCTGCGCGATGTGGCGGGGGCAACTCACGGGCGGTGAGGAGAAGATGCGGTAGCAGGTGAGAATTTGCAGAATGCCGGGGGGTTGGGCTTTTGGAGAAGGCCGGCCGCAGGGGATTGGTTGAAGGTTGCCGGGGGCGGGTCTTTGTAGGATGCCGGGCCGCAGGGGATTGGTTGGAGGTCGGAGGAAGCCGGGGTGGGGCTTTGCAGGATGCCGGGCCGCAGGGAACTGGTTGGAGGATAGAGCACACTGAGCTGCTTCCTTCTCAGAGCAGGTAGAGGTGTGTGTAACTGTCTCTGTGTCTGTGTCTCTGTGAGTGTGTGTGCGGCTCTGTGTGTGTGTGTGTGTGTGTGTGTGGCTATCTGTCTCTCTGTGTGTGTGTGTGTGTGTGTGTGGCTCTGTGTGTGTGTGTGTGTGTGTGTGTGTGTGTGTGTGTGTGGCTCTGTGTGTGTTTCTGTGTGTGTGTGTGTGTGTGTGTGGCTCTGTGTGAGTGTGTGGCTCTCCCTCTGTGTGTGTGTGTGTGTGTGTGGCTCTGTGTGTGTGGCTTTGTGTGTGTGAGTGTGTGAGTATCTCTGAGTGTGTGGCTCTGTGTGTGAGTGTGTGGCTCGGTGTGTGAGTGTGTGGCTCCGTATGTGAGCGTGTGTCTCTGTGGCTCTGTGTGTGTGTGTGGCTTTGTGTGTGTGGCTTTGTGTGTGTGAGTGTGTGAGTATCTCTGTGTGTGTGGCTCTGTGTGTCAGTGTGTGTGTGTGGCTCTGTGTGTGTGTGTGTGTGAGACTGTGTGTGAGTGTGTGGTTCTGTGAGTGTGTGGGTGTGGCTCTGTGAGTGTGTGTGTGTGTGGCCCTGTGAGTGTGTGTGTGTGGCTCTGTGAGTGTGTGTGTGGCTCTGTGAGTGTGTGTGGTGCTCTGTGAGTGTGTGTGTGGCGCTCTGTAAGTGTGTGTGTGGCGCTCTGTGATGGTCTGTGTGTGGCGCTCTGTGAGGGTCTGTGTGTGTGGGTCAGTGGGTGTGGGTCACTGGCTCTGTGTGTGTGTGTCTCTGTGTGTGTCTCTGTGTGTGGGTTAGTGGCTCTGTGTGTGTGTGTGGCTCTGTGTGTGGCTCTGTGTGTGTGTGGTTCTGTGTGCGTGTGTGTGGCTGTGTGTGTGTGGCTGTGTGTGTGTGGCTCTGTGTGTGTGGCTGTGTGTGTGTGTGTGTGTGTGTGTGTGTGTGTGTGTGTGTGTGTGTGTGTGTGTGTGTGTGTGTGTGTGTGTGTGTGTGTGTGTGTGTGTGCGTGTGTGTGTGGCTCTGTGTGTGTGTGTGGCTATGTGTGTGTGTGTGTGTGTGTGTGTGGCTCTGTGAGTGTGTGTGTGTGTGTGTGTGTGTGTGTGTGTGGGTCAGTGGCTCTGTGTGTGGCTCTGTGTGTGGCTCTGTTTGTGGGTCAGTGGTCCTTTGTGTGTGTGGGTCAGTGGTTCTGTGTGTGTGGCTCTGTGTGTGTGTGTGTGTGTGTGTGTGTTTGTGTGGCTCTGTGTGTGTGTGTCTCTGTGTGTGTGTCTCTCTGTGTGTGGCTCTGTGTGTGTGTGGCTCTGTGTTTGTGTGTGTGGCTCTGTGTGTGTGTGTGGCTCTGTGTGTGTGTGGCTCTCTGTGTGTGGGTCAGTGGTTCTGTGTATGTGGGTCAGTGGTTCTGTGTGTGTGGGTCAGTGGATCTGTTTGTGGGTGTGTGTGGCTGTGTGTGTGGCTGTGTGTGTGGCTGTGTGTGTGTGTGTGTGTGCCTGGCTGTGTGTGTGGCTGTGTGTGTGTGTGGCTGTCTGTGTGGCTGTGTGTGTGTGTGGCTGTGTGTGTGGCTGTGTGTGTGTGTGTGTGTGTGTGGCTGTGTGTGTATGGCTCTGTGTGTGTGGCTCTGTGTGTGTGTGTGTGTGTGTGTGTGTGGCTCTGTGTGTGTGTGTGGCTCTGTGTGGCTCTGTGTGTGGCTATGTGTGGCTCTGTGTGTGGCTGTGTGTGTGGCTCTGTGTGGGTCTGTGGCTCTGTGTGTGGGTCAGTGGCTCTGTGTGTGGGTCAGTGGCTCTGTGTGTGGGTCAGTGGCTCTGGGTGTGTGTGGGTCATGACAACGGGACGCATTATGGCGCAGAGGCATCACGTGATGCCACATTGTCATGGCAACATGTCACCGCCTGATGTCAGTGTCTCGTTGTCATGGCAACGGGGTGCGTCACGTGATGTTATTTGTTTTATAAATAATTTTTGAATGTGTCCCGGTTTTTCATTTTGAAAATCTGGTCACCCTATTAGCATGCCACTGATATTTACTCCACTTTTTACCAGTATAAAGCTGCAAAAGTGTTGTCTTAAATGTATCTTTACATACAGTATCACTGGCCTTGAACACTGTGGCCACGCCCAAAGATGCATGACAAAGTACTGGACTAATGATGGAATTCTTGTTAGCTCCTGTAGGAAGCAGAGAAGAAGCAAATGAAATTCAGTCGTGGTGAGCAATTTCCACTCACTGTCCTGAGCAGCTGCAGACGTTTGATAGGTTTGCATTGTGTTCCCGGATGCCCCATATAATGTGTTTAGCAAGATCATTGTCAGAATTAGTAATGGTTATATTAATATCATAAACACAACACTGCGCTTGAAAATTGAAGGTCCCTTTCAAAGTACCTGTGCTGGCAAAATATATTTTAATTAACTAAAGCCTACCATTTGATATATTTTACACCATACTGTAAGGAGAAGACCTAGGACCGTATTTATTAAAGACACGTGTACTGCGTAGTCATATGGTGTCATTTGGCGGAACACCACTTGTTTAATATATTATTTGCGACAAAAGGGAAATAATATGCTAAATTTGCCTGAAAAAAATATTTCACCATTAAACACTAATTGACTTTTCAAAAAGTTACTCAAATGCAATCTCACTCCTGGTGAATTATTACATGAAATCAGTGGTTGCAATGTCTCTTCCAGTGTGTGTACCAATAACTGTATTATGATCAGGTAACACCATCCCAATGGGCATACCACCTTATCAAGACAATGGCATTAAATAGGGTTTTTTACCCACAGACATACTTAAATTGACTCTTGGTTTGGGAACATTTACTCAAAATATAATTTCAACATACACAAATGGGGTAGGAAGCTTTCCTCCAATATTACTTATTTTGATAGAAAACTCCATGTGATGTCCTTAAAAGCAGTTTAGTAATTTGATTATAAGGTCTTTGGGGCAAGTTCTCCTTTTTATAAATGTTACTTTTATGTCTGAAGCACTCATTCCTGTTGTATTAATTGTATTACTTGTTATTTATTATGTCCCGTGTATTAATGCTGTGAAGTGCTATGTACATTAATGGCGCTAGATAAATAAAACTCGGAAAAGGAGGGAGGGAGGGGTGATCCCTGCTCAGCTGTAGATTAACAATTAGAGGGGTGCTACCTGGGAAGAACGGCTAATGTATATAAACGAGAGAGCACTCAATCCTCTATTAAATGAAAACAAATACATTTTATTAAGTTCGAAATAAAGAAAGAGAACTAACTAAATTAAAACCTCAATATGTGCTTATGTGCTCAGTATATGCAAAAAAACCACAGAACAAAAAATGAGGAACACACATAAATCCTAGTGGTGTACCATGTAGCGTTACTTGCACCAGGAAAAATAACCAGTAATAAGTTCCTTAATTAGAAAAAAATGGTCATGTAGATGTGCCAGTCCTATGCATAGCTTTGTACAGCTATTGTTCAGTGATGTATAACTAAGAAGCACCGGGCTTGCAGATCCAAGTATATCTCAGTATGGTGATACACGATGGTAGATTATCATCCAGATACCCATGTTCCCCTAGATTGACAGGGTCTAATTATGATCTGTATCATGCGCATTTGTCCATATGCAGATTATTAATACTCTAAAAGGTTAAAAAAAAATCATGGAATTAAAGATATAATTACCCAAGTTTAGTAATCCTGTCTTTTTCAGTAGGAAGGTGTTCTGGTAAGTGTGTCTGCAATGGGCCAAGGTTTATATAAGAGGTGCATATTAGGTGGACCCTTATTGCTATTATAGTAAAGTCATATTCACATATTTTATTTTATATTACAACCAGTAGTGTGAGTGCCAACCTTTTGCTCTATTTTTCTTTGTACAGTATACATTACAAAAGTTATTTCAAGTATTGTGTGCTGCAATCAACTTGGAATATTGTTCCATACAGACTATAAAACATTTTATTAGAAAACCAACTTCTTATTTTAATCTCCTCAGATAATATTTTGTGAGGTCTACTAATGTTAGAGTGGCTTGGATTGCAAACTAATTTAGTTTTTGAGCTCATGTTTAGGAATAAAATACAGTTGAACAAAAATAGTGAGTACGGGAAAAAAATTAGAGGCCAAATCAGGAACCTGTATTGTACAATATTGTGAAGAAATATTTAAAACATTAACAGAGGGGAACTCCATTTTCAACTTCCCTTTAAAGAAATGCAACATAGAAGTGCTTCTTTAAGGAAATGAGAGATTTACACCAAATAGCATTCTGTGCTACTTTTGTTTTATCAGTTAACATATAAATGAAAGGCTGACAATTGTCAGTCGGTCATTCAAAGAAAGTACATTTGTGGTGCACTTCAAAATACTTATTTTTTATTTTTACAGTGAATACAACAATGTGAAAAAACTGTGAAAAGGTGATACACATAACAATGGATTAAAATATATCACGTGGTGCTCTGATGTATATTAAATGACCGCAGTATGGTGTCCTTAGTCATGGACGATGATATCATGGACAGCACATAGAGCAATACATAGATTTGCCGTTCATATTTTGGAGCATGCATGTATGTTTAAAGCTGCCCATGCAATAGGACAGAATCAAACCGAAATACACTCAGAAGTTGCAATCAAAGGAGCAGAAGGTAATCCACTATATATCATGAGCCATAAATAGTACACCCATTTTAGGTTAAAATTGATTATCAGTTGATGCCGTTATTTACAAACTATGATGTTTCCAAGTGATAAAGTGGCTTGTCAAATTTAAAATGGGTGTACTATTTTGTGCGAACCTGTTACTAAAATTTCACAAGTTCGCCAAACCGGTGCTTAATTCCCTTACCTGGGGAGTCGGGGGCGGTATATAACAGCATTTTTTCACTGCATATCGTCTAAATATAGCTACACGGCATCAAATGGTGCCACCTTGTCATGCAAACGGGAATGCCACTTGATGTAACTGCATCGCGTTATGTCTGTTGCTATGGCAATGAAACGCTACGTGACGTCACGACGTTGTCATGGCAACGCTGTCCCATGTGATGCCACGCAGCCATTTTGAGAAGAGATGCAGGGAAAAGATGCTGATAGACGCCGCCCGCCGCCGAGAAGGGAACAACCTGTTATTAAAAAATGTCAATCCCACCACTGCGGTGTAGCTATCTATGCTGTTTACCAGCACAAAGAAAAGTTACTCTAGTTACCTGCCAAGGCAAAAGGTCAAATTAACAGAACAAGAGTAATCAGCCATCCTCTCATACAGAAAATGATGAGGGGGGGGTATTTGCTTTTATTTTGCGACCCTATTATTAACCAGGACACCCATGGCCCCACCATGCAATGACCCTCTAATATCTGGTAAAGTCACATAAATCCCTTGTACCACCACTGTGACAAAAAACACCCTTCTTTCTCCATTATACATTAATCCATCATGTTCTGGCAATTGGGAGGGCTGGGTGGACTACCAGAATACCTCAGGTAAATTACCCTCATCCCACTTTAAATAACTTTCCCGCTCACCTTCCCCCCTTAATTATTATATCATAAAAGTAGGCAGATAATTGGGTGATGTCCTGTAAAGGTTTGTTTTTTTCTGTTTATACTTGTTTAAGGAATAATACACATTTATTAACCTCTGTGGTGCTTCAATAAGTGAATGTTAGTATTTTGCACGTATTATCAATTTTGGACATGCTTTTCATAAGGCATACTGTCCACCTGAAGCAGGTCATTAATATTATGACTAAAATACAATGGGGGGTGGGTGTTGCAAAACCGGGGTAAAACAAAAGAAGAATCCTGCACCAGATTTATCAAAGAAAACAAATGCACGGGAAGCTATGGGAATTTATGCTTTGATAAATCTGATTAAAAAAATAATAATTCAGTTAAATATTGCATAATTCTTAAGCGGGTTTCAGGATTTGTAAATGCACAGATTTATTTATCACGTGGATTTCATGAAACCCACTCGGGAAATTGAATACAGCGCAGTTTTGATCAATCTGGCCCATTATGTTTAACGCCTTTCCCACTAATGAGAGACCTGAAGAATACATACTGTAATTACACATCTTTATGGCAAGAAAAATACCTTTTTTCAGGGTGATGCCCTGAATACCTTTATTACCAGTCTGATTTTGTCCTCATGATTTCACACACAGCATGGTACAAAATCTCCTAGGATAAATTCATTGCTATGCGACATACAAACAAAGACTGGCAGAGCCTGTGTCTGATAATCTGTCCCCATCTGTTCAATCTTCAAACCATTCCCTGCAATGTAGACAACTTTTGACCATTTTACTGCTTTTGAAATTAGATCACTTGGGTCAGGCCAGAAATACACCCATTTCCTCCCACATATGACTTTTTATGGCAATGTTACATGATGGATGACCTGAGGAAATGGTTGCTGATAATACTGAGAGATGTTGGACAACCCCTGGAGACCAGATGTTGTGATCATTTTCTTACATCTCTGACATTATTCTCTTAACAGCCAATTGCTGCATTGAATTGTATTTATTTATATAGCATCAGCCAATATACGCAGTGTTTCACAGGGATATTATGCAAGTCTTATTATAGGGAATAATTAGGGATAGGTGAAGACATTTTGGGAAAAGGAGTTCCTGCCCTGAAGAGCTTACAATCTATCTAGTGTATTGTGAGATATACAGAGACAAAAAGAGTACATGGAGGTGATAATTGTATAAGGCAAGGTCAAGAGGGTACAGATGTAGCCAACGTTACTGCAAACCGTGGTGCACTCCTGCGAGTGACATGGTGTGATACCCTCACCTCTTCTCATAAACAGCTGATTCAAAACAATAGCTGCTTCTCTATCTGGTGTGTTGTGTATGTCCAGCTGCTGCGCACCACAGGTTGCAATAATGTTGGCTACATCTGGATGTGTGTACTGTATATAGTGGATCACGTGGTAATCTTATACCGCCAGGCAAATGCTTAATTGTAAAGGTGATGTTTCAGACAGGAAGCAAAATATATTTTATCAAAGGCTTTAATGCATCATGATGTACAGTAGTGCGTACTGGAGGCCTATCCCAAAAATACAGTTAGAAATGAGGTGCTGATAAAAATCATCAGTGTTTAAACCTCTACGGATACAATAAGTTCCTGTTCTGAAGTCCTCTATTTGATTTTAACGGTACAGGACCAAAGGGAATCAGTAATCATGTTAGAGGGGTTAAATCTGGTTAAATGTGCATTTCCCACCACAATGGGAAATTGGAAGTTTTTGTTAAATCATGTTTTAAATGTTAGTTTAAATGTAGGGACATCTTACATGGAGGATGGGGGCTTGATTACCTCAAACACTTTCCCTTTGCATGAACATACTGAATATTGCATAGACAAAGCATGCTCCTCCTTGTCCCCCTCTCCATTTTTTTAAAGGCCTTTCTGGCTAAGGGGGAAAGAAACGATTGACAAGAGCACCCTAATATAAAGGTCAGGGCTCGCCTCCGTTTGACAATGGAACCTATTTTAACGTTCCTGCCCTCCCACCTCTGCTCAACTCTTGGGTGCGCAGGTAACAATAATTACAAATAATTATCTCAGCAGAGCACAGTGCTGCTAGTGGCTGTTCTTATAGGCTCTAAAAATGTAACAAAAAATGCAATTATGTCATTGACATTAATCAAAATATATTGAGAAATAACTAGCATGATGCACTAAGCAGATTGTCACGTACGACCCCCTGCTAGCACGTGACCTGCATACGGGACAAGGGTTAATACAGACGCTCACAAGCGTACCCACTTTTCACCCACTCAGGGGTCGCTCAAATGGGTTGTATCTCTCCTCAAGCCGTCCCAATATACCACCGCCACGAACAGCACACAAGTGAGCACGTGACTTTAGATATGCAACCAGGGTTAATACACAAAGGCTTCTCTAGCAACCCCCCTTTCTCCTCTGCAAGGAACCAGCGAGTTAGCATTAACCCCCCACTCAATTGCACATCATAACCATCCACTGCCACACCTGAGGTTATGTAGATATGATAAAAGATCTTAGACTAAAATATCCGCCAAGGCCTCAGGTCCCTGTTTATTATAGGAAAAACTATGCACTCTAAGGGGTCTATGCAGTAAGAATAGCGTTTTTATGGCGAATCCAGCACGGCAAAAAAAGTTGGCTAGTTGATGGTGAGAGGCTGCTGATGAGTGGTAGATCGGCACTTAGAAAATATTCTGGCCTTTTTCCTGGCTGGGATTGATGCCGGGGGTCTCCGGAGCTGATACCATTAATACCAGCACCGGAGCCCCTCGGCATGCATCCGAGGCAGGAAAAATGCATTTAAAGGCCACTTCATTACCTTAGAGGCTAACCGCTAAGGCAATGAAGGGGTTAAACAGCCGTGCCAGGTTTATTGTGGGTAGCGGGGGTGGGTGAAGGGGGTATTTGGCCCTTGTTGTTTGTTTAGGGCTTGCGTGGGGGTTGCAGGTGCGCTTAACCCCTTCACGACCGTAGCAGTTAATACAGCTACGGTCATGAAGGGGTTAAACTCTCCCGCTACCCACCAGCAAGCCCTAAACAAACCACCGTTGGGGCTAATATCCCCTTCACCCACCCCCGCTACCCACAATAAAAAGAAAACACACACAACAGCCCCACACTAACTAAAGAAATATATATATATATATATATATATATATATATATATATATATATACCACAAGAAATTCAGTCAGCACACTGTAGTTGAAAATATTGAAACAGCAGATGCTAGTCCCATAAAGAGCAAATATCATACGAACCAATCCAAAGACCAATAAAGAGACAGCAGACTGCATGGGGTTAATCCAAAGATATGTATTCACAACATGAAATACACGTAAGCCAATGTTTCGGTCCCACAGAGATGCCCCGGACAACGCCTCCATGGAGCCTTTTTTAGGTCCGGGCGATGGCGGTCGAGCAAGAACACTCCCGCATGGCACAATGCGCGTAGACCCACCAGGAGAGGTGGCCGGAGATCGGCGGTATCCCGTGCGCGAAGGAAAAGCGACAAGGGGCACCAGGCCAGGGAGACGGTGATCTACAATCTATCGGACCACACACTGACACTGGCAGAAGTAAGCATCCTACAGAAAGGCTTATCATTCGTGCCAACCCACATGCAGGATTCCTTTGACTGGGAGGTCGATATGTACAGATTGCACAGACAATTGAAGTTAAAGGACTTCTTCTCTAAGAACAATGATACCGATTCTTCTGGAGACACTACCCCAAATCCATTCAAGATCAGGAGCACCTTTGACCCACACTCACTGAACCCCAACATAGCTGCATTCATGAATCTGGTTACTAAAGACACACGGAAAATTCTGAAGAATCACAAGACCAGCTTCTTTAATATATCGAGAGAGGAGAGAGCTGCCTTGAAAATGCTACGGGATAACAAAGGGATCATAGTGAGAGCAGCAAACAAAGGTGGTGGGATTGTTTTATTAAACTACCAATACTACAAACAGGAGATTGAGCAACAACTTGCAGTTGTACATCATTACAGACGCCTCCCTGGGGATCCGACGATAGCCTACAAGAAGGAGATTGATGGCATCATCCAATTGGGCTTGAATAATGCCTGGATCACAGAAGAAACCAGTAAATTCCTGACCCAGGACTACCCTGTGATGCCAGTATTATACACACTACCCAAAGTGCACAAATCTACAGTCGCACCACCGGGCAGACCCATCATCTCGGCCCGTGGGTCTCTGTGCCACCTCCTTTCGCAATTCGTAGACTTTTATTTACAGCCATTGGTGGCTAGAATGGCTCATACATTAAGGACACCACGGATTTCATTGAGCAGCTCAGTCATCTTTCCGTTGATACAGCAGATTGTATCCTTGCCACGCTAGATGTGTCTAGTTTGTATACCAACATTCCCCATGCAGGGGGCCTAGAAGCAGTACGCACTAAATTGGAAGAACATGGAGTCGAGCAGGGTCCACCAGTTGATTTTCTCATGTTGCTCATTGAGGTCATCCTCCATAAAAATTTCTTTAAATTTGTAAAACAGTATTACTTACAACTAACGGGTACGGCCATGGGCTCAAACATGGCACCGTTGTATGCTAATCTTTTTATGGATCTGTATGAACGGTTGCACATATTAACTGACACCACGCATGGACAGCATATCGTCAAATACCTCCGCTATATTGACGACATCTTCATTCTGTGGACGGGCAATGGAGATGAGCTGCTGGCATTTGTTTCTGTTTTAAACAACATCCCCTCCACAATCCGGTTTACCCTTAACCACAGCTACCAGGAAATCGCTTTTCTGGACACCATAGTGTACAAAATTGGAGGCACGTTGGCCACTAGAATATACCGGAAGAGCACCAACAAGAACTCCTTTCTTTGTGCAGCCAGTCACCATCCTGTACCACTCAAGAGGGGTCTCCCATACTCCCAGCTTCTCCGAGTGAAGAGAATTACCACCGATCCAGAAGAATCACAAAGGGCCCTTGTCCAAATGGCCGCACGCTTTCGGGAGAGGGGCTATTCGGCCAAGGACATTGAGTTTGCCTTGCAGAAAGTTGGACAAATTGACAGGGGTGAGCTATTGATACCATCGTCAGGCAGACCGGTTAGCAACAGGCTTAATATAGTTAGTACATTTAGTACTGCTACAAACAGCATTAAGCGCTGCATTCGGGACAATTAGCGCATCCTGGAGAGTGACGATAGGATTGGTGCATGTGCTAGAGAGCCACCACTAATCTGCTTTCGTCGGGGACCAAACATTGGTGACATGGTCACAGGGTCTGATCCAACAGACAAATATGCTACACCCACCACCTGGTTAGCCAAAAAACCTGGTTCGTACCGCTGTCATGGCTGCACCAACTGCCACTATATGCAGCTGGGCCCTAGCTACAATCACCCGCATAGTGGCACACCGATCAAAATCAAACAACCACTGAACTGTGAGTCAAAATTCGTGGTGTACCTCATCAGGTGTCCTTGTGGATTGCTGTACATCGGGATGACTGTAAGGATGCTGAAAGAGCGTATGGCCATGCACCGTTCAAACATCAGAAAAGCCCTATTGAGTGATGCCTCTGATATAGACCTGAAGTGTCTACCTGTGGCTAGACATTTCAAAGAAAAGAGACACACATTGGCTACTCTCCGATGTATGCCTATTCTGCAGGTTCCAGTCCCCCCCCGTGGGGGTGATAGGGACAAGACTTTGTTAAAACAGGAAGCTAGGCTTATATATGAACTTAGGACTATGACACCTGGTGGCCTCAATGAGGAGCTTTCACTTAGCTGTTTTCTGTAGTTGTCTCCCAACTTTGACCTAGTTTTACATTATGCCTTATGTATGTTTGTCACTAATACTCTGTTGTATCACCCCCTCTGCACTCCTGCACCTCCTTTGTCTTTATTTGTTATGGTGGTGTCATGCGCTCCTTGTGCTCTGTACCTATATCAGTCCCCCTGTGGTTCACTTTAATGCTCTGTGTAATATAACCCTTTCTAGCTTAATATAGCTGTCAGTATGTTTGAAACTGTGCCCTGAGGCGGTTTTTCAGACTGCGCATGCGCGATCTGCGCCGCCGGCATCCCTGGTTGCCAGGGAGACTATGTGAGGCGTCTGCTCACAGCTGTGATGCGCGGCACGCTCTCCTGACTGGCGCCCCGGCAGCCAATGTGTTTTGCTCCACTACGCATGCGCGGCGCGCGACGTTCCTCCGCACGGACACTAGACTCTGAGACCAGTGTCTCAGGGTGTCTTTCTTTGATAGCCTTAGTGCCTGCTCTCAATTCATGGCGAATCATATGGATATTCAGGTAATGGGGGAGGGGGCACGGAGCACAGCTATGTTGCATATTATGTCTGATTGCATGCTGGTGATTGGTTCCCTTTGTTTGCACTGTACCATAGGTGGGGGTATATATGTTTGGTCACTTGCACTTGTGGGTTACACGGCCCTGAGGAAGGTCTCTCTGTGGGACCGAAACGTTGGCTTACGTGTATTTCATGTTGTGAATACATATCTTTGGATTAACCCCGTGCAGTCTGCTGTCTCTTTACTGGTCTTTGGATTGGTTCGTATGATATATATATATAAATATATATATATATAATATAAAAATATAAATATATATTACACCAACAACACCTATACCCCCCTAACATACAGTATAGTAATGGGCATAATGACTATTATCCACAAATGGATAATAGTGCATGTGTCCATTTAAAAAACATACAGAACAATAAATACATTAAATACATATAGCACTCACCCATGTCCGGCTGCCACGATGAAGGCCATCCTCATCTTCATCCTGCTAATGCCCCATCCGCTTCTGCAAAACAGACACAAGAATAAAAACATCCAATGTAATGTCCCCTAACCCCTTAATCACTGTAGCGGTTAATAACCGCTGCAGTCATTAGGGGGTTAACCCACCATCACCCACATACCCTCCCCCACTACCCCCCCACCCCGTGAGGCCTAACCACCCTCACCCACTACCCACAAGGGAGGCCTACCACATACCCTTGGGGCCAATACCCCTCCCCCCACACCAACACATACAATACAATAATGTGCCAAATAACTATTATCCAGATAGGGATAATACATTATTTAGCCATTATTTAACACATTAACTAGCATAGTCAAATAAAGAAAATTCTACTGACCTCATCAATAAGAAGGCCCCATCGCCAGCATCATCCTTGTGGTCCGTTGCCAAAAGAATACATAGCCAATACATTGCAATGACATTCACATATCAATGAACCCCTTAATCACCTTCTCGGATACTAACCGCAAAGGTAATTAAGAGGTTAAGCCATCCTGGCCACATACCCATCCTTCACACATTCCTTTAAAACAGTGGCTTCATCATGAAAAAATAAAATAAAAATGAAAGAAACAAAAAATATATATATACATACATATATATATATATACAAACAAAAACAAAACAGAGAGCGCACGCCCCATAGTGTGATCCTGTACAGTTTATTGGGGAGGGGTAGGTGAGGGGGATTAAAAACACTTACAAAGTATAAGTGAAAATAAGGCAATTTGTGACAATAATATCACCACCGATGCAGGCCGTCCCTTGATGTCTTGGAATCCAACTGGAACCCTTGTGCTGTGCATGCGACAGTGTCCGTTCTTTTCCGCAATCAACTGAAGTCCTCCACGCAATGTGTCATCAGAGTAGGCCTCAATTCTAATCCTGCATGCTCCGGCCGTAAAGCACGCGGACAAAGTGGTGACGTAATGTCGTAATTTTACGTCCCTGACGCGTTTCGTCACAATACTGCAACTTTATCAAAGGGATTTGTACACGAACAGAAGTGGCTGGATATATATACTAGAGTGTCTGCGATTCAATTGGTGCATCAATTTGTGATACTTACCCCCCTATAAACGAGCCTAAATGTATGTAATTAGAAATATCGCTTGAATTTCTATTAATAATCAAATATGAATCGCAGAAAACCCAAGAAATATATTAATAATAATAGTATAACCACAAGATAAAATGATCCAAAATCACAATGAAAATTAATTATTTAAAACATCATTAAACATATAACACTAAATACAATTCGGAGAAATTGTTAATATATGATATTTATTTTATTTATAAAATATTTTACCAGGAAGTAATACATTGAGAGTTACCTCTCGTTTTCAAGTATGTCCTGGGCACAGAGTAAAACAAATAATACATGGTTACAAGTACAGTTACATAAATGAACAAGGTGTACATTATATACAAGACATTGCGTGCACAGTTAAAGAAAATATATATTATGAGCGTATGAAACAGTTACAGACCGGATTAAAGTGTGAGACAGCCTTAGATTTGAAAGAACTTAAGCTGGTGGTGGATATGAGAGCCTCTGGTAGGTTGTTCCAGTTTTGGGGTGCACGGAAGGAGAAGGAGGAACGTCCGGATACTTTGGTGAGCCTTGGGACCATGAATAGTCTTTTGGAGTCTGATAGGTGCTGCATGTGGTAGGGGTGAGGAGCTTGTTCAGGTAGCTGGGTAGCTTGCCCAGAAAGTATTTGAGGGTGAGACAGGAAAGGTGAACTTTGCGCCTAGACTCTAGTGATGACCAATCTAGTTCTTTGAGTCAATAATCCTATAGTAATTGTTAAAAAATGAATATAATAAAAACGAATACAATAATAACCAATTGATCTCATAAATTTACATACTATATTATAATTTGAAAGTATCAATCCTAAAGGTCTAAAATATATATATATCTGTGTGTTCTGACATTCAAAACTGCACACAATCATGATGATGACTAATACTGCATCAATGCATGATAAGCGCAAAATTCTATCTGCCCTAACACACAGATGGAATAAAAAAGCATTTTCCATACAGGATATTAATATGGTATAAAGGAAAGGGGAGGTAGAAGGGAAGGGAGGGCCACAGTCACTGTTTTTTCCCTACCAATCCAAGGGAGGATACATCGATGCGTTCTACAATTTAGTTTTAAGAGACTTTGAATCACTGTGCAAAAAACCTTATAGATTCAATCAGAATCTATCGAAAGGTGAACTGAGTGCACTTTGTGATTTGAGGGATAACCGGGACATTGTTATTAGACAGACTGACAAGGGTGGGGGCATTGTCATCCAGGATAGATCGGCCTATATTTCAGAGGCAAATCGACTCCTGGGTGACCGTGTCTCCTACTGTACCTTGCAGGATGATCCCACATCACTATTTCAGGCACTATTAAAACAACACCTGACTTCAGCCTTGGAAGAAGGTGTTTTAACTAAACATGAGTTTAAATTTTTGTACACTGAGCACCCCCGCACTCCTATATTTTATCATTTACCTAAAGTCTACAAGTCTGTGGTGGATCCTCCTGGAAGACCTATTATCTCGGGGATCGAGTCGATGACGTCTGGCCTATCCCAGTATGTGGATTATTATCTCCAACCCTTTGTAGCAAAGCTCAGGTCACACATTCGGGATACGCTACATGTCATCGACTCCATCTCCAGGATTAAATGGAAGCCCAGTTATTTATGGGCTACATGTGATGTGTCCTTATTGTACACATCTATAGGTCATTCCAGGGGGATCAAAGCCATAGACATCTGGCTGAGCACGGATTCCTCTATTCCTACTATTCACAAGAAATTTATATTAGATAGTATTAAATTTATATTAAATCACAATTATTTTTTATTTGAGGATTCTTATTATTTACAGATCTGTGGAACGGCCATGGGGACGAGATTTGCCCCCAGCTATGCCAATCTCTTTATGGGATTTTGGGAAGAAACATCTGTCTGGCAAAATCTGGAGCTGGGGGGGGTCTCGTATACTATGACCGTTTCATCGATGACATTATTATTATTTGGGAGGGTGATCTCACAGTTTTTTCCAATCTCCTGGATTCCTTCAATCGCAATGATATGGGCTTGCAATTTACATTTGATATTAGTCCAAAATCAGATCTTAAAATCCAAGATCTTATTTTAACTTCAGATCCAAATGGCAATATTATTACTACCACACATTTCAAGCCCGTTGCAGTTAACAATTATGTTAATGCATCCAGAAATCACCACGCACAGTGGCTCAGGAGCATCCCCCTGGGACAGTTTCATCGTCTCAAAAGAAACTGTTCCAGGGAAAGTGACTTTATTAACCAATCAAAGGAACTGAGTAACAAATTTTTGTTGAAGGGATATGATCCTGTTCTTGTTTGTGACTCTTTCACCAAGGTGAGGGCCACCGATAGATCATTGCTACTTAATAAGTGCTCTACAATTAAACACACTAGTTATAAGACACCAAGGAAAAGATCAATAAACACCGATGGGGTTTCACGGTTTATTACCACCTTCAACCAATCCCACAGATCTATCCAGGGTATTCTTAATACTCATTGGAGCATTTTAAAGTGCGATCCGCATTTAGGGAACATACTTCCAGAGAAAATACCTATTACATACAGGAAGGCAAAAAACATTAAAAACATTTTAGCTCCTAGTAAATTGAGACCATTAGTTGTGACTGCCGATGCTACATCTTTGGGCCAGGTGGGTAACCAGAGATGTGGCAGAAGCCGTTGCATTACATGTAAACATTTAAACATCAAATCGGAGTTTGTCTCCCCTCTCAAGAGTGGACGATATAGGGTTAGGGGCAATATCAACTGCCTGACTACATTTGTTGTCTATCTCCTGCAATGTGGTTGTGGCCTTCAATATGTAGGTCGCACCACACGACCCCTGAATACTAGGTTCCTGGAGCATAGGAGGAATGTGATCAATGGAGTTAACACCCATAGTATACCTAAACAATTTGCATCTATACATCATAAGGATCCTGCATCCATGAGTATTATGGGTATTGATCACATTCCTCCCTGTGCTCTAGGTGGGGATCGTTTTAAATCTTTATGTAGAAGGGTGACATTCTGGATCCACCGGTTGGGGACACTAACCCCCGGGGGTCTTAATGAATGTCTGGATACCAGTACTCTGGTATGAGCTATAGGTTCGGTCTGTTTTTGTGCTCTCTGGTCCATTCCCCCCATCTCTGGCTTATTCCATCCTTCTTCCCTTTTTCCTTGCCCTCCCCCCTTCCCCCCCCCTCCCCTCTTTCCCCCCTCCCCCCCCATTCCCCCCCCTTTCCCCCCCTCCCCCTCTTCCTATCCCTTTCCCCCATTCCTTCCCACACCTTCCCTACCTTCCCTTCTACCTTCCCTTTACTTTATACCATATTAATATCCTGTATGGAAAATGCTTTTTTATTCCATCTGTGCGTTAGGGCAGATAGAATTTTGCGCTTATCATGCATTGATGCAGTATTAGTCATCATCATGATTGTGTGCAGTTTTGAATGTCAGAACACACAGATATATATATATTTTAGACCTTTAGGATTGATACTTTCAAATTATAATATAGTATGTAAATTTATGAGATCAATTGGTTATTATTGTATTCGTTTTTATTATATTCATTTTTTTAACAATTACTATAGGATTATTGACTATATCATATATTAACTATTTCTCCGAATTGTATTTAGTGTTATATGTTTAATGATGTTTTAAATAATTCATT
Source organism: Ascaphus truei (assembly GCF_040206685.1). Classification (NCBI taxonomy): domain Eukaryota; kingdom Metazoa; phylum Chordata; class Amphibia; order Anura; family Ascaphidae; genus Ascaphus; species Ascaphus truei. Next base: position 223,688,156 of record NC_134485.1, read on the forward strand.
TTCATTGTGATTTTGGATCATTTTATCTTGTGGTTATACTATTATTATTATTATTAATATATTTCTTGGGTTTTCTGCGATTCATATTTGATTATTAATAGAAATTCAAGCGATATTTCTAATTACATATATTTAGGCTCGTTTATAGGGGCGTAAGTATCACAAATTGATGCACCAATTGAATCGCAGACACTCTACTATATATATCCAGCCACTACTATTCGTGTACAAATCCCTTTGATAAAGTTGCAGTATTGTGACGAAACGCGCCAGGGACGTAAAATTACGACATTACGTCACCACGTTGTCTGCGTGCTTTACGGCCGGAGCATGCAGGATTACAATTGAGGCCTACTCTGATGACACATTGAGTGGAGGACTTCAATTGATTGCGGAAAAGAACGGACACTGTCGCATGCACAGCACAAGGGTTCCAGTTGGATTCCAAGACATCACGGGACAGCCTGCATCGGTGGTGATATTATTGTCACAAATTGCCTTATTTTCACTTATACTTTGTAAGTGTTTTTAATCCCCCTCACCTACCCCTCCCCAATAAACTGTACAGGATCACACTATGGGGCGTGTGCTCTCTGTTTTGTTTTTGTTTCTATAGAATTTGCCTTGGAAGTGGTTCTTCCATGTGAGAGCAGCCGTGGACCCCATGATCCTGCAATCAGTTCCTGTATTACCAATCAGGATTACATTTGGGGTTTGGACTATTACAATTGGACATTTTTATTTAATATTTCAATATTGTATATTTTTGTAATAGAGTGTTTTATCTAGTTAATATCATAATCAATTATATGTACTATTGGATTGTTTTTATCATTGAGCATAGTAATTTTTAAGGTTATTCAATTGTTCACTGGTTTATAAGTGGCGCTACTATTTTCATCTCTTTTCTGATACATATATATATATACACACACATGATTAACCAATATACAAATAAATGTGTCAGGGTTAACAAAAACATGCTCCAATAAAAATACCACTTATCCATAACATCCTCAATGAAATACAATGCAATTTCCTAAACAAATCAAATGTGATCATCCAATCTAAAGCATCAAATGCCAATACAAAGCCTCAAATGCCACTTAAAACATTGCATTTACATTGTATACATGCTGCATAAAATGTAAGCTACATGTAGACGCTGCAAATCAATGTTAACAATACAATATTCCAAATAAAATAGCATTACATCAAAAGAACTATACAATGTAATCCAATAACGTCACCATCAATCAATTAGCATACATTAATTACATCCCCAAACAATTAAAATAGCATCCATACCAATTACACAATTAACTATAGCAACTGTTAAAGAGAACAAGTTACCATCATACAAAATAGGACACCAAAAATTACAATATACAAAAGCAAGCCTAACCATGACCTAAAGTACAGCATATAAGCCCAAAAATTACATCTATCTAATGATAAAATACATTGAACACACATCTATGCATAGCAGCCTAGCCACAATCATTTAAAATAGTGCAAAGCAAGCTTTTAAAACACTATCATTTCTTATCCTGTATGTATATATCTCTCTAGACATAGATACATACATACATACAGTGGCAAGAAATGATGTACAATAAAAAAAACCAACACATGTAAAAAGCAAAAAAAAAACACAGTTACATTAAATACATTTCTTTAGTTCATTTACCATTACTTGACCCACTCACCGACTCCCGTTGAACAGCTTACTCACGAATCAATCCACGAACAGGAACCCATAAAATAATAAACCAGAAAATAATAAACATTAAAATAATAAAACACGACAATCCAGGGGTCGACTACTTCTAATCCATCTTCATCTGTATTCTTGTTTCTTCTATCTTCTTCCGGGGTCTTCTTCCCATCTGCTGCCACGCCCTGGTCTTCTTTCATCGCCGGAGGTCCTTCCTCCTCGGCGTCTGGCTTCAAAATGAGACGACATAGGCTTTTAAAGGCCTGTGACATCACATTTTCGTCATGGTTTCCACGGCCCTGATTGGGCCGTGAAAACCATGTGTTTTGGCCGATAAAAAAAAAATGATGACGTCACTTAAAGGCAATGAAAGCACAGCCAATCAGAATGGCTTTGCTTCAATTGCCTTTAACATGACGTCATTAAAAGAAACATGGCCGGCATCACAGGGTACGGCTGCCAATCAGAGCATGGGAACTCCATCCCATCTCTGATTGGCTCTAGTAGACCATGTGACAGAGGCTTGGGGAATAACGGAAATGACATCATTGAAAGCCTGTCACATGGTAGTAGAACCAATCAGAGTAGGGATAGACTTCCCACGCTCTGATTGGCTACCGTACCATGTGAGGCCGGCCATGTTTCTTTTAATGACGTCATCTTAAAGGCAATTGAAGCAAAGCCATTCTGATTGGGAGGGGAGGAACAATTGAACGTATTTGCTAGGCTTATTCTTCTAATGATGTACATGCAGCTTATGTTAATGCTGAATCTATGGACCGTACTGATTTAATTCATCACAAAAAACAGGAACGTATTAATATTCTAAACAATCCTTTATTTATTACAAAATTTAATAAACAAGCACAGCAAATACGTTCAATTGTTTTTAAACATTGGGACGTTCTTAATCTAGATCCTGATCTAGATTAAATCACTAAGTGCGGTCCGAGATTCGCATTTAAAAGAGCTAACACATTGGCTGCCTCAGTCTCAAGAAGTTTATTTCAATCCAAACAACATAAACCCTTGGGTAACATACCAAAAGGCTTCTATAGATGCGGTTTTTGTAAGTGGTGTCCATTTGTTGTCCCCACTAAAAGGTTACATACTTTGTACCCCAAAGATAGATACAGAATAAGGTCTTTTATTAACTGTCATACCAGTTATGTAATATATGTTATCATATGTGGGTGCAATAAGAAGTATATCGGTCGAACCATCAGGCCATTGAAAATAAGAGTTTCTGAACATGCTAGATTAATCATGAAACAAGATGTTACACACCCAGTGTCCAGGCACTTTATGGAGTGCCCACAGGGGGGTATGACCAATTTCAAATTCATTGGTATTGAACATGTCCCCATTAATGTTAGAGGTGGAGATAGACTCCAACTTTTAAATAGAAGGGAAATGTACTGGATATTTGCTCTCCATACGTTACATCCACATGGATTAAATGTTGATTGGGAATTGCAGCATTTCCTTTAATTTTGTCTTACATTTCTCAGTGTCTTTCTTTCCCCCTTCCCCCTTCCCTCTCCCCTCCCCACCCCGCCCCTCATCCCCCTCCCCTTTTTGCATATGTGGTTTACTTATTTATGTTGTATTTTATTTATTATTTATTCACTGCTATTTCCATTATGCTTAGTTTATGTATAATATTGGTTGTAATGTTTATATGATATCATTGATATTGTCTGGCTTCGCCTATTTATTTTAATGTGTACCAGTGTCAGGATCTAGATTTTTGTTATGTATATGTTTCTATAACAGTTTACATGTATCTAGCATTATGAATTTGAACCTGGTTTTTATTGTTGTGCATTATACTCCGTCTATGGTGATGTCACCATGGACACCTGCTGATCATCTGTTGGTGATTAGACTTACAGGTGTTCTGGGTCCGACACTCCATAAAAAGGCTGTTTGTTCACTGGAGGATCACTCTTTGACAAAGGCCCAGCGGGCTGAAACGCGTCAGAGGATCCGCCAGACTTTTACCATGATGTTCTATTAAAAGTTTTTCTATCACCATCATTGCCTGTATGCGGTTTCCTTCCACGGCTGTGCATCGCTTCTACCTCCGGCGGGAGGTGTGTGTGTATCTCTCCTCAAGCCGTCCCAATATACCACCGCCACGAACAGCACACAAGTGAGCACGTGTCTTTAGATATGCAACCAGGGTTAATACACAAAGGCTTCTCTAGCAACCCCCCTTTCTCCTCTGCAAGGAACCAGCAAGTTAGTATTAACCCCTACCTAATTGCACATCATAACCATCCACTGCCACCACCTGAGGTTATGCAGATATGATAAAAGATCTTAGACGAAAATATCCGCCAGGGCCTCAGGTCCCTGTTTATTATAGGAAAAACTATGCACTCTAACACACAATCAGTTGTAGTAACATGTGCCTGAATTTAGCAAGTTATTCTCTCCAGAGTGCACAAAGTTCATTCAGAGCCCAAAGCATTACTTATTAAATGGTTTAATATATATAACAATACAGTGCTTGAATTACAGAAAAGATATTACAAAATAAACATACAATTACAATATAAGGCAGAGCAGCTTCTTAAAATAAAAGGGGTAAAACAGAAAATCCTATACAGTACATTACCACATGCTATGGATTTTTCCCAGAGAGGCACTGGTTCAGAAGATGAGGTCTGCTATGCTTTCCAAGCATGCCCCTGGTCAGATCTGACTTGTAACAATCTCCCCCAGACTTAGATACAATACTTTCTTAAGGCACCGTCATAAGCCCACCCCTGTCTACAGAATACTTTGAAGCTGCTCTTCTTTGATTAAAACAATTGACACCTTGAGTGGGCTATCCAGGATGGACCCCCGCCCCAAGTAAGTTCCTTTGAAATTCAGAGCAGACAGAAAACAGTGCTGACCAGTTTCAAACCCAGCATTTGGTATTTTGTTAAACAAGTGTAGCTCATTAACCCCTCAAGCACCAAAGGGAATTAAACGACCCAGTAGCTCATGATATTATCATGACACAGATTTATAAGTTGTTTATATTTATTGGGATTTAAGTGTGATTGCCGAGTTAGAAGAGAAATGATAAATCACGTCGCTCAAATGGACAGATTGCTGAAAGACACGCAAACTGCCTCAAAAAGTTTCTTGAGGAGAAAACACATCTTTCCTACTGTAATTCCGATGTATCAAATTCTCCAGAGAGACTATAAAGAGTGAAAAGGAGAAAGTAGATGTCAATTGTACTTACTACGCATTCTGTTTTAAAATGTGTTAACTTGAACAACAAATAGAATGAAAGCTATATCCAGGCGTCATGCTTCAGAAAAGTGCTGCTTAGAAAAAATAAAATCCGTTTATGCATGCAGTGATTTTTGCTAGGCATCAAAATGCGTTATACTTTATGTGAGTCAAGGTCATCTTCATTAGTTGTCAAAATGAATTAAATTCCATACTTTACACACTGTTTGACTCATGAGATTAAATCCTTGGCTCCGTTAAAATCCTCAACAAGTATGGTTGGTTGGATAATAGGTAAGTTTATACAATTTTAAAGAATATATTTGTCACGGTAGACCAGGACTTATTCAGAGGATCAAGCACCAGACAGGACATATAATCAAACAAACGGGTGTTTATTTCGGCCGCAGCCAACAGATGCAGCACAAAGTCACTTAACAGAGCTATACTCACAACCTCAGAGCAGTACAGAAGGAATCCTGGTCACCTAGGTGTCTGGCGCCTCTGAAATTACTTCCCCAGCACAGCTTCCACTCCTGTAGGGGCGCAGGTGAGCCCTCGTGTCCTGATTGATTCTCTTGCAGCATCCGCGCTGTGATTGGTCATGGCCCCATCTATCATAATTTCCTGAGGCAGCGGCGAATATATGTAAGGGGAATACGATCAGAGTTCCAGGTCTCAGTCTGATCCTAGCATGGAAGTGGACTAAGCGGGTGCTCCAAAGCGGTGCAGAAGGCTGGAAACCTAACTAAGCAGGAGATTTTAAAGGGTTTTTCTGTGCTGCGGGACTGTCAGTTGCCGGAGAAGCAGAGAGCACGACTTTTGAGCAGGGAATTTGAAAGTGCTCAACCGCGTACTGCACCAGAGAAGTCTGGACGGTCCCTAGCCCCACAACCTTCTAGCAGGGCATGCCTTAGGGCAAGGTGGCTGCCATGGGTCCCTCGCCTTCAGGGCCCTCACACTCCCTCCGTCCCTCCTCTCCTTGCACTCCCTCCGCTACTTCCTGTCGGTGCCGGGATCCAACTTTCACCCAACCAGAGGGGGGAGCTGGTGTCATGGGGCCTCTCCTCCTCCATCTCCCCCCTCTGGTCAGAAGTTATATCCCGACACTGACAGGAGGAAAAGGAGGGAGCGCAGGGGCCGGACCAGCAGAGAGGTAGGTGTGTATGTATGAAGGGGAGGAGTGTTGGTGTGTGTACGTGTGTGCACGCTCTCACCTTCTCCACAACGCCACCTGGCGCATGGAAACATCATGGTATCATATGACATAGCGTTACCACATGACGCCGTGATGTCATGATGCCACGACGATGCTGGAGGAGAACTGCTCATCAAGTTCCCTTTTTTTTTCTTTGGGGGGGGGGCTGCTGCCAGTGTGCCGCCTTGGGCACCGCAAAGCCTAAGACCGGTCCTGGTTCAAGTAAACCTTGGGAAAGCCTTGGAAGTGGCACCTAGGTAGCTAGGATTACCCCCCCCCCAGTATTCCCTGTTGTTTTGGTGAGGGTAACCTCTGATTGTGATTTTGTGTTCTGATTGTTGGCTCTGGCCAAAATAAATACTTTATTGAACTCCTTTGTCCTGCAAGGTGCCTTGATCCTGGTGTGAATTCTGGTCTCATGTGACAATCATTGATTGCAAGGTTAATTCCACAGCTTTAGAGCTCTGACTTCAACATAACCTTGTGACATCGCCAATCAATTAATGGATAAAAGTGTCATACAGCAAAGGGACCTGCCTGGAACAGGCAAGAGGTTCCAGGTAATAATTTTTTAATATTCTAAAGGGCAGTCCTACCTAGATGGCAAATAAAATAGCAATAAACTCAACAATGTGATTGACTTCCTTAAACAAATGTTATAATAACTTTCCCTATAATAAATATATATATTTATTATAGGGAAAGTTATTATAACATTTGTTTAAGGAAGTCAATACCATGTATAAAATGGTTTTTGAAGCAAAAAGTGGCACTGTGTGCTCATTTGCATGTCATTTCCCAGAATCCCTTGCTGCAGTGGAAGTGCTGTGTGCTGGGTGATAATGGTGAAAGGCGGGGTTGCAGACCTGCCTAAGACATGCAAATGAGCATACAGTATATTTACATTTGCTATATGCTTTGCTGTGGAGGGTTTTTGTCACTTTTGTTACTCACCATAACTTTACTCAGTATGGTAAACCCCATCCTTTCGCTTCATTGCATAGCCAGTTAACCAACCCCACACTGATGAGACCCATTAAGGTCGAAACAGCTGTCTGTGGGTGGGTTTTCTGGCTATACATCTTAACCCTGGCTGTGCTCAAAGCTGTGACCATGCAGCAAGCTTAAGCCTATAGGGAACCATGTATAAAATGGTTTTTGAAGCAAAATGTGGCACTGTGTGCTCATTTCCATGTCATTTCCCAGAATCCCTTGCTGCAATGGAAGTGCTGTGTGCTGGGTGATAATGGTGAAAGGCGGGGTTGCAGACCTGCCTGAGACATGCAAATGAGCATACAGTATATTTACATTTGCTATATATATATATATATAAATATATATATATATATATATATATATATATATATATATATAACACTTATATACCTAAATTTATCACTAAATAAGCAGAGAAGAAAAAAGAGGATGAGGCTTATGGCTTTATGAAATAGTTCTCAGTTAATCGATACAGACATGCTACCGTATCTACTATTGACACACTTACAATCTATGAGAAAACTTCTTCCATAAACTCTGCTCTATTGACTTGTTTTACAAGCGTCAGTACCGCACACAATTAGCTTAATAAGATAACTCGGGGAAAATAATGTCAATTAATGCTGCAACAACATTGATTAATAGATCTAGGATATACTGGTAAATCACAATACTGCATCCTGTATAAGTGGTTATTATATAAATACATACATTTTCATCAATAATTGTGAAGAAAGAATAAGTATAGTAACACAACAGAAAGATGGATAAAGGGAAATTAATGAACGCCTTTAATTATCTAAAAAATCAATAACTCCTCCATCCCAAGGAAAGAGAAGATGAGAAGCTTGGAGCTGTGATTGAAAAAAACATCATTGATCAGCCTCATATTCCCTCTATTGTGAAAACTGTTACTTCCAAATCTATCGGCTGAGACAAATTAAAGGGTTTCTCTCTACAATCAATCTACAGATAGGAGGCCTTTGTCCTCTCCATACTGCACTTTGCAAATTCTCTTGCTGATGGGTCTCCAAAAACATAATATCAAATGATATAATAATATCAAAAAATATAATATCAAATATGGTGCAAAATGCCACTGCTCGTCTTGTAGCCAGTAACCCAAGGAGAGACCACATCTCTCCAGTACTAAAAGATCTGCACTGGTGAACAAATGGTTCATTTTAGGATCGTGACCCTTACCTTTAAGGCTATCCATAGACAAGCTCCCCCTTGCCCTCAGATCTACCTAATCAATAACACCCCCAATTGGGCCCTTAGATTTGCCATCGCCTCTCAACTGATTGAGCCTCAGTTTAAGGTCAATAAAGCTGGAGGGGGAGCTTTTACAAGATCCACCCCAAGACTGTGGAGAAAGAATCAAGACAAAAAAAAGAAGCGCATGGAGGGACACTATTAGTAAAAATAAATGTTACTTTATGTAAAAAATATACAATACAACACATATTAAAATTGGTTCCAGTCTCCCTAGTAGGACTCAGATATTCACTTGAACCTTGGTTCCAGAAGATTTTAGGGGCATTCCCATCCGCACAAATGGGGAGTGGAGGGAAACCTCAGCGTTCAGAGAGAGAATTCTATTCTTGGCAGGGAAGCCCGCAGATCAGCTGGAAAAGCCAGTCGCGGCGTCCTCACTAGTGGATGTCGACTACAGACGTCTGTTGTCACAGCGTCATGCGTCATACGTCATGAAACTCCGACTCTACGATTCTACGTGTTTCACGTTTATGACGCTTCATCAGGCGTTGAGTCGGAGTTCCATGACGTATGTCGCATTTCGCTGTGTCGACAGACATCTGCAGTCAACGCACCCTAGCAAGGACACCGCGACCGGCTTTTCCATCTGATCTGCGGGTTTCCATGCCAAGAATAGGACTCTCTTTGAATGATGCGGTTCCCCTCCTCTCTCCCTTTGTGGGAATGGGAATGCCCCTACCATCGGCTGAAACCAAGGTTCAAGTGAACATCTGAGTCCTACTAGGGAGGCTGGAACCAATTTTTATGTAAGTGTTGTATTGTATATTTTTTATTTAAAGTAACATTTATTTTTTCGAATAGTGTCCTTCCATGCGCTTCTGTTTTTTGTCTTGTTCTAGTGTTGGTATTTACCCCGTTGATCACGGGAGAAGGAGCAGCTGCAGGAGTGACACTCACAAGGGATAGTAGAACACCCACTAGTCAGCGCGCACTAATTCTATTCTGCTTTAAGAAATCAGGAAGCTTTACTTCCATTCAGAAAGATCTTAAAAACCTTTCTTTTTAAACAAGGCATGGCAAACAGACCCTAGTACCTTGGCAGCCAGCTTTCCTGCTCCCATTCATGTTTCCGGCACTTTGTTGGTCTTCCTCATCATTCTCCTATATGTTTTCTTTCGGTAGGTCCCGGTTGTAAGTCTGGAACGGGTGTCCTCCCTAAGTTCCTACACGTGCTCTAGTACTGAGTTTCTTCGTGAATAGCACGTTAGAAAAAAGTTGGAATAAATAATGAAGAGAGTGATGGGCATGATAGAGGGAAAGAAGTACACAGATTACAATAAAATAGAGCACAGAACAGATAAGAGTATACATTTTCTGATGTAAACTGTTACTGGTTTACACTATGTACACGTAGCTGCTATCTTTTTAATGGTCTCCTGAAAAATAGACGCCTGAAACATTCACAAGTGGATAACATCTATAGGATAATATATTACGCAATATATTCTTTATTATGAAAATAGATCATTGCTGTACAATCTGTTTCTGCGTGTTATTTACTATTGTAGTCTATTTCCCTCTTGTAACTTTTATTGCATTTTTCTCTATTCCCTAATTTTTTGTTTTCATCTCCCTGTCTAAATGCATCTGCTATTAAAGTTGGTATTTCACAATTTGTTTCCCAGCTCTAACATGAACAGCTACTTTCAAATTCAACTAATCTTTTTAGAAAAAACAGTTACCCCTGGGGGATTATGATATTTGGTAATTGGTGCTTCATCAATTATATGTGAAGTATTCTAGCGTTGTGAACATATAATAAATATTGCACAGCTTTTTCTGTTTTTATATAATGGTAACTTCAAAGGTACAGTACTTGATGGCTTTAATGCACTTCTATTGACAAATTACATTTTCAAAGGTATTGGATATTAGCTTCTTGTACAAAATGTGATGACTGCTGCTCCCTTTTTCACATGATACCAGTTGACATTCAACTGGAAATATATTTAAAACCAGAGACAGAACATGAAACACAGACAGAGCTCAGTGCACATCCAATGACACCTATACATGGTACAGTGCCTATATATATATATATATATATATATATATATATATATATATATATATATATATTTTTAATAAAATAGTTTTTTAGTTAACTCTTTGGCCAAAGTGTTGTAAACCCTTTAGCCCCTACACGGCAGACCACATCTCAAGGGTACCTAACACTAATATAAATTCTTAATAACCTGTACATTACCAGGAAGAATGATTTATAATAAATTTGTCAAAATTAGTTGCATACAGTAGTTCTAAGTCTTATTGAAGCTCTTATTAACCTGTACATTACCAGAAAAAGCACTGTGTATTAGAGTTGTCGCAATCAACCCCGGGCATATCTCGCCAGCGATCAAGATATTTTAATATAAATTTGAATACTAGTGTAGATGAGCAGGGGGTCTCCGGAGCAGAACCGCGTTGATTTCAGGTCCGGGGACCCCCTGCTTCCCGAGATACAGGCCCTGTTATGGGGTGCCAGTGTCTCCTATGCATTTAAATGTCTCGCATCACGTGACCGTGGGAATAAAATGCATAGGAGATACCAATGGGTTAACTCATCTTTTAAGTGCTCCGAGAGTCCCTGTCAAAATCTTAACTCTGTGCCCAGGACATACTTGAAAACGAGTGGTAACGCTCAATGTATTCTTCCCGGTAAAACATTTTATAAATAAATAAATAAAAAGCCGCTACTTGAGCTTCATTATTCCACCTGGTCTAAGCCACAAGAGTACGAAACTCAATGAAGTATTGACCTACTGTGCGAGTTCCCTGGCAAATCCGCAGGAGTGAAGCTGAAGCAGAAGATTCTCGTCCGGGACCGTCAAACACTAATTTGAATGTACGGATGAAAGCAGGGGAGTCTCTGATCGGGGGCGAATCCCCCTCCCGAAGTGGGGAGGCCCATGCCAGTGCCTTGTCAGTGAGAAGAGAAATGATGTAGGCCACCTGGGCTCGGTGCGTGGTGAACATGGACGGTTGTAATTCAAATTAAATAAAGCATTGATTATGGAGTCCCCTGCATGCCATAGGGTCCCCCCATACCGTAGAGGAGTCGGGATCCAAGGTTGTCTGATCACATGAGATAACGGAAGCAGTATTGGAACCGCATCTGCAGCCTTCAAGTCGGCTGATGGGTGCCAAAGTGGGTAACTAAGTCCTGCACAGCTACACACATCTGTACCAGTTGTTGATCATGTAGGGTGAGGCATTGCTCAAGATCCCCCAAGTATTGTCCTTTGCAGGTGTTACGCCGGTGCTGCCCGCAGACCAGACCCGTCCCTTCTACTGAGTTGAGGAACGTATATGGGCACACACCCGCAGCAAAAGGAGCGTGTCCCGAGTGTGGTGTTTTAGGCGTTTCCAGGCCAGGTGGTGTTAGCTAGCAATACTTGCCGGTACCGATAAAGAAGTGCCGTCATCGTTGCCGTTTAGCCAAGGTCAGGGATTGGAGAATTCCGGAAGGTCGGTGTCCAAGCAGGGGTAGAGAGCCAGAGATAGACGTCCGCCAAGCCAAGTCGTAACCTGAGAGAAATAAGAGAGAGAATGCCAGAGTAGTAATCCAAGTGGAAACTATGTCGAGCAATGAGTAAGTGGGAGGACAGGCAATATAAAGTGTGGCTGACCAATCGGAAGTGGAGGCAGGCCTGGAGGAGTGCGTGGAGCTATCTTGGATAGGTCCACTTTATTGGCAGGCAGGTGAGAACTCTTATTTTGGCAGGGGGTCCTGTTCCTCTGCTGGGGGCGTGGTTTCACTGCTAGAGCAGTGAATAAATTATCTTCACCCGGCGCGCGCTGTTCACGCGCGCGGCCGGGACAAACGGTAGCCGCATGGGAGAGGGAAGAGCTAGCAGGAGTGAGAGACCACCGGGGATGGTGGGGAACCCCCAGAGCAGCAGCAGGTAAGTGGTGCCAGCGAGGGGCATGCACCTCAGCAGCAGGAGGTAAAGAAGATGAGGAGGGGCCGGGCCGCGGGCGCCGCGATCCCAGAATTCTCACAGCAGGGTAACGGCTCGTCCTACATCAGTGGGGTCCATGTTTGGGCCGAGCAAAATGTAACGATGTTCATCTTAAGCAGGAAACGGAGCCGCAGGGCTGAGGTAGGAATATGAAAGAACCAACCTTAGCTGAGGGACAAAGTAGTGCATCATAAGTCGAAGGTCAGGGCTGGCAGCAGAGTTGCATAGTCGGTGAGAATGCAGAGGTTGAGGGAGGTGGAAGACAGGGGTGGTCGAGGTACGTAGCCGGGTCTGGTAACGAGGAAGACAAAAGGTAAGTGCGTTGCATGTACTCAGCATGAACTGAAACTTTGCTCGACAACTTCCTGCTTACAGGGCTGTCCTTTTAAAGGAAGCTGCCAGGAGCAAAAATGGAGGATACTTCCACAGAGGGCAAGCTAGAGCAAAATCCCGGTCTGGACTCATAAAACCCAGGACGGATTTTGCAAAACCTCATAAAAATACAATCTAATGGCCTCTAACCCCTAAATCACCTTAGCGGTTAATAACTGCTATAGTAATTAAGGGGTTAAACCCCGTCAACCCGCTACACACCCGTGTGGCCTAACTACCAACCCCGGCCCCACTATACCCACCCTGTACCCGTTGATTGGCACAGTGGTATATCATACCCATATAATATGGGCATGATAAGCCACTATAATCACTCAATGGTCAACCTAATAAAAATAATTAAGGCCAAAAATACACAATAATCAAAGAAATACACAAGCACCTGAACACTCCAACAATAAAAGAACTAAAAAGCCTCAACTACACATCAATGACATTAATCTATCGCTAAAACAGCAAAAGAATTAATAAACGCTAACCAATCCTAAAATGTACTAAAAACAAGCCATCCAAAATCAAAACAATTTAATCCAAACAATAAACAGAAATCGGGAAAAAAAAACAATCAAAAGAAAACAAGCATTTGTCAAAAAAAGCATTGGCTGTCACTGTATTTATCTTAACCCTAAAGGTGCACAGATTAATACATTATTAGTCAATGGACAAGAAAAAACATAAAAATAAATAAATACAATGAAAGCGCTGTGTGCTAGGTGATAATGGTGAAAGGTGGGGTTGCAGACCTGTCTAAGACATGCAAATGAGCATACAGTAATATTTCCATTTGATATATATATATATATATATATATATATATATATATATATATATGTTCCATATTCGGGGGGATCATTCACTAACAATCACTGTACATTTTACATAAATCACTGTGTAGGGGTATACCAATGTCTCTCCCCAATTCCACCCAACCCTGTGTTATACTGTAGGGGGCCCATGTGTGGTGCCAGGACAATATTGGAGCTCTTATAGAAAGTGTGTAACTATAGCGGGCCTGTCTCTTCACAAAGACTTTGGTACTCTTGGTCAGTGGTCAGAACCCCCTTTATAGCTACTCACGCCTCCCCTTTATCTGGTAGGCTGCTGCTCTAATTTGACCTTGTCACCCAGCTCTGCTGAGTCATCCTGTTTATGAACTGGCACTCAGGTCACCATAAATCACTCCTGAGATCCCTCTGGGTCGTGGCAGCTCTGCCCCTTCATGCTCCACCGGGGCTCATAAAGACGACTGTCATTGACTGGGGGCCATCAAAGAGTCATATTTTGGGCACACCACAAAGAGGAGCCATCAAGGAAGTAATGTGTATCTTAGCTGCATACACGTCCAAGGGGTTACACACACTAGTTTATCATTTCTGCAGAGTACTACGGCAGCAGCAGAAAACTCCCCTGCAACATGCAAATAAATGCCGGGGATTTACACTTGATTTTGTCTGGGCACTGAAAACAGTAAATGTGGCTACATCTGTATTTCAACGCCTCAAGATATTATGTAATATTGCTGTATAAACTCAGCCACTCAAGGGTTTTTACATCGTAATGAACACCTTTTGCATTTTGTAATCTTATCACATCAATGTCTGGCATGTTAGGCATGAATGTTAAGCTTTGAGGTTGGTTGTGATGCTGCTAGTAAATCATTTAAGGGTGTTTTGTAATTCAGCACATTTTTTTCATTAGTATGAAAGGTTTGGAGAGCATACTGTATTTGTATCAAACTCCAAGATATTCAATTTAGTTCAATGCATTCTAAAAAAACTTCAACACTGTATGTCTGTTTCCCTGCTGACCTGTTGTTATGATTTGCAGGGCAGCAGTGGCAATAAATGATGGGTCATGTGCTTCCTGTATGGTAGGTCTCATGAAAATAAATAATGGTATAAATAATGGTATAACAAATACAAAAACATTGTCTGGTCGTATTTCATAGTGATAAGGGACATTTTACAATGAAATAGGGGGGAAAAAAACAATACGTTGTATACCAAAAACTCAGGGGATATGTTTGAAAAATAGGGAGAAATGTTCAGTACAATTGTGATTTTCGTTTACGTTCTTCCTGTGTTCCTGTCAAAAATCCTGTCTCATTGTACCTTTAAAGTCTAACATCTGTGCAGGAATAGGATTGCAATATGCCAAGAATGACGATGAAACTGTCTGCATTCCGATGTGTTCCAGTGACACCTCCTGTCTTCAGCTCCCTTCCTTACAGTAGCAATTTACAGTTTAGAGAGCTCCCTAAAAGCCATCAGGGTTTATATCACCAATACTGTATGTGTAAACATTCCACATTTCAATGGTTGTACATTTGAAATTTGAAGGCGTATGGCCTACATAAATCAGGTTGTCCGACTTTTCAAGGTTTGGCTAGTTTTGGCAAAGTTATGATTCAAATAGTAAAGGAGAAAACCTATACAGTATAATAATCCATACAGGTATGTAATTTCAAGTCAAAGATCATTCTATAATAAGTACTGTATATGCTCACAGCTGCCTCTCCTGACAGTGAATGTTGTCACCTGCTTGTGAGGAACACTGCAGTAGACCAAAATACAGCTGTGCTGTACACTGTATCTGGTATCATGCCCTTGATAAGTCACTCTGTACATTAGGCCTTTCAAAAGCTTTCAGCTATCATTCGATAATCATATGATGTCCCATAAGCACCTACATAAGTGGTAAAACATTCGATAAATAAATAAATAAATACATAAATAAATAATTGCAGAAAGAGATTTTATATATCGTTGTTTTGTTGCTGTGACATTGTTTTTGTTTTCATATTATTATGGTTACTTGGTCATACAGTATAACATCATTCACATCATGAGAGCAACCAGGGGTGAGGGACTACATGATTTCTGATTATTATTATTATTTTTTTTTTTAAACTTGTTTTTTATTTGGATTTTCAGTAATAAAAGAAAAAAAGGTGGGGGTTGGGGTACTGAACGAAAGAAGGGTATCGTGTTACTTTTAGTTTTCAAATATTTGTAAACATGTCTATGTAACACATTTAATGGGATAGACATTAACGACATCACTGTTAGAACAGCGCATAAAATAACTAATACAAATAATCAACTAATAAGACTGGAAGAGGAGAAAAGAAAGGAAAAATGCCATTGCCTTTAGAATATATTTCCACAATCTTGGGGATAGTAGATACACATTAATAATCATACCTTTGTGGAATATGGAATACCCTCCGGGTCTGCCGTGATGTTTTATATGAGTTCAGATCACATTGCACTGAGATTACTTCAAGAGTTATACTTTTTTTTTAATTTGTGGGTTTTTACGACTCTCCTATTTTGTGTTTTTCAAATTTGGAAAGTTCCCCTAGTAAGATATCTATTACCTCTATAAATTCTCCATGGTTCCCATACTTTTAAGAATTTCTGAACTGTGTCATTTTGTATCCCCGTCAATTTTTCCATAAACAGGCCCTCCAAAGTCTCGCTTTTACTGCATCTAGGGCTGGCTGTTGTTCCTGTTTCCAGGCCTTAGCTATTTCACATCTGGCGGCTGTATATACTGTATATATGTCAGTAGCTTATTTTTATTTCTTTGCATATTTTCAATTGGTCTGCATAGCAGAGCTGTGCAGGGGTCTAAGGGGAAGGCAAACCCGAGAATTGCCTGTGCCATACCATGTGTGGCCTTCCATTGCTTTGTAACCTTTGGACACCATACATGTACAAACAATCCCTGCTGACCACATCCTCTTGAGCAAAGAGGTGACATGTTTCTAAAAATGTGGACAATCTTAGTGGGGTGTAATACCATTTGTGGCGCATTTTGTACACATTTTCTTTAATTAGGACACATGTGGAACTCCTTGCAATCCCTTCAAATATATTATCCCACTCCTCTTGATCTAATTCTTCTCCCAACGCCTCTTCCCACTTTATCATTAATATGGGTTTTATTTCCGTTTCTTGTTTAACAACCGCTAATATGTTGTATACTGTTGAGATCAGGCCTTTCTCATCCTCCCCAGAGAGGCACTTGTCTTCAAATACTGTGTAATCGTTGTATGGACTTTGCTTCCCTCAATTGGTGATACAGTATCTAAAGAATCTGGTTATTTGTAGGTATTTCATGCACACATGCATTGTATTTCAACAGATATCCCCTTGAGATAGGGTCTATACCTGAAACTTTGGGAATTTATCTGCCAGAATGTCTGCCTTTCATTTATCTAAGGATTTAGAAGTTATTTATTTTCTTTACATTTTGTATATTCAACAAACGACAACAAATTCCAATGCTACATCCAATATGACAAAAAATATATAGTTAAATACTTCGCTGTATTTCTTCTCATAAGTAAGGGTAATTTAGTTACACTCATTGGCCAAAGCATTAGAAGCCTTCAGCCACGTAATGGCATGACCAATCTGTAGGTCCTAACACTACCTGTGAGTATCCTCATTTACCTCTGCAATTTAGGGAGAAAGGTCTTAATAGACTAGCCTATCACAGGTACATGAAGAAACCTGCTAACCTGCTAACAGATACTATTAGGACCTGCAGAGTGGTCATGCCGTGACTTGGCTGCAGGCTTATAACCAAGGCCACTGACATATTTCCCTAGGCCCAGGACTAGAATTATGTCTGGGTGCACCCCCCCCCCCTCCCTTCGGTGGTATTGCGAGCTCCCCTTCCATTTCACACCTCACGAGCCCCCTCGATTTCCCACCCTCTTCCCATGTATTTCTCTCCCCTGCATCTCACTCTTACTCCCTTTTTTTCCTCACTCACTCTGTAACGGTAGGGGTAGCTGGCCCTCATAATTAAGGTGAAGACCGGCTGGCTGCACCTAAAAAGTGTGTAAATGGGCTATTTGTGTAAGCCCATAGGGCTAGTAAAGTGTTTTAATGTATCCCCTGTAACCATGTTTCCTTAAACTGTCCCCTGTGAGCTCATAAACTAGGACTGTTCTGTGTGTTTAGGACTCCTTAAGGGAAATAGCTGCAGGACCGGGATTTTGGGAACCGGAGTTTAAGGGTGGATATTGAGGGTCAAAAAGGGTTAAAAAGTATGTAAAGTGTTTTTGACCGGTTCCACCAGTAGTACTGTAATTGTGCCTGCAAATAGTACATGTTTTGCTGGTACGTGTCTATGGATAAAGACACTGGGGGCTATGCACTAAGCAGTGATAAGTCGTTTCAAGAGCGCAAAGTGCTTTTAGAACGTGACGTTCTGCCGAGCGCTATTCACTAAGCCGCGCAAACAGGCACTTTGCGCTCTAAAACAGGCTTTTTCTTGAAATTTTTTCAAAGTCCAACTTTGCTCGTACGATCAGCTGTTTGCGCTGAATCCTGTCCTTCTGCGGGATTCACTAAGCAACGCAAACTGATCGTACGTGAAAGTTGCGCTGAATAAAGCTCAACAGCTAAAGGCAGGTGATAAAAAAAGCTGGACTTAGAAAAAATTCTTTGTTTACATTTTTGCAGGCGCAAAACCAATACAACAGGCCGGCGGATGTCCCCGGCAGACCCCGCAGGGGTCCCCGAGGGAGGCCGGGGGTCGCGCGGGTGTCCCCCGCTGACCCCACGGCCGTCCCGGGGTCCCCGCGGGAGTCCCCGGGTAACCGCGGGCCTGCGGTACCAATGTTGTGCCAACAAAATACTAAACAATATTTCTAATTAAATACACCCCCCTAACACATACAGTACAATAATGTGCAAAATAACTATTATCCAGATATGGATAATAGATTATTTGCCCATTATTAAACACTGCATTAGCATACCTAAATAAAGTCAATAAAAACAGTAGCCAGCTAATCCAATCAATACAAGCAGTAACAACATCACCAATTATTTAATTAAACCATTAACCAATGAAACCAATTAATTCCTAAACCAACTCAAAATGAATAGTAACACTAACCAATCAAACCAATTAATTACAACAACATTAATGAATGTAAACATTTAAAGACAAATAAGTACATTCAAACAATCTCTGAAAGAACCATAAAACGTATTAGCCAACATAATACAACATTAACTACAAACGAACACCAATCGCAAACATTTTATTACAGCGTGCCGCCGGCTTAATTTTTTATCGTACGTGCTAATTTTTTTCAGGCCAGCGCGAAAGCTCGGAGCTTAGTGCATAGCCCCCAGTGTGCATTGGAGGAATAACATAACCCTATGTAATATCATTGTCCTGCCAGAAAGTTCTACAACCCTGTTTTAAAACACAGTGCTGGAGCCTGTTTTAAAACCAAGTTGTAGAATCTAAGTTTTAGACTCCAAGTTTTAGTGCCCAAGTTTTAGAGCCCAAGTTTTAATGCCCAAGTTTTAGAGCCCAAGTTTTAGAGCCCAAGTTTTAGTGCCCAAGTTTTAGAGCCCAAGTTTTAGAGCCCAAGTTTTAAAGCCCAAGTTTTAGAGCCCAAGTTTTAGAGCCCAAGATCACATTTTGTGATACAATGTATTGGTATGTGTATCCATTGCTATGAAGGCAGCCCCGGTAATGAAATTAGCTGAGGTGCCAGCATGGCAATGGCAGATCAAAGGGATGGTTGGGCTAGGAGTCGGGTCATCTGGCAGGTGTGGAAGGTCAGAGGAACAGAGTTGCGGATGGGCTCTCAGAGGATGAGACGATTGTTGTTGCCAGACTCTGTAGAGCTTACCCAGCAAGCAGTAATGGGCTGGCCAGGGAAAACCATTGCCGAGACGGAGCTCGTAGGCATGATTTCCATTGGCCAGTTCATATTTCCCGCCTTCCCGGCAACCTGAGCCTAAGCACGCCCTCTCCTTTGATTGGTTACAGTCAGGCGAGCTTCGAGTTCGTGATTAGCTGCTGTGTACAATCCCATGTTCTGATTGGTCGCCCGTCCCTATACCGTGTTAAACATAGAACAGCGAGGTCTATGTAAGGGGACTGGCAGATCAGAGAACCAGAGCATGCTTGGTCTGTTGAAGCGCTAGTAGGCATTTCAAAAGTGCTTTGCTATGAATAGCAAAGCACTGGGCACGGAGGTGCCGGGAAAGCCTGGCCTAGCTGAGGACAAGTTCTATAGTCGCGGCCAAGTTCCCAGGGTGCGGCCAAGTTCTGAGAACGTGCCCACATTTTACTTGCTCTAGGCTTAGTCCAGTGACGCGACTGGTGGGTGCTCGGCATAGAGGTGCCTGAGCAGCCCGGCTAAGCGGTGCATAAGCGCTGGGAGCAAGTTCTCATGTCCATGTTCTCGGTACTAAGTTCTGAGAATTGGAAGGCTCTGAAACCAGTGGGGAGAGCGCGATGGCTCTCCGGAAAAGAGTACCGTGTGTTCATGGATGTGAAGTGGACAGGGTAAGTCTTCCTGAAGCAGGCGCCCTACACCTGGTTGAGGCTAATGTCTCCCCCCCAGACCCCCAGTTGGCATGTATTCCCTTGTATTTGTACATGTTTGTATGTCTGCGGGCTTGCATCAATAAACCCCATTTTATTTAACAATGTTGTCCTGCCTTGTGAATTGATCCCGGAAGGTAAAGGTGTTAAAAGTACTGGTCTCCCATGACACACTCCCTCCCCCCTCTCTCGTCTCACTCACCCCCACCTTCTGTCAATTACCCCACTCTCACTCAATCCCCCCCCACAAAATACATACCAACCCCCCCCCTAAATATATATAACCCTACCTCAATACATAATAAAAATACAACCCCCCAACACAATAAAAAATACACCTCCCAGCCCCCAATGCATACGAAAAAATACACCCCCAATGCATATTAAAAAATACACCCTACCCCCCCAAATGCATATTAAATAGACCCCCACCCCCAATGCATATTACAAAGATTCCCCTACCCCCAATACAGGCATACCCCGCATTAACGTACGCAATGGGACAGGAGCATGTATGTAAAGCGAAAATGTACTTAAAGTGAAGCACCACCTTTTCCCCACTTATCGATGCATTTACTGTACTGCAATCGTCATATACGTGCATAACTGATGTAAATAACACATGTGTAACAGGCTCTATAGTCTCCCCGCTTGCGCACAGCTTCGGTACAGGTAGGGAGCCGGTATTGCTGTTCAGGACGTGCTGACAGGCGCATGCGTGAGCTGCCGTTTGCCTATTGAGCGAGATGTACTTACTCGCGAGTGTACTTAAAGTGAGTGTCCTTAAAGCGGGGTATGCCTGTACATATTAAAAGACCCCCACCTCCCCAATACATATATGAAAAAGACCCCACCCCCCTATACATATAAAAAAATGACCCCCATCCCTCCCAATAAATATAAAAAACAGACTTACCTTGTGGATGGCCAGTCTGGGTCCAGTGGCTGTGAGGGCCCAGCGGCTGGCACTGCAAGTTGGGCCCAGACCCGGCTGCCGATCCTCTCTTGGCCGGGCCCCCGACCCTCCCTCAGCTACAGGCCTCTATCCCTCTGTCCCAAACCGAGCTTCCAATGTCAATGCACGCTTAGTTCCGGCACGCTGACCTCACAGAGCCCCATCGCGCAGCAGCATTGGAAGCTCAGCATAGGACAGAGGGATGGAGGCCTGCAGCTGAGGGAGAGCTGGGGGCCCAGCCATGAGAAGACCAGCAGCCGAGCCTGGCCAGAGGTCGGGCCCGACTTGCAGCACTAGCTGTCTGGGACCACCCAGCCACCAGGCCCGGGACACCTGTCCCTTCTGTCCCCCCCTGTCAGCAGCCCTGCTTATAATGCTTTAGCCAAAGAGTTTAACTAAATGGCCCATACATATTGTATGAGAAGACAAACAGATAAGTATTTAACTACTGTATATATTTGTTGCCATATTGGATGTAGTATTGGAAATGTTTGTCTTTTGTTGTATACATTTTGTTACACCCAATAGCACTCCTTTTGACACAAATATATATGATATAGTGAGTGTTGGTTTAGAGCTTGCAAGGATTGTGTATGTTTATTTTTGTATAATAAACATACACAATAATTAATTAATAATTGTATAATAATAATTATAGCATTAAAACATATAGCATATTTGTTGTTTGACTGATATCAGGTGAAATGTTAATACAAATGTCATCAGTTGCACACAGAGAAGTTTACTTGTGTTTCGTTTTCTGATCGTTCTATTGCAGAAGTTAAAACCATACGTTTCACCCATCTACTGTGTGTCAGAATAAACTTGCTTGGAAGACCACACCATAAAACCAGTGGTGTAGCTAGATATGTTCGGGCCCCCGGGCAAACATTTTTTCAGGGCCCCATTGATATCAATACTGACTGCAATTTTTTCTCCCTTCCCCTATCCTCTCCCTGATCCTCTCTCTCATCATCCCTCCTCATCATCATCCCTCCTCATTTATCCTCAGCTCTTTCCTTCATCATTATCATCAGATCTCCCCCTCTTCACCCTCAGCATCACGTCAACTCCACCCACTGGAATGTTAATGAGCCAAGAGGACACAAATAACTTTTTCTTCATAGCTGCAACAGATTCAATCTCAACCACCCCAGTGTACATCTGCGTTGCCCCAAAGGTGGACAGCCTTTGGCACAGCTGAAGGGCAGCCAAAGGGTGTGAGCCGTTTGCTGATGTTTGGTGATGTTAAAGTGATGTTAAAGCTGCTCTATTTCAATCTGAAACTCACAAGCCCTTTATCCCCTGTACCCAATTTTCCAACTCTATCTGTCCATGAAATGTCTGTGAATTCACTATATAACCCAGTTCTTTTAATGTAACCATGTATGTTTTAGAACTCTGTGCCCAGGACATACTTGAAAATGAGAGGTAACTCTCAATGTATTACTTCCTGGTAATTTTTTTTTTATAAATAAATCATCAGCTCTCCCCCTCATCATCATCAGATCTCCCCTCATCATCATAATATTTCCCTCAACCCCCTCATCATTATCATCATCATCATCAGATCTCCCCCACACCCCCTTTTCATCATATCTCACTCAGTCGTCGTCATCATCATCATCATCATCATCATCATCATCATCATCATCATCATCATCATCATCATCATCATCATCATCATCATCATCATCATATCTCCCCCAGTACCCTCATCATCATTATCATCATCTGATCTCCCCCAGTCTCCCTCATCATCATCAGATCTCCCCCAGTTCCCATCATCATCATCATCATCATCATCATCATCATCATCATCATCATCCTCATCCTCATCATCATCATCATCATCATCATCATCATATCTCCCCCTCATCATCATCATCATCATCATCATCATCATCAGATATCCCCTCATCATCCTCATCAGATCTTGCCAAGTCCCCGGAGCATCATTATCATCAGATCTCCCCCAGTCACCCTCATTATCATTATATCTCTCACCCCCCCCCCCCAGATCTCCCCCCTGTCACGGGAGACCAGGCAATTTACACCTTTTTACCAGGATCATGCATTGAGCAAAACAAGTTAATGAAATAAATTGTAAATGTATTCACAAGAAAAGCCATACACACAATGATACACAATCTATAGCAAAAACATACCTACTTGCAAACTGGGGTAACAACCTTGACTCTCCTAGGTGCAGGAAATCCTAACCCTGATAACAGTTGCAAAAACAGGACAGAAAATATTCCAAGCAGCTTCGATGAAGCAGCCCTTTTCTTGCTGGAGACTTGAAACTGGAAACTTAGAATATGAGAATCTTAGAGGACTGGAGAACTAACTATTTGAGGTGCGCAAGCGGTTATAATACCTCTCAGTTTCATTCAAACAATAATATAGTGCAATCGAAAGCGTGAGAAATTTCTCCGCAGCCAATCAGAGACAAGCTGGTAGAAAAAACAGGGTTAGCTGGAAATCTGAATGAACCATGGGTCATGTGCAATTTGGAACCTCTGTCCCTGGTTCCCTCAATGCCACCCATGGTGACAGGCTCCTGCCAGTCCGGTGGGATCAATGGAAATGCAAAGAGCATCCGTTGATCTCAGGACGTGGAAACATGAGACCTTCCTTCCTCTCCAAATGGTCTTGACCCCTGAGAAATCCTCTATGGCTTTCATCTCCACTGTATGAGTAGACACAGTGGCACATTCTGAAAGTCCCAGCTCATAATACTGTGCACAAGCAGAAATGTTTTAAAACACACTGTTCCATAAAATATACACTTTAAAGCAGCAGTACAAGCAATATCCTACATGCGTTTTTTTTTTAAAATAAATCAGTTCTGTACTATGAGAAAATACTTGTAGCATTTAAAAAAATAAAAAGAATGTTTTAAAGACATTTTTAATGTTTCTTATGTAGGAAGCATTTCTTAGGTGACAACCCCCTTCCCCTTCTGATAGGCTCTGGCTCTTGAGCCCCGTCTTCTCTCTAGCAGTGAACCAATTGTATCTAATAACTGCCCAGTCAATCATATTGCAGGAACTACATTGCCCAAAATGCTGTGCAAGAACTAAATTAAATAACCCTTAGCAAGCAATCTATTACAGTCGATTACAGGAGAATGGATCGATCTTCAGCTTAGCTAATCACTTGTCAGTGTGCAAATAGTATTGATGCACATATTGTATGGGAATATATATATATATATTTAAAACTGCAGCTTGAACTGCAGCTTTAAACATATCCTAAGTCTTTTGGTTATGGAAAATAGAATAAGAAGCTGCACATTATTTCTTACTAGCCATATTCCCCACACTGTACAATAAATTTAGGACTAGACTTTTAAAAGTTCCCTCACAACTATATAGATGATTGGAATACCTCTAAGCAGATTCTGGGTTGCTTATACATTAACTAGGTATCCCCCCTAACCTGGGGACCGCTGATAGTTACAGGAATATTTTACATCCCTTTGCACCATTTACCTTTCTGGGCTGTGCTGAAGCAGGGACACCTAGTGGTGAGTCGTGCAAGTGTTTTCAAGGGGAGATATTACAGAGACATAGGGGCCTATGCAGTAACCATTCATAAGCCACTTATCAAGCACTAATCGCCCAAAATGCCTACTGCTATTCAGTAAGTGGGCGAAAAAAGGCTGAACCACCCAAAAAAATTTGGTTAAAAAAACCCCGCAGAAGGAGCGGTGATAAGCCACTTTTAGCCTAGAATGGTGATTTTCTCCCCAAATCCTCACACCAGAAAAAGTTGGTGTGAAGGTGTTGGAAACTTGCTGAGAAGCGACGAGATGGCCCCCAGACACCCTCGGGGACCTCACGGGGAACCCTTGTGGGGCTCCCATACACCCACAGGGACCACCCGGAGGCCCATGCTGGCCTATAGTATCAATCCTGTGTATAAAAAATTAAATATGGTTTTATGTGGGGGTACAGGTGGTCGGTTGTGTTTTGGGGGTTGTTACTTAATGTAATATACATTTTTATTACTAGTGTATTGTAGCAAGGTGTCCCTGGACTGGAAATCTACGCGGTTCTGTTCCGGAGACCCCCTGCTCATCTACACTAGTAATAAAATTTAAATTAAAAAAATATAAATTTTGGGTGAGATTTGCACAGGGAGAGGCGTCTCTCTGAGCAGCTCTCTCAGCAGCAGATAAGTCGCTGGGAAAGGCCTTTTCAGGGAGGCGTTCATCACATCGCCGGCAACTTGCCCGTTTTATGAATTTTACTATCACAGGTAATCAACGCTCTAAATACCGTGATAGCAACGCTCCTAAAATCGTCGATTTAAATGGACCGGCGATTTTTTTTAACGAACCTTTAGTGCATAGGCCCTAATGTGTCAACATGCATCCAGGAATCCAATCTGATTCCTGGGTACATTTTTAGGGGAATTAGCAACTCTGGGCCCTGGCTATATAGACACAATCTAACAACACTTTCTCTGCAAACCCCCCTTGAAACTCATACCACAGCAATCCCTGCTTGTTGGCATCCCTGGAAAGGTAAAAACACAAACAATTCTTTATTATCGCATAATTACAGGTAATGCTTTTACAACCGGTGGTGTCCAAGAGCTGACACTCCTTAACCCCAAAACATGGGTCAGAGGTAACAAAATGGACTTAACCTTTATTAGTTAGCCTGGTTACCTCTTCACCGTCAAACAACCCCTCCTCCTCCTCCATGTCTATCTGTGGTAATAGAGACAGGTTTGGGGAGATGGTATGTGGCAGCGGCGGCAGGTCCCCGGTATTAAAAGATAAGCCAGTAGAAGAATCAGCACTTGAGGCAGAGGCAGGACAGCACGAGGTGAGGTGCGCGCTCTAGCAGAAGACACCGGAAGTAAGAAAGACTTCCGGGTCAGACAGCTAGAGCGCGCTCCTCCCCTGCCGTCCTGCTCTACCTCTGCCTCAAGTGAGGATTCTTCTACCGGCTTATCCTTTAATGCTGGGGGACTGCCACAGCCACCGCATAACATCACCTCTGCCTATCTCTACAGAGCGGGGGGGGGAGTGGGCCCCCCAATTGCATGGGCCCCTGGGCTGCCCGGGATACAGCTACGCCCCTGCATTAATCAAAGGCAACCTCCAGTATAAATACAAGCTGTGCATGTATATTGTTCTCACCGGGTGGTACATTTTATAAAATGTTTATAAAAAAAGGCAGAAATGAAAACTTCAGATAGTTTTGAAAGAGTATTAAGGAAATGCCCATTTATGCAAGGAATGTACAGTTGTAATACTTGATACATTAAAGCTTTATCCTGATAAGTTGTATTTTTGTTGTTAGACCAATCAAGATGATCTCTTGTCTATTTACTTGCAATGATAAACTTTACATATATAAAGGGTGATGTAGAATATAATTTTTTTAAATTAATTTAACATCCTTATTCTTGGTTTTGGTTTTAAAGACATTGACCGGAAATATAACATATGTAAAGAAATATAGCCTTTACTGTAGTCTTTCTATAAGCAGGAATAAAGGTGACATTGCTTAAAAACAAGAAGAAAAAAAAACAAATCTGTACTGGCCAAAAATAAACTGAATTTAAATTTGTTGAAATGTATACTTATTTTGCCCCATATGATTTCAATAGAGATAAATAATATATCAATGACTGTTGCTATTGCATAACTATATACACATGGCACAGAGACAGCAGATCTGCCCTGGCATCCTGTCAAAGGAATGACTGCATTTTAATTTCTTTGGAAAGAATTTCCAGATGTGTGATGGATTGGCCTAAGCATTTCAATATAACGTGCAATAAATTGTCCACTGGTGCAATAGGGATTAAAGTTAGCAAGAAACTCCACCAAAATGTAATGCATAGTGAGAGGTGATGGAATCCTATTTAGTTTCATAATTTACAGTATGCTCTCATAATTAATGCTTGTAAGTACAAATCAATAAACGGCCTTACTAACCCAACATGCTTGGAGGTACAACAGTAAATGCATTTTAGACTGTAGGAAGTCATAAAATCGACATAGACTATACAGATGATATTACATTTTAACTTCCCTTAATTCATATGTAACCACATAAAAAGAAATATGTCAACACTTCGGTAATAACATTTTGACTTATGTTCCGGTAAGAATTTAAATGACCCACCTGGGTATTAGAGGCATTAATGGAAGTTTCACTTATATAACTTCAATTATAAATAACCAAAATGAAAAAAAAAAAAAAAAAGTTCTGCCATTAGCTGCTGAAACAAAAAGTTTACCAACATTTTTAGTCTATTGTCTGATAGTAAATGAGAGCAAAAAAACATTATACTGTAGGGTATATAACCCAATTATACTGTACTTTAATGCAATTTCACATACTCTCAGAATATGGATCTAAATATTAATCAATCATTTAATATTAAGTGAGTGAGAATACAGAAGGAAAATTCTATCAGTACATGAGATAAATTATTTAGAGGTCATAAGGTGGTATTTCTCATCTATATTAAACTATCCTTTTCTGCCTTATATTACCACAACTGCTTTTTCTATATTGTTGTACCACCTTACTCCCGCCCCCCAAGGGAGAACAGTAGCTATTACCCACGTGCACTCGGCTAATACCATGTTTTTCACACACATCTCTGCCTTTAGTGTGAAAGGACATGGCTTTGAAATAGTGGGTTCAGGCCCCTCTCAGATATGCAATTGTCCTGTACAAGTTAACAAACGACCCTGATACCATGAGTGCCCCATTCATTTCTCAGTTAGGCAGTGGTGAGCTTGCAGTCGTGAGCTGGCTGCTTCCCTTGACACCTCCTTAGGGAGGACCCCAGCTTGCAAGCAATGGGGGATAGGTTCCTCAGCATATATCCCTTGCTCTTGCTGTCCCTGTTGCTGATCACAGCAGTGCCTCCAAATGTAACACCTTTGGGAGCTTAAGGGAGCTCTGTAGGTACATGGTATGGTTGTGGTGCTGTGTAGCTCACCTTTGATCTTCCAGGAGGCCTGAGTCTCCTCAGATGGTAAAGGGAGGAGCAACAGGACAGGCTTTTAGGTTTGTTGGTACAGCGCTTCCATCCTGCTTGGCTCTGCCAGAGGCAGGGAGTAGTCCCTACAGGAACCCCTTCCAGTAATTCACACGTAGGCAAGGAACAGTTCACAATTTATTGGCAGGCCAGATCTGATCCTTCCTTCTCATGCAAGAGAGACACACTTTACACACACAGCAGACATGGAACACTTCCCTCGCAGCTTGCATGGTCATTCTCCCTGACTAGGCCACTCAGGGGCTTGAGGCCCCAGAGGCTAGTCTCAATCCCCTTACCCTCTGATGGGGCAAGATAGAAATACTGCACAAATCCCTAAGGAGCAGGCTACACTGCAACTCCTACATTTGAGTAGGGAGCCATTTTTAATACCTGGGGAGGGGTTAGTAACCCTGCCCCAAGACTGGGCAGGTTTAGATGACTGACAGGCATCACACCATGCTGCATGGGGAACAAATCAAATCCTCTATCTCGACCCACCTCCTTTCGGTTCGGTTTGCATGCCAGCTAACAAGTTGCCCCAATTGAGTTGCTCTATAGTAGTTTTGTAAGTTCGGAAGGGCTAAGCCTCCTTCTGATTTGGACTTATAAAGAATATCTTTGCGAACTCTAGGTCGTCTGTTTTGCCAGACAAACTTCAAAATTTTCTTCTGAATATTATTTAGATCTTTCTGACAGATTTTAACCGGGAGAGTTTGAAAGAGATAAAGGAGTCAAGGTAAAATGTTCATTTTAATAGTGGTTTTTCTCCCAAACCAAGATATTATATATGGGTTGCAAGTGGCTAAGTCCTTGACTATCTGGTCAAAGAAGGGTTTAAAATTTGCACTGTATAAAGTTGAATAATTTTTTGTTAGTTGAAGCCCTAGATATTTAATATGGTTCGCGTTCCATTTAAAGTCAAAATTTAGTTGGAGTAATTTTACTAATTCTTTAGGGAGATTTAAACTAAGGGCCATGGATTTGGAATGCTTAATTTTATAACCTGAAAGTGAGCTGAATTCTGATAGAACAGAAAAAAGGTTAGGGGGGGATGTGAGAGGTTTTGAAAGCGTCAATAGTATGTCGTCCGCAAAAAGAGCTATTTTGAATTCTTCCTGACCAACAGAAATACCCGCAATATTGGGGTTCATCCTTATCTGGCATGCTAATGGTTCTATGGCTAAGGCAAACAACAAAGGTGAGAGCGGACAACCCTGCCTAGTTCCATTTAATATTGAAAAGGGGTCAGACAAAGAGCTGTTCGTCCTCACAGTGGCCGTTGGTGTGGAGTATAGTGTGTTTATACTATTTAAAATTTTGGCTGTGAATCCCATCTGCGAAAGCGTAGCTGACATAAACTGCCAATCTAATTGATCGAATGCTTTTTCTGCATCTAAGGAGAGTAATAGAGATGGGCACTTTGTAAGATTTGCTACGTGTATTAGATTCACTCTCCTCCTTGTGTTGTCAAGGGCTTGTCTGCCCAGGACAAACCACACCTGGTCCGGATGAACCAATTTAGGGAGGATACTATTTAATCTGTTGGCCAGAATCTTTGCGTATAGTTTTAGGTCTGTATTTAACAGCGAAATAGGTCTGTAGCTCGAACACAACAGAGGATCTTTCCCCTCTTTGGGGATTACTACTATGGTAGCGCAAAGCATATCCCTAGGGGGGGGGGGAAGGCCTAGTTGCATCTCATTGAATACTTTGGTAAGAAATGGGAGGAGAGTTGTGGAATATTTCTTGTAATAAAGATTAGAGAATCCATCCGGACCAGGGGCCTTCCCAATTTTCAGGGATTTTATTGCTTCCATAATTTCCAGGGGCTCTATAGTTTTTTCAAGGTTTGTGATGTCATTTGAGTCTAGAGTGGGGAGTCGGCATTCTGCTAGATAATTCCGAATCTTTATTGCTCTTTTCTCTATAGCCGAGTCTCCCACTGGGCCTGGTAGATTGCAAAGGGATGTGTAGTAGTCCCTAAATGCGTCACTTATAATTTTGGGATTGTGGGATACTGATCCATTTTTAGTATAGATGTTATGAATTTTAGCTTTAGCTTGGTTTTGCTTTAATTTGCGTGCCAACATTCTATCTGCTTTATTACTTTTTTCATAGTATTTCTGTTGAGTCCATCTTATAGCTCTTTCTGCGTTCGACACTAACAAGAGGTTTAGTTCGCTCCTCACTGAGATTATTTGCCTGTAATTTTTCCGGGAGGGGTTTGACTTGTGAATAAATTCTAGCTCTGATAATTTTTGTGTTAGTTTTCAATTTGTTTTGTTTTTTCTTTTTTTTTTGAGAAGCCAAGGCAATCAGTTTGCCTCTTATCACTGATTTGTGGGCTTCCCAAAGGGTAAAAGAGGAAACCTCTGGGGTATTGTTTATTTCAAAATATTGGGCCAGATCTTTTTCTATTAGTTGGAGATTTTGTGGGTTCAATAGTAGGGATTCATTCAAGGACCACGACCTTGTTGTATTTTTGGGAGTGAGGCCTACTAGTCTGGTTATAAGTGTAGAGTGGTCTGACCAAGTAGAGGGGGCGATTACTGCTGAGGAGATATTATCACTAATTTGTTGGTCTATTAGGATATAGTCAATTCGAGAATAGCTATTATGGGGGTGAGAAAAAAAGGAAAAATCTTTTACTTTGTTATTTACTAATCTCCAGGAGTCTACCAACAGCAGCTCGTTGGTCATAGATCTGAGACCCCGGGTAGAGGGAGCTATTTTTTGTGGCGGTGGGAGACTGGGGGATTTATCTAAATTTGGGTCCATAATTGCGTTTAAGTTTCCTGCTAAAATTAATAGACCTTTCTGGACGGAAAGGATTAAAATTTTTAGTTCTTGGAAGAAAGATTCTTGATTGTCGTTAGGGGCGTAAGTGTTGACTATTGTTATATCGGTGGAGTCCAATGACCCAGTAATAATTAGAATTCTTCCAGTGAGGTCACTTTTAATTTTGTCTACTTTGAAATTTACATTTTTATGGAGGAGTGTAGCTACGCCATTCTTTTTTGTGGGAGCGGATGAGTGGTAGATTAGAGGGTAGTCACTGCTAAACAGCAGCGATTGGTCCTCTTTTTTCAGATGGGTCTCTTGTAACAAAATTATATCTCCTGCCAGTCTTTTGGCTTCCGAAAGAGCAATGCGTCTCTTTCGGGGGGTGTTTAAGCCCTTGGTGTTTTGGGATATTATATTAATCGCATGGTGGTGGTTCAGAGTTCTGTGATACAAGTGAACAGAGTGATAACTTACATATAGTTGAAGGGTTGGTATCTCTGTCTTCCGAAATAATCTGGTAAGGAAACATATACAATGAGAGATATACATATTATTCCATAAAAGTGGCAAATGCTTACAAAACTTGGAGGAGGGGAAGGGTAGAGGGGGGAGGGAGGGGTAAACCGAGGACCCTGGCATCCAAACATTGTTTGGGGGGACCAGGCATAGTGGGACCCGTGGTGCGAGTCTCTTGCACTCACAAGTTAAGTGAACGTGAGGGGGGCGGGCAGTGGCCCAGCGGCTCGACACCGCAGTGCTCCTTTGTTTAGGAGCCAAGCTTTCGAAAAGGGAAAAAAAATCACCCCAAAGAGTACGGGGTGGGTTGTATGTGTGATCTTACACATCAGGGGAATAAAAACAAGAATGGGGGGTATTTGAACGTTATAACTGTTTACAGCAACATGTCCTTACTCAATTTTAAAAAAAGCATTAAGTAGGATTGAAAGAGTGTCCAGTCCGCGCTCTTGCTCTTTAAGAAATTGGAATAGTAGTTCCTCTCTAATCTTTTGCAGCTCTTGATGTTGAAGGTGTCTTCCCCCACCTCCAATGTGGATCTCTGCAGAGAACTCCAACAGCGATACCCAGTTCCAAGAAAAAGAAAAACACAAAAGCGCACCAAGATTGAGATATACAGTGTATTTTAGACAATTAAAATTAGTAATATACACTTACATGGATAAAAACTTTATTGATCCTGATCACGATCGTGACTTCTATGGTGAGGCAACAGTGGGGATGAAGGGGGATGATTTCCGTCTCTGCAAACAAGCCCCGCGCGCTGGGACTGTGTCTCTGGCTATGCTGTGTTTTCAGCTCCACACGGTTGTCAGCGTGATGGCCTGCGTGACGGGTGTTGCTGGCTTGTTTCCCATACAGCCAGTCTTCACACAAGTGCTTTTTTCCACAAATCACGATCTAAGACTGAAAACGGGCAGGCATCTTCGGGACTACTATTGGGGGCCTTATCCGCCGCGCATGCGCGTCACGCAGGCCATCACGCTGACAACCGTGTGGAGCTGAAAACGCAGCATAGCCAGAGACACAGTCCCAGCGCGCGGGGCTTGTTTGCAGAGACGGAAATCATCCCCCTTCATCCCCACTGTTGCCTCACCATAGAAGTCACGATCGTGATCAGGATCAATAAAGTTTTTATCCATGTAAGTGTATATTACTAATTTTAATTGTCTAAAATACACTGTATATCTCAATCTTGGTGCGCTTTTGTGTTTTTCTTTTTCATTAAGTAGGATTGGTTGGCAGCTATAAATTGGCAGGCTCTGCACTCGAAGTCTAAGGGGGGGGGGGGGGGGGAGAGGGACAAGAAACATGGAAAAAATCACCTAGGACGTAGCCTCTAATATTTCAGTCTCTAATAAAAATAGTAGTTGAACTTTGGGAGACCAAATCATTTATAGGCAACATATCGGTCTAAAACTTGTATTGTAAAAACATTTCTATCTAGAAAGCAGTACCAAACAAACATTGTTTATCAGTCCCTCTAAATGTTCAGATTAGTACAAACTGACTGTCAAACTTTAAATGTCTCAACTTTGTGGGTAACTTGGGAGAACAGTAGCCTGAGTTTTGGGGCTTGCACACTTTGGAAACTTTAGAGACTAAACTCAGTGGTTTCTTGATGTGCAGGTTGTCGTGGTCATTGTGGCTTGGTCGAGCTGGTCGACGTGCTCCAGATATCTCGACCGTTGATAAGTTTTTAGGTTGATTGTTGGAGTGAACCACGTCACAGCTTGTACCTTATGACCAGACCACGTTTTGGTTTGCCTGTTGTCTTGCATGGGTGTTAGGAGAGATTCCAGCTCTAGTTTTTCAAGTGGGTTGGGTCCTAGCTCGCCCAGAGGTTGGGGCTTTCGCCCATGCCTGGTGTTGTGCCTTAGGTGATTGACTAGGCCTTTGAGAGGCTTCTGGATCTTCTGGTTCGAGTAGGCCCAATATTCGTAGTTTTGCCTCACCGTCCACTGGTGAGAGTAGAATATGCATAGTTTCTTGGTAGGTGAACAGTAGTTTACAAGGGAAGCCCCAGCGGTAGCGGATTTTGTTGTTCCGCAGCGAGTTGGTGATCTGCGCGAACATTCTCCGCTTATTCAGCGTGGTTTGAGCCAAGTCCGGGAAGATGAGGAGTGGAACATTATCTTGCTCTATCTTTGGAGTTGTTCTAGCGACTCTCAATATTTCCTCTTTAATACGGAAATAGTGTAGGCGTGTGATCACGTCCCGTGGCTTCGCTGGGTCTAGGCCTTTCGGTCTAGGAAGCCTATGTGCTTTGTCCATCTGAAGTTTTTCATCTGATGTTTCGGGTAACAGGGACTTGAAAAGCCGGGTGAGATATGCTTCTAATTGGGCATTGTCCACTTCTTCCGGGACGCCTCTAATCCGCAGGTTATTGCGTCGTGACCGGTTCTACGTGTCTTCTAGTTTTTTGAAAATTGTTTTGACTTGAGTTTTTAATTCTTCGATTTCTTGCGAGAACAGGTGGGGTGTACCAAGATGGCCGCCAGCCTCCCTGCAACAGGGCCGCTCTAGCTAGCAGCCTCCTTCTCTCCAGGTGGGTCTTCCCCTCTCCTTCGGGGCTCACGGGTCCCCGTGCCACCAGGGGGATCACCTGCCCTGGTTCCACTGTGGTTGCACGGTTGTGTGCACTTCACACACCGGCCGGAGCCATCGTGGGACTCCGGCTCGGTGCGGGTGCTCTTAAGTTGTCGAGAGAGGGGAGGGGGTGGCGGGCGGCTACCGCTCTGTCCCTTACTGGGTGCCTCTGCACTGCGCCTCAATGTGGGGTTCGCCCTTACCTCCGTTTGCCTCGGGGGCTCGGGGAACGGCAACTACCACTGCCGCGCGGTCCCGGCGGCCATCTTAGAGATCCTGAGAGGCGAAGGGGGGGAGTCCTCGGGCGGGTATGAATCCCACGCTCTCCCGTTTCACCGCATCCAGAATCCCACAAATTCCTCTCCCCTTGTGTCCCGACACCTTAGGTGACTGTTTATTGCGTGTTTTCGCTGTTGCAGGGGATTGTTTGGGGAGCTAAGAATATTGCGGCTTGTCCGCTCGGCTTCCTGGCCACGCCACCCCCATGATCACTATATTTTAATAGCAAAGTTCAATATCTGTAATTTACATTTTTTTTTAAATGTGGAGCTGCAATTGATTACTAAAGTGTATCATAAGCTAAACTGCTACAAATTCCAGGCATTATTGAAATCCCTGCTTTCTGATTGGTCAAAAGTCCAGGCATTATTCATTTGGTATTAGCCCGGAATTTTTGGCACATTGCCACTTTTTAATTTCCCATCAATCCGTTTTCCCTTGTTATGCAGTGCGTGAGAGCAGCTATCAGACAGAGGAGGTGATTGGATAGGAGCCGCCAGCAAGGTACTGACTCCTCCCCTTCCCTGCAGAGAGCTCCGCACAGGAGACAGTGAGGAGAAAGGAGAGTTACTGTAAGTGTAAGTATACATCAGGGGGGAGGGGTGTGAGTATAGATGTTGTTTGTGTGTCTCTGTCTGTGTAGTGTGTGTGTGTGTTGCAGTGTGTGTGTTGCAGTGTGTGTGTGTAGAAGGGAGCTGCAGTGTGTATTTGTGTTATTTATTTATAAAATGATTTACCAGAAAGTAATACATTGAGAGTTACTTCTCGTTTTCAAGTATGTCCTGGGCACAGAGATATAATGACAAATACATAGTTAAAAATACATAGTTACATTAAGTGAAAAGGGTTATACATTACATTATATACAAGACATTGCATGCACAGTTAGAGATTATATATATTATAGGCGTATATAACAGTTACCGACAAGATTAAAATGTGAGACAGCTTTAGTTTTGAAAGAACTTAAACTGGTGGTTGCTGTCAGAGTTTCTGGTAGGTTGTTCCAGATTTGGGGTGCGGGATAAGAGAAGGAGGAACGGCTGGATACTTTGTTGAACATTGGGACAATGAACAGTCTTTTGGAGTCAGATCTCCGATGATAAGTACTGCGTGTGGTAGGTGTGAGGAGCTTGTTCAGATAGATGGGTAGCTTGCCCTGAAAGAATTTGAAGGCAAGACAGTAGAGATGAACTTTGCGCCTAGACTCAAGTGATGAGCAATCTAGTTCTTTGAACATTTCGCAGTGATTTGTATTGTAGTTGCATTGGAGGACAAAGCGACATATTGAGTTGTAGAGGGTATCAAGTTTGCTACGGTGGGTTTGGGGTGCCGTGCCATATACTATGTCCCCATAGTCTATCATTGGCATCAGCAACTGCTGTGAGATGTGCTTTCTGACCAGCAGACTTAGGGAGGATTTGTTCCTGTAAAGTACACTTAGTTTGGCATAGGTTTTGGATATCAGGGTGTCAATGTGCAATCCAAATGTTAAATGGGTGTCAAACCATAAGCCCAAATATTTGAAACTTGTAACAGGGGCTTGGATAGTATTAGAGTTGGTTTGTGTGAATAGAGGGGGCATGCAGTGTGTGTTTTTAGAGGGGGGTTGCAGAGCGCGTGTGTGTGTGTCTGTGTGTGTTTTTAGAGGGGGAATACAGTGTGTGTTTGTATGTATGGAAGTGGATGCAGTGTTTGTTTGTATGTATAGAGGGGGATGCAGTGTGTGTTTGTATGTATATAGGGGGAATGCAGTGTGTGTCTGTGTGTGTTTTTAGAGGGGGAATACAGTGTGTTTGTATGTATGGAAGGGGATGCAGTGTTTGTTTGTATGTATAGATGGGGATGCAGTGTGTGTTTGTATGTATATAGGGGGAATGCAGTGTGTGTTTGTACAGTATGTACAGTATAATGGGGGGATGCAGTGTGTGTTTGTAGAGGGGGCTGCAGTGTTTGTGTAGATAGAAGAGGATTGCAAAATATGTGTGTTTGTGTGTATAATGGTGGGCTGCAGCGTGTGTGTGTGGTGGGTGTTTATAGAGAGGGGCTTTAGTGTATTTTCAGTTTAATTTTAATAAACAAGTAAAGTAAAAGCACAATAGGAAATGTAGAAGTTTATAAAAATCAATATAACTATTCAAGAGTGTATATATTACATAACAAAAATGTCAAGCATACAATTAGCTTACAGTATAATAGTAATAATTCCCTCAGAACAGGGTATGACTGGTTAAGAATGCCCTATTCTTCTGGGATTATTACTTAAGTAATATCAATTTTGCTTGCGGATTGTTAGCTGATTTAATGGAGAATTAAGAATTGTTGGTTCAAGTTTCTATACTTTTTGGTACCTCTTTGACACTACTTCATGGCAATAAAATAGGACAGTACCTGTCACTTAAGGTTTAGAAAGGTTTTGTGCTGCTTTTTTCATTGACATAACTGAATAATCACTGTTATTCCATCAATTTGCTGAAAACATTATTTGTTGAAACCACAGAATGTTTTTTTCCCTTTTGTTGACACACAACACATACAATTGCATTGCAAAGGCAAACAGTATTGTACAGTAGTTACTTTTCACTCTCATAATATCATCAGTAATGTCATGTATGTATCAATCTGTATTTCTCTTCATATAATTGCTTTTAGAAAGACACATTGTAAGTAACCATCAGATTCTTCACAAATTGTACATCAAGCTGTGATTCATTTCACACCTGGAATTTCCTTTCTAAACAGATCAACTATTTCATCAGTCATGTTCCCACTGAACGGCAGAATAAAATGCAATGGTAATTTAAACTTTCTTAAGACCTGACAGGTAGAATGAAATACATGTATGAGCAGGAATATCAAAAAAGGAATGCAAGATTTGACAACATTATAATATAGCTGTAATAGATTTGTGTCGGTATATACTGTATCAAAAAAGGCAAAGCAACTGACTATGTAGTTCTGAAACTTAATTTTGCTGAGACATAGACGATCAGAAGTTTACACTCCAAAATGCATCTCATGTTGTACTTGTTGCTAATACGAATATCGTATGTGTTGCACACCAAAAATAGCATAAAAAACAAATGACACAATTACCAGTGCTCCCGTCAATGAACGATAGGCTGCATTAAATCCAAAATACGTAATGACTGATGGAAGACAGGGCACACGGATTTGAAGTATAACCAATTAATTTATTGAGCTAAACACAACGTTTTGACCACAGTGGTCTTTATCTAGGTGGCTAGACTTCACTTGATAAAGACCACTGTGGTAGAAACATTGTATTTAGCTCAATAAATTATTTGGTTATACTTCAAATCCGTGTGCCCTGTCTTCCATCAGTCATTACGTACTTGTTGCCAATACATGTTGAATTTCAAATGTGGTTTCTCTGACCCTGGGTAGAAGTAAATAGATCACATAGTTAGCATAGAGACTTTGCAAAATGTTCTAAATGTAAGGACATGATGGCCATATATAACCATACTCAACTTCGAAGATTCAGCATAGTGACCAGTAAGACAAAACTCAATTTTCTTGACATTTTCCAGTGTTTTTAATATTTTATAAACACAAGTAACTGATTTACATAACAAAATTGTGAAATGGTCACTGTTTTAGTCATTATGTGTGTAGCATCCCTGTGGGAATTCTACTTCCTTAAGGGGTTAATGGGCCCTAGTGGGGTTAACTGTATAGGTAGCTGCAGTGTAACAGCCTCCCATTACATAGTGTGGAGTTGCTGGTAAGAAACTTAGTCACACCCACATTCTACAAGGTGCCTGTTGATGTCATTAAATAATGTTACTATGTAGAATGCCATACCCCTCCCCTAATAGCCATAGTGATTGTTGATGTCACTGTGGGGTATAAATAGTAGGGATTAGTGATGTACCGAGTACTGGGTAATTACCCTGTACCCAGCTTACTCTGCACTTTTTTTTGATACCTGGAAATTACCAGCACCCGGCACATGGGGGCTGGAACCTGCGCTGGGTAATAACTGGAGTCGGATAATTTCCGTTCTCCAAGAGGAGGACCGAGGGAGCAGAACGGCAGGAGCAGATCAGCAGAACACTTACCTGTTGCCGGTGGAGCTCCATGAAGATGTCGTCTGCTAACGTGAAAATTGATTGGCCTTGCTTTTCTCACTTTTTTGTATGAGTTATCTCAATTTTAATAATATTAATACATTGTGTTTTTTTTTACTCTGGGGAGGGTATTATAGATGCAACTTGGTGGTGCTCCTCCCCTTGCCTCCAATGGCTTTACTTACCTCCCTTGCTTTTTGAGTTCCAGATGTGGCAGTTTAAAATTTCCTTTGAGACACTGATGGGATTACTCACCTACATAAGATTTCACAATCCGTGGGACCGCTGCTGTTGAAGTCATGCATTGATACACCGGCTTCAGTAGATACAGTAAAATGTCTGCCTTGGAGCCTCTTGAGCTATATTGTCGGCTAGAGCATGTAGCGGTACATTTTGGAGCATAGCTGAAGTGTCGTCCAGTCAAACTAGAGGAACGTGAGTGCCCACATCCTTTGCCTATAGGCTATATAACTCTCTGAAAGCCAGGGGGAGTAGTCATTTCCATAAAGTCATGGTCAAGCTTCCAGTTCCTTTATGGATCTCCTTATTGTTTGAGTGTTTTTGTTGCACAGACCAAGGCTTCATTTTGGTGTCGATTTGTCAACATAAATCATCTTCTTGTGCCTCTTCATATGAAGGTACAGTTCTTGGCTTTAGTTTTGCTGGGTGTGTATCAGCTGTGATTTGAGAAGTGTAAGTAGGAGGCGTTATCTGAAGCCCATGCTATAATGCGACATCAAATTCTGCAATGACTGGGTATGCATCGCTTTACAATACGGAGAGAAACAAGTACAACCAAGGGGTATGTAACAGGGGACATATTCCTGTTCACAAATGTGCCTCTAATCCAGCAGTGTGGTGGTTAACTGCTGGTAGGCAATTAACTAACACCACCTGCCTGATTAGATGGCTTAGAAAAGCCTGTCTTTTGAGACAGGAAGTGAGACTCCTTAGCTCACACCTGAGCTGAACTTTGGAGACAGAGCAGAGATTGTATTGTATTGTATTGTATGTCTTTATTTATATAGCGCCATTAATGTACATAGCGCTTCACAGTAGTAATACATGTGGTAATCGAATAAATAACAGATAATATAAATAACAGATCATGGGAATAAGTGCTTTAGACAAACATAACATTAAGGAAGAGGAGTCCCTGCCCCGAGGAGCTTACAATCTAATTGGTAGGTAGGAAGAACGTACAGAGACAGTAGGAGGGAGTTCTGGTAAGTGCGTCTGCAGGGGGCCAAGCTTTATGTATCATGTGTTCAGAATGTTCACAGTGTTATTCGTATGCTTCTTTAAGCAAGTGTGTCTTAAGGTGGGTCTTAAAGGTAGATAGAGAGGGTGCTAGTCGGGTACTGAGGGGAAGAGCATTCCAGAGGTGTGGGGCAGTCAGTGAAAAAGGTTTAAGGCGGGAGAGGGCTTTAGATAAAAAGGGGTTAGAAAGAAGACATCCTTGAGCAGAACACAAGAGTCGGGGTGGTGCATAGCGAGAAATTAGGGCTGAGATGTAAGGAGGGGCAGAAGAGTGTAAAGCTTTAAAAGTGAGGAGAAGAATGGAGTGTGAGATGCGGGATTTGATTGGAAGCCAGGAGAGGGATTTCAGGAGGGGAGATGCTGAGACA
Source organism: Ascaphus truei (assembly GCF_040206685.1). NCBI lineage: Eukaryota > Metazoa > Chordata > Amphibia > Anura > Ascaphidae > Ascaphus > Ascaphus truei. The sequence goes on from NC_134485.1 coordinate 223,728,173, forward strand.
GATCTAGGAAAGAGTAGAGTGATTCTGGCAGCAGCATTTAGGATAGATTGTAGGGGAGACAGTGAGAGGCAGGAAGGCCGGACAGCAGGAGGTTACAGTAATCAAGATGGGAGAGAATGAGGGCCTGAGTCAGAGTTTTGGCAGTCGAGCAACAGAGGAAAGGGTGTATCTTTGTTATATTGCGGAGGAAAAAGCGACAAATTTTAGAAATGTTTTGAATGTGAGGGGCGAATGTGAGAGAGGAGTCGAGTGTGACCCCTAGGCAGCGTGCTTGGGCTACTGGGTGGATGATCGTAGTTCAAACAGTAATGTGGAAGGAGGTAGTAGGGCCAGGTTTGGGAGGAAGTATGAGGAGCTCTGTTTTAGCCATGTTGAGTTTAAGGCGACGGAGAGCTATCCAGGATGATATAGCAGAGAGACATTCAGAAACTTTGGTCTGTATAGCAGGTGTAAGGTCAGGTGTTGAAAAGTATATTTGTGTGTCGTCAGCATAGAGGTGATAATTAATCCCAAAAGATGTTATTAGGTTACTTAGAGAGAGTGTGTACAGAGAAAAGAGAAGAGGTCCCAGGACAGAGCCCTGGGGTACCCCCACAGAGAGATCAATAGAGGAGGAGGTGTTAGCAGAAGAGACACGGAAAGTACGATGGGAGAGGTAGGATGAGATCCAGGATAGAGCTTTGTTCCGAATACCAAGAGTATGGAGAATGTGAAGGAGAAGAGGGTGGTCCACGGTGTCAAATGCTGCAGAGAGGTCAAGTAATATGAGCAGAGTGTAATGACCTCTGTCTTTGGCAGCATGGAGGTCGTCAATTATTTTAGTGAGGGCTGTTTCCGTGGAGTGAGCAGTGCGGAAGCCAGATTGTAGAGGCTCTATGAGAGAATAGGTGTTGAGAAAATGGAGCAAGCGAGAGAATAGAAGACGTTCAAGGAGTTTTGAGGCAAAAGGCAGGAGGGAGACAGGTCGATAGTTAGAAAGACAGGTAGGGTCAAGCTTGCTGTTTTTGAGTAATGGTATGACTGTTGCATGTTTGAAGGAGGATGGAAAGGTTCCAGAGCAGAGGGAGGAGTTAAAAATGTGTGTGAGCGTAGGGATTATAGTAGGAGCAAGAGGTTTTAGGAGATGGGAGGGAATGGGGTCAAGAGGGCAAGTGGTAGAGGGAGAAGTGACGATCAACAGCGACACATCCTCCTCTGAGACAGTGGAAAAAGAGTCAAGGAAGGCAGGAGGAGAGTTAGGAAGAGGTGTAGGATGGGAAGAAGAAACAGAGGGGATGTTCTGACGTATGGATTCCACCTTTTCCTTAAAATAGTCAGCAAAGTCCTGAGCGGAGATGGAGGAAGGAGAGGCAGCTGAGGGTGGTTTGAGTAGAGAGTCAAAGACAGAGAACAGTCGGCGTGGGTTAGACTTGTGCATGTTGATTAGTGCAGAAAAGTAGGCTTGTTTAGCTTTCGAGAGGGCAGAGTTGAAACAGGATAGCATAAATTTGTAGTGAAGGAAGTCTGCGAGAGTGTGAGACTTCCTCCAGAGGCGTTCAGAGGAACGAGTGGAGGAACGCAGCATGCGTGTGTTGGAATTTAGCCAGGGTCTAGGGTTAGAAGGGCGAGTGCGGCAGAGAGAAAGTGGGGCATGTAGATCAAGAGAGGAGGACAAGACAGAGTTGTAGTTCCTGACCAGGTTGTCGGGGTCTGTAGCAGAGCTGTGAGAGGAGAGGGAGGAGCGTAAAGTGGACTCAAAGTCAGGTAAGTGAATAGAGCGCAGGTTTCTGCAGAACCGGGGTGTAGATGGAGGTGGAGAAGGGGAGAAGCTAGATAGAGAAAAGGAGATGAGGTGATGGTCAGAGAGAGGAAAAGGGGAAACGAAGAAATCGGAGAGAAAGAAGTTCTTAGTGAAAACCAGGTCTAAGTAGTGGCCATCCTTGTGGGTGCTGGCTGCAGTCCACTGTTGAAGGCCAAAAGAAGAGGTTGGAGAAAGAAAGCGGGAAGCCCAAGGGAGAGAGGGGTCATCAATGTGGCAATTGAAGTCCCCAAGGAGAAGAACAGGGGAGTCTGAGGAGAGGAAGAAAGAGAGCCAGGATTCAAAGTGAGAGAGAAAGGCAGAAGGGGGATGAGTAGAGGTAGGTGGGCGATAGATGACCGCCACATGAACAGGGAGAGGAGAGAAAATCTGGACAGTGTGAGCCTCAAAGGAGGGAAAAGCAAGAGAGGGAGGAATAGGAAGGTTTCGGTAACGACAGAGAGAGGAGAGCAGGAGCCCCACGCCTCCACCCCTGCCATCAGTGCGCGGAGTGTGGGAGAAGGAAAGGCCACCGTAGGAGAGGGCAGCTTCCAGAGCAGAGTCAGACTGAGTGAGCTAGGTCTCAGTTATAGCAAAGAGATGCAGGGAGTGAGAGAGAAAGAAGTCATGCACAGAGAGGAACTTGTTAGAGAGGGAGCGAGCATTCCAAAGGGCACAGGAGAAAGGGAGAGAGGAGGGAGGGTGGCAGGGGATGGGTATGAGGTTGGAGGGGTTGACACCAGAAGGAGTAGAGGTTGCAGTTGGCAGGCGAGGACGAGCGCATTTAGGAATAAGACAGGGACCAGGATTGGGAGAGATATCCCCAGAAGCAAGGAGGAGAAGCATGGATAGAAAGAGGATGTGTGAGGATGATTTGTAGGGGTGTTTTTAGTGCAGGGGATATAGCTGTGTGGTGACAGAGGACACAGGTAAGAAAAGAGTTCATGTGAACAGAGAAGTGGTGAAGGAAGGAGAGATGGAGATATATGAATAGAGTTAGAGACATACTGAGGCTGGTAAAAAGAAGTGCATAATTTGAGAAGAAGTGAAGTCACAGCAAATATAAATGGTAAAGGCAGCATCACAGCAGTAATGATGCAGTCTGGTATTGATGATATCCTCCTTTCCAGCGTAGTTCAAATGCAGGAATCAGGGCCAGTTGGGGTGTCCACTTCTTCCTCACTTCTTTTGAACTTCCTTTTAAACTTCAGTTGTTCAGTAGTCATGCCACTTATAATGGGCCACTTCCTTTTAAACTTCAGTTGTTCAGTAGTCATGCCACTTATAATGCGCCACTTCCTTTTAAACTTCAGTTGTTCAGTAGTCATGCCACTTATAATGGGCCACTTGGATATGGGCTGCAGGCAGACTAGCTGTTCTGACTGGGTTTATATAGGCCTAAACTGTCACCTGACAGTGTGGTTCTGTCTGCTTAATTAGCACATCTGAGGCACATTCAAACAAATGGTTTTCTACACAGGGTGTTCCCTGCCTAGGTGGCAACACTTAATTTGATTAGGGGTAGACAGAAAACAGCATTCAAATATGGTTTTTACCTAGCATTGGATCACTTGCATATACTATATAATACACACAGCAAAGGCTTCAATGATGATTTAGAGATGGTTTTTACCTAGCATTGGATCACTTGCATATACTATATAATACACACAGCAAAGGCTTCAATGATGATTTAGAGATGGTTTTTACCTAGCATTGGATCACTTGCATATACTATATAATACACACAGCAAAGGCTTCAATGATGATTTAGAGATGGTTTTTACTTAGCATTGGATCACTTGCATATACTATATAATACACACAGCAAAGGCTTCAATGATAATTTAGAGATGATTTTTACCTGAGGAGAGAAGAAGGATAAGACCCATTAGGGTAAGAGTTCCTTCCTTTTAAACTTCAGTTGTTCAGTAGTCATGCCACTTATAATGGGCCACTTGGATATGGGCTGCACAATGGGGCTGAACCAAGGAAGGGCAGATGTCTTGAGCGACAAGCTGACCACAAGACAAAGGGGACAAAATTCTAAACTTGGAGCCTGACATTTTCTGTGCAACAAGGGTGCAGTTCCAGGAGAGCAGAGAAGCTTCCCCTTATCAGCAGCCCAGCTAACAGATAAGACTTTTTCGTATAAGACTATTATCTATGTCTTTGTATTGATAAATGACTCCATGATTTGGGGCTGGTAAATAGCTTAGCTAACCAACCCAGTCAGAGAGGGCTGAGCTACATGTATAGATAGTCTCCAAAGCAGAGATAGGGTTTTTTGGTTGGCTCACTATTTCGCTTATGTTGATATTTTGCTGTTTAAAGCAACAGGCACAATAAAGCATTGTTATAATTTCACCTTACAACAGTCTCCATTGTTTACCTCTGCACATGTCCTCCTACATATGGTGTCAGAAATTTGGGATGAGAGGTGGCCTTTGAAGTTTAAAGGGCCGGAGATTGCCTGTGGAATTTTTTTTTTGTGCTTTTGCCTGCATACAGTCTTGCAAACCAACCTGAGCAACAAAAACAAAGATTCACCTGCAGCAGAGATCAGAATTAAAGGGGCTTTGCCTTCCAGCAGTAGTCAGGGTGCAAGAAGTGAGTTAGCGCTCCAGAGGAGCTAGGCATTATTGTTTTCGTTAAAAAAAAAAATTTGCGCTGAAGCAGTGAATACAGACAGTGACCCACGAGCGGTACTGATTCTGGAAGTAAAGGCTGCCACACCGCATAGGACTACCAGCTGTAAATGGAGTATATGCAGAAAAGTGTGCAAATTGATGCAAGACTGTGCTGAAGCAGGAGAATTTTCAGCAAACAAATGCTGAGTGTAAAATTGCCCTACAGGGGAAAAAGGGATTGCTGAACTGTGTAAAAGGTATTCCAAAGCCAATTGCTGAGTGTTGAGTCACCCTGCCAGGAGTGAAAGAAATATTCCACTGCAAAGAATGTTTTTTTTTTCTGCAAGTAAAAAAAGTGTGCCTATGTATCTTGGGAGTAAAACAGGCAACCAAAGTGTGAATAGTGAATGCCATAATACCCAAAGATGAGACTGAAAATTACTGAACTCAAGCAGAAAACCAAATTCTGTTGCTGAAGCGGAGGGATTGCACATAGCAAGTAAATGGTTTAAAGCAAACGCCTTTGCTGAAGCCAGAAAATGGGCAGTTAGCAAGCATTGTATTTAAAGAAATAGAACCCTGGGAATTTAAAATGGCCACCCAGCTGAAGTCAAATACAGACTCTGTAAAAATAGGGAAGAACATTTGTTTCTGGTGTAAAGAACCCCACCACACGGAGCAGTGTCCCTTCAGGTCTTATTCAGACGTTGAGAATGAATGCATGCACAGTAATGTTAAACATGCTAATGTTGTAAAACTTACCCAAGGGAAGGCAAAGTCTACAGAGAGGCCTGTGAGAGCTATGACCGCTACAAGCAAAATATGCCCACCTGTAGGACTACAACTATTTGGGGTTCTAGCAAATACAGTGGTAACAGCTGCAATAGCGCCTCCTGAGGTCAGGAAGAAAAATATACCTGATAGCCCCAAAATGGAGGACAAAAAACAGCGTTCCTGTAAAGAACCCTACCCCACGGAAGAGTGGCCCTTCCTGTCCGATGAGGAGGAAGACATCTCTTATGGGGAACCCAAACTGAGTCACACCCACAAAACACCCCAAGAATGGTGGGGGTGCCTGAACTCGGTACGAACCGAAAAGACCGCTCCCTATGATGACGAATATGATCGGCGGGAGAAAGAGCGGGAGCAGTGGATCACCAAATATTTCCATCAGTTATTACAGTTGCAAGAAAAGCCAGGTGGATCCAGTGACGCTGCTAAAATTTCAAATGAAGATGGAGACCCCAGTATCCCTGAGGGGACGGTGTCATCCAAAACAAAAAGGCGAAAAAAGAAAAGCGGTTCTTCACTTACCGTGGAAGGAACAGACACATCTGCAGATCTTGCGGAGGAAAAGGGGGTCCGAAATGCCCTGCAGCCTAGAGAAAATGGAGAAGTCGTCCCACGGATGACCGAATATCCAGAGGGCCCAAGGCAGAAGTCGTGTACCCCAAAGAAGTGTCTGTTCGGTGCTAATAGTGAAAAAACCTTAACCAACCATCCCAGGGAAGCGGAGCCGGAACCGGTGAGTGACGATCCCTTGACCAGCCCTGGGGATGCCCTGAAGGTTGCCAGGCATGACTGTGATCGGCTACGGGAAAATAACGTGAAGCTACAGAAAGTTGTGCTCACAATGTACTCTTCGGCCAGGACAGAATTGGACGATCTCAAGACTGAGCTAGATACTGCAAACTCTACTATTACCGCCATGGATGAAAAGCAGAGCCAATCTGATAAAATGATGGCTAAGCTGAAGCGGAAGTATAAGGAGACACTGAAGCAGATGACAGTCTTCCAGCAAGAGATGCACACTCTTCGCATAGAGCTGAATGCCTCACAACAGGAGGTCAACAGTGTCCAGACAGAGGTAGACGTATCTCAGAAGGAGGTTCATAGACTCCGCAGAGCACTGGATGCCTCACATCATGAGATCAACAGCTGCCGCACAAAACTGGAAGTCTCCAGAAAGGAACTTCACAGTCTCACTGAGGAGCTGGACATTTCAAGGAAAACTATCCTACATCTTAACTTAGATCTCAAAGTCTCTCAGAAGGAGCTTCAGAACCTAAACCTGGAGATGGAAGTCTCACGCCAGGAGACAGCCCGCCTCCAAGCAGATGTGCAAAAATGGAAGGTGGACTGCAAGGAGGCCCTGAATAGTACAGAGACTGAAAAAAGAGAAAATGTAAGATTAAAAAAGGAAAATTCTGAGTTGACAGAACACGTCAAGGGAAAGAATGAAAAGCTGCACGTGCTTAAAGAAATAAATAAACTTTTGAAAGATGAAAAGTTTGAAGCAGAGCACCGACTGCAGAACCAACTGCAAGGTCTGCGTACACACTTCCAGTATGCTGAGGAGAAGCAGCAAACGCTGCAGGAAGAAAAGCTGCAGGCTGCTAAAGAGGTACAAGCGCTGCAGGAACGTCTGAATACCCAGTACGTCCCCACAGAGCAGTATGAGGAGCTAAAGGCCACGCTGCATGTCTTCAGAGCATCATTGGAGGCGGAGCTTCGATACCAGGTGACTCTGTATGAGAGGGAGCGTGAGAAGGCTCAGAAACTGGAGCAAGAGCTGGAGAGACAGAGAGACTGTTCCATTCCCTTGAGTCAGTACACCAAGGAGAAAACAGACGCAGCGGCAACCTTAACGACAAAAATTACAGAGCTCCAGAATATGAAGGAGACACTGATACAGACTCAGAGAAAGCAAAGTGCGCAGATAAATTCCCTGAGAAGAGACTTGCAAGACGCACTCAAACAGGTTGAGACTCTGCAGACCAGTAACTTACAGATTCCTCCAATACGGAAAAAGGTATTGGCTCTGCCCAAGCACCAGTATCCCACAGTAACTAATGCCCGTGAGGACAAGGGTACAGTGAGAGTTGGGAACTCCCCGCAACTTCAAAACAAGATTACAAAGTTTGAGCCACCTAAGAAAGCACTAGCCAAACCTATAGCTTCCCCTACAGCAGCCCAGCTAACAGATAAGACTTTTTTCGTATAAGACTATTATCTATGTCTGTGTATTGATAAATGTCTCCATGATTTGGGGCTGGTAAATAGCTTAGCTAACCAACCCAGTCAGAGAGGGCTGAGCTACATGTATAGATAGTCTCCAAAGCAGAGATAGGGGTTTTTGGTTGGCTCACTATTTCGCTTATGTTGATTTTTTTGCTGTTTAAAGCAACAGGCACAACAAAGCCTTGTTATAATTTCACCTTAAAACAGTCTCCATTGTGTACCTCTGCACATGTCCTCCTACAGGGTATATAAGCAGAAAGTAAAGAGCACAAGGCAAATGAAAAAAAAATATTCAACATTTTTTAAAATACATTTTCCAAAATAAAATTGAAAACAAATTTCGCCACAAAAAAAATTATATTATTATATCCAAACGACAATATTTTTACAGATTATATCCAAACGACAATATACTGTATTTACCCAATCTATACATCACATTTATTATGTACAGTATGGACAATGTTTTTCATATTTGTTACATTATTTTGAGGATTGGTCCACATTAGTTTTCTTCAACAATTTCCCTACAGTTTTAAACATGTTTTACATTACTGGTTGCTAATCCCCATTTTGTATATATTTTATATATCTTTTACATTCTCATTGAGTTATCAAATGAATGACTGGTTCATTATTGTTTTTTTTCTTATTTGTAGGGATAAGAAGAAAATAGTTTTCACTACTGTATGTCTCTCTTAAAATTTAAAATTGTGTGTTCTGTATTATATATATATTTTCATTGCATGTATTTAAACCACTTTAGGATTCTTATATTGTCATTATTCTTTCTGCAAGACCTATGTATACACGCATCTGCCTGAGTGCTGTTACATGAAACAACTAGACATGCAGAATATAAAATACATAAGACTATAATCTATGACTCCCGACGAAGCAGTGCTTGTGAAATACATTGAGTGAAACATCGGAGAAGTTACAGAGGCGTTAGAATGCATTTCACTGGAATGCACAAACCTGAAGTGGTGATGGGTGAATTTTCAGACGACGTAACATGCAACGTAAAATTTGCGCTGAAGCTATATATATCTGTAAACCATACGATACCATTTGAAGCACGAGATCAGGAGACAGCACTCTGGTAAGTTTGATCACAAGTTTTTGGATTGAAAAAGACACATAAACCGACGTTTCGGTCCCCCAGTGAAACCTTTCTAAAGGTGGTCCCACTGGGGGACCGAAACGTTGGTTTATGTGTCTTTTTCAATACAAAAACTTGTGATCAAACTTACCAGAGTGCTGTCTCCTGATCTCGTGCTTCAAACGGTATCGTATGGTTTATTATTGCTTTATGGGACAAGCACCCAATTTTTTCTACTTGCAAGTGGAGTGTCGGCTGCTTCTTTGGATTCTATATATATCTATCTATATATATATATATATAGAAGCCTATAGGGAACCATGTTAAAAAATGGTTTTTGAAGCAAAAAGTGTCACTGTGTGCTCATTTGCATGTCATTTCCCAGAATCCCTTGCTGCAGTGGAAGTGCTGTGTGCTGGGTGATAATGGGGAAAGGCGGGGTGGCAGACCTGCCTAAGACAAGCAGATGAGCATACAGTTGTATTTATATTTATATATATATATTTGTAACAGTGTTTCCCTCAGGGCCCTTCTGATCCTGACCCCTATGTGAGAAACCGCCCCAGTTACATGTTAGTGTATTGTGGTGCACCTGCTGGCTCACAGGACTCCTGAGTCTCCTGCTCGTTGGTATTGGGGATTTCACCATGACAGGCGTCTGAGGTAGTGTGCTGAGTCCTACTCACATTTGGTACAGCGCCTCCATCCCATCCAGATCCCCACGATAGCAGGGAGGAGTTTCTGAAAGGGAACTCCTGGGTGCACCTTCTCCCTGAGTAACTCCACTCACAGGCAAGAAGGGTCTTTTCATGGGCATCTTTATTAGCATGTCGTGTGGCAGACTACCCATCACAGCGGCCGACACTTAGCCGCACATTTTGTAGTGGCACTCCAGAAGGTTCCTCCTGACTCTTTAATCGAGTTGTCTTTCCACCTCTCCCCTAAGGGAGACCACCAGCTGTGCCAGAGCCCTGGACACAGTGTGTGCTCTGCTTGTCACTTTGCCACGTGCCTCGCCACCAGACAGACTTGAACTGCTGCAGACACTTCACTCAGACATAACAGAACCTTGACTCAGCAGCAACCACACTAACTTTAGGAAGTGAGATGTAATATATATAGGTTCCAGAAAGACCCACCCCTGTGTCACTAACAGTGAACACAGAGCATGCTGTCACTTCCTTTGCTACTATCTTACACATCACAGGGGTTGAGGGCAAACCTCCATGATGACTACTGGCAACCCTGCCCTTTTAACAAGAGTTACTGCTCAGTAAGAGAGAGATCTGTACACCCATTTTACACATGGCTACACACACACATATATATATATATATATATATATATATATATATATATTATATCAAATGGAAATATTACTGTATGTTCATTTGCATGTCTTACACAGGTCTGCAACCCAACCTTTCACCACTGCAGCAGGGATTCTGGGTAATGACATGCAAATGAGCACACTGTCCCACCTTTAGCTTCAAAACCATTTTTAACATGGTTCCCTTGTCACTTTTTTTACCCACTAAGTAAATATATATCTATATCTATATATATAGATATATCTATAAATATAAATATATATATATATATATATATATATATATAAAAAGAGAGAGAGCGCACGCCCCATAGCATAATACTGTATAAAATTTATTAAAACAAGGAAAGGGGATGAAGGGTGGGGGGGGGTAGGAATCGCACTCACAAGATGCAAGTAGTTAAAAGGCAATTTGTGATTATATCACCACCATCCGGTTCTGGATACAGCAACACGTCTCCGTGGACTCCTTCAGGGCTGCCAGACACGATCACCAGGGACCAGATGTTGAAAGGCTCCGTTCGCTGTCTGTATAGAGTCCAAAACTCCAGCTCGCACTTCCAATGGCCGCCAATCGTATTCCCGCGCTTGGTGTAGGCTGCTGCTCGTGCGCGTCGTCGTCGTGATGACGTAATCGCGCTCTCAGTACCCTAACGCGTTTCGTCACCTGACCGGTAACTTTCTCAAAGGGCTGATGTCAAAAGGAATCAAGCCCTGCCCTTAAATAGCCAGTCCGTTGCCAGGCAACCCGTGATCGGGTGATTAATAAAACCTGAGTGGTATTAAATGAAGCTGATACATAACATATATGCTAATTATAATGGGGACTAGTTTTCTAAGGGCTGATAGGACTAATACACTTAAGGAATGAACATAAAATAATTACAAATGTGCGATCAAAACACAATAATAAACAATAATGAACAATAGTATGGGAACAGAAAGGATATCATGACATAATTTTTAACACTAACAATAAAATTCAAACATTTTGACACCATATAAATTCATCAATCATTATACTGCAATGTATATTTCCAAACATTATTCTCAAACTGTATTTAATGGTTTCCCATTAGGAAAATCCACAAGATCAATATTTTACAAAATGTATGCAAAATTTATTTTTCACACCCTCCATAGGTGTGTATAACTATATCATACATTGCACTATATGATCAACATATAAAAGCAAAATTGCATTGATTAAAACAATGAATCAGATATGACAGATCTTAATCATAACTAGAACGATATTACCCATAAATTCCAATTTCATATCCATATATACATAGAGAAGGATTCAAAACCCATAATTCATATAAGGCATAAATGTATATAGAGAAAAAATAGAGAAAAAAATATATTGTATATTAAAAAATGATATATTCCCTTATGGGTTAATAGATTATATCTGTATATCCCCTTAATATCTCTGTATACTAAAAATACAAACAGATTATATTTGTTCCTAAGTATTCAATATATATATAGATATATATATATATATATATATATATATATATATATATATATATATATATATATAACACTATGTTTTCTTCTTTCTTTTTCCCTCCTATGAGCTTGGTATTCTGATAATGACTCTAAATTCACATCTCTGTGAATCACCGTACAAATTATCAAACAAGAATATTAAATAAGTGCCTGAAACTGTTTGAAAATCTGTGTATTGCTTACCATCTAGTTTTTTTTTAATTTAAATTGGGATTATTGCACTATTTTGCTCTTTCTTTCTCTTTTCCGCACGCCCTACACATATGCAAGAAATTTTTTGAGAAGGACATTAGAAAGTCCATTTGGGGCTATTTATGCACCAAACCTAAGTGAACATTAAGCATTTATTTTGATTCTCAACTTTTATTTTTTTAGATTCTTATTTAACACTTGACTAATAATTTGCATAATATCACTGGTATTGCACTTGTATTAGTACATTATTTCACAGTAACATTTTATTTCAACTTCACTTTTAATCACTACAGTATGTGTTAGTTTTTTTTCTTGGGCTTTAAGAATGGAAAGATAAAATTCTTGATGAATATAAATCTGTCAGGGCCGCACTAGGGGCACCTCCGTGCACCGCATCTCGCCGCTCTCCTGCACCCACGTCCCGCCGCAACGGCCTACGCGGCCGTGTCTTTGGCTCCGCTGCTGCCTCGTACTCTGTCAGCGTGTCGCCCCCGCCCCCTATGCGCACGCATCTCGGTGCGCAGCACGGCAACCTCTGATGCATGTGCGGCACGCGCGTGCACTTATCAATAAAACCAATGCCTGCACTAACCTCAGGTGGGCTACACCTGAGCCACATCCAGCCTCGGCCTATTACCGTTCCATACATCTGACCACGTCTCCTCCCCTCTCCCTCATTGGTTCTCTCATATATTTAGGTTCATTTTGTCCTCTGGTTGTTGCTGAACATAGACCCTTTTATGCACACTGCTCAATTGCAGCCTGGGTACCATTCTCTGTTGGTATCCATATCCCTGTTGTGACCCTGCTTGTGCCTGACCTGTCTCTTATTGTTTCCCCTGGACCACAGCTTGTTTATCGGACTTCTACTCTCTCTACTCCCCGACCACGGCTTACGGACCTCGACCATTCTACTCTCTCTACTCCATGACCACGGCTTACAGGCCTCGACCATTCTACACTCTGTACTCCACGACCACGGCTTACGGACCTCAACCATTCACCACTCTCTACTCCACGACCACGGCTTACGGACCTCGACCATTCTATACTCTCTAATCCACGACCACAGCTTATGGACCTTGACCATTCTATACTCTCTACTCCATGATCACGGCTTATGGACCTCGACATTTCTACACTCTCCAACCCTGGACCATAGGCAAGGACCCTCTACTCTCTCCACTCTCCTACCCTGACCCGGCTACACGTCCATGACTCTGCAATCCAGACCCATCTCCGTGGCTTAGGGCAGTGGTTATATATCTGCCCCACCTCCGCGACAAAATCAGAGTTTACATATATAGAGGTGCAGAGTAGACCCCTAAATGAAAGGAAGCGAAATGTGTTGTTGAAAATAAGATTACTAGGAAGCTGCAGAGATATTTCACGTGGTCAGTAGTAGGCACTCTATAAGTCTAGAAGAGGATATATAGATGTAGCAAGACGTATTGCCACGGATGAGAAAACAAAAAACTCTTGCTATATCTGTCATTCTAGCAGCAGCATTTTGAATGGATTGAAATGGAGAAAGGTGTGGGACAGGGCTAAAAGAATGTTGTAGTAATCAATATGGGAGAGAACAAGGACATGCATTAGTGTTTTAATAGAATCACAGGAAGAGACACATCTGTGCACTGTTTCTGAGGAAGAAATTTCAAGATTTAGTAATTGCATTTATAACAGGGAAGAAAGAGCAGGATAAGTAAAATGCAACCACTAGTTAACGTAGGTGTAAGACTGGGTGTAATTGATGGTAATGAAGAAGGAAATAATAGGGCTTGATTTGAGGCACTGTATGAGGAGATCCATCTTTAGTTTGAGTTGATAGAGAGAAATTCAGGCAGAGATTGCTGTAATTTGTAACTGGACTGCAGTTGTAAGGTCAGATTCAGATAAATATAGTTGTGTGCATTCAGCATAGAGATGATAGCGGAAGCCAAATAATTTAATGAGGTTACCCATGGGACATAAGAGGAGGGGTATCTGTGCCAAAACATCCTCAAGGTTTAGCAATTTGCAAAGAAGTTGACTCAACCATGAATTCAAAAATGGTGCAGTAAGTTAAAACATTGTTTATAAATACACATCAGCCTGTGGCCAGTAAAACCAACTGCAGCAACCTCTTGCCACTAGGAAAACTTCAGCGAGCGGCCACTTAATAGAAAATTAAGTTGCTGTGGCTGCCCACAGCAGTGACCTTACCCAAAGCTGCGTGGAAATGCTTTTTTCCCCATGGCACGGGAAATACATTTTCTGCTCTGAGAAAACCGCCAGCAACAAGGAATAGAATTAAAACATATACAATAATGTTTCCATCCAGATCCCCCGAGCTTAACAAAATGCAATTTAAATACGAATCCAGGAAATAATTCTGAGTCATGTGTTTATTTGCCTAAATAAGGAATATTTAATAAGTTTTCTATATTACCCTTAAGCTTATTCTGAGCTTCGTGTTCTAAAATGTGTCTTCCAGTCATATCCAGTAGAGGTGATGACAAGAAAAATATAGATTGAAACCAGTTGTTTATATATTTATAACATATTTATAAGACTAGTTTTCTGCAAATATGTTTTTTCTACTGAAGACCGAATGTACTGTATATGCTGTATATGGGATGATGCAGTGGCATATAAGTGACTAAAATTACAAATGGATAAGGCCTAAACTTTAAAGATTGCCAGCTCACTGTGTATACACACAACAATGTGAATTAGTCCTATTTGAGCTCTTGCAAGGTTCTATATCTGGACATATGATGTGCAGAACCCCTTTTGTTCATATATCACGAGATAATTGAATAATTAAATATATTTTCTTTTCACCCGCTCATGACGCTGATGCCTGAAAATAATTCTGATGAAAGCCCCTTGACAGTGTTGCCAATGGAGATTTTATGAAGCAATAATGCAATGGAATGGCCCTCTTGAAACAGACCCAGGTGCATAGCAAATGCGTCCTGCCACATATTAAATTGTACAAGTCATGTGTTGGCAAATTTTGGGTTCACTAATGTGGCAACTGGTGCAGCACAGGGGGTTCCCTCCTGTGTATGCTTTCCATTGATCATATTCTACTGTACCTCATCATAGACAATCACACATTCCTGAAATCCACTTACTGTAGTGCCGATGAGTATTCTAAAATAAACCTGGGGCAATCACCAAAAGGACCCAGGTACATGCTGGGTACATGCTGGGTACATGCTGGGTACATGCTGGGTACATGCCGGGTACATGTTGGGTACATGCTGGGTACATGCTGGGTACATGCTGGGTACATGCTGGGTACATGCTGCAACATTCCAGTGACATTTCTGCAGACAGACTAATGGCCCATCAAATTAACAGCGGGGGTCCCTGGCAGTCCCATTCAAACTGAATGGGACTGCCAGGGACACCTGCTGCGTTAATCCGATGGGCCATTAGTCTCAGCAGAAATGTCACTAAAATGTTGCAGCATGTACCCAGCATGTACCTGAGTCATGTTGGTGATAGCCCCAGATTTGTCCCAGATTTTCAAGGCAAGTTCAAGGCAAGTTTTAGAATACTCGTTGGCGCACCTGTATGCCAACCTCACACCACTTTCTGTTTACAGGGTCATACAGAATATTCTTAATTTACAATTGGTTGTGGATTAGTATTATGAAACCTAAAAGACACTACGTTAAATGTAGTATGCTTTTGGAATTAAGATAATGGCAAAACAGCATTTAGTGGCACTTAATTGCAGTGTTACTTTCTTATAAACTCAAATTGATATAAATCCATGCTTTAAATTGTGTAATGCTCGACAGTCGTTCAGAAAAATGTCAACTTGAAAGGTCTCAAAGTCTCATCAAACCATTCCAGTAACAACCAATAACGGCATCAGTGCATTCTAATGACATCTCCATATTGGTTGGCTCATCACCAGCACTCATGTGGGAAGGATACATGTGTCTCATGCATGCAGTTCTGTATAAACACACTGCCCCTGTAAGCTCAGAACCCAAATCCCCCACAACATCTTTGTGTGTCAAAAAGGAGTGCTACTAGAAATGGGACCTTGTGTAATATAACACAAGACACACAAAATAAAACAGTGTTACACCCAATAGGTCTTGCAAAATAGGGAATGCGTTGGTGTGGTTACATGCTTAAAATGCTTTGGTCAACACATTTAACTAAATAACCCTCACTTATGAAAAGGAAAACAGATACGTATTTAATTATATAATTTGTGATATTGGATATAGCACTGAGGCTTTTTCTCATTATGCATTTATGTATATATGTGATTCACATATTGTTACGTATCAGTTGTCACTAGAAACGTGCAGCTTGCAAAAATGTAGCGATACTGTCAACATGAATTTTTTTTTTACAAGATTTAGCAACTAATTACTGTATACACTTTAAATTCTGGTAAAAAAAAAGTTGACCTCCTGCAAATTTGCTTGAAATTCTTTTCCTGCAAATAACATAAATTGGGCACATTCACAGAGATATATAGAGTACCACTTTCCTGCTGAAGTTTGAGTGGTACAGTATGAGTGGTACTATGTGCTGTGTGCCCATCCAGGAATGGGAACTGGAGTCTACTGGGCTGTATTTGGAAAATTGTTTGCAGGCAGCTGGTGCTGAGTTTGATATTGTGCATTAATTGTTGTTTGACACATGCACATGTGGCAGCATTTTATGGAGAGTCGCTACTGTGTATCTGTGAGAAATCTGTGTTACTGAAATCTCACAGCTGTCATTTTTCTCTTTCTTAATGAGAAAGTGACCACAGTCGACTAGTGGACAGTACAACTGTTTTGTAGGTGATAACATAAAATATTATTGAGATTTCATGTTTTCCTTTTCTGATTCCTGCTCAATTCATAGTATTTCCGAATATCCGTGAAGATAAGGAAACTGACATTTTAACAGCAAAAACAAAAACTTTTTAAAAAGAAAATATACTGAATGTTATCTGCGTAAAAAGTTTAGAAAAACAGAGCTATATGTTAAGCTCAAAGATGATGTTTTGCCATAAAATTGATATTAGGAGAGGCACTTTGTCAGTGCATCAAGCTATTTTGTCTTGCATGCATCAATGAGCGGGCTGTAAAATGGTTATTCTGGAACAAGAGAATGTGTTGCACGTATTATAATGGGATGTGCATGTATCGATTTGTGCTTAAGGGGTTATTATTTTTTTCCCATTCCTCTTAATAAAAAAAAAAAACAATCTGCCAGATCTGAGGTTTTCATAAACATCACCGGCTGAGGGGTGACCAATTTCCATTAAAAGCAACTGGATCATGTTTTGGATATTTGATGTTGGAGTAAGCGTGAGAAAAAATATAATGATATGTTGGAAAACATATTCTTAGAAGCCTGATACATTACCCACTATATCCTTTTGTTGAATTTCATATTGGGAATATATATATATATATTAAAAAAAAAATCAGGAAATGGGATTATTCTAATGAAGCTCTTCATCAATTTAGTGATACACAATCATAAACTAAAGTACCCAAGAATCCTACAATAACCTTTTTGAATGAACTCAAAAATATTCTGGAATGGGTGGGTGAAAACCTTTATATGTGCTCAATGATAAGGAATACAAATTCCCTACAATGTCAATCCAATTTCACCTATCTTCCACCATCTCGCAAAGATCCATAAATCATTAGTGGGAAGTGTTATTATATGTTTTTTTCAATCTTCACAATAGTAATATCATTAATTATAACATTTTAGACTAAGCGTAATGGATAGCAGTCGACTTCTCTTTCTTTCAAATTGTATATTTTTCTGATATTGCGTACCAGTTCCATTCAAAAATTAAATATGCTGTAATGCTCCCTCCCAATGTTGTAGAAGAATACAGCTCTATTCAAATGAATATGACAAAATGTTCTGTAGAGCCAGGAAGCAACTTTACAAGATATAGAATATAGACAATACAGTAGTTGTCAACGTTTAGCTGAGCAAAGGAACTTCTATTGAAATAAGGATACCATTTGTGTTGGAGAAAAAGTTGGCTAATCTAAACTGTTGTTGCATTGTTATGTCATCATTACAGCATGGGAGGGCAACTATGGTATTTCATAGACCCCCATTGACATGAATAAGATGTTTGGTAGCCAGAATATAGAAACAGGCTGTAGCAATTTCCCTCACAATTATGAGCAAAGCTACAACTGTTCATAAGCAAATATAGTCAGGCTAAGCTTTACTTGATTGCCAAAATATGTGCATGTATCCTTTACCTAATCTTCTTGGGATTCCTTGGGTGGAAATATCAATTCAATGTAGTTTTATTCTGCCTCATATTTCCAATTCCACTCAGCTTTCAAAAAGACACCAAACTTGAGAGATATTTTTATTATACATTAAAGGCAAAAACTATTTTTTTTCAGTTGTAAATGTGAAGTAACTGTTATCTTTTTAAACGGATTTTGTCTGCATAACAATTTTGTAATGTGTCATTTCCCTTTTTTTTGTATTTAAATGACCTACAAAATATGGCAGTTAATTCTGTTCCTTGTATTGGAAAGTTACTTTCTTCAAAAAGGCAACTTCCTGTTTATCTGTGTTAAATGTGAAAGTAAGAACATACTGTATGGAAATAAAATCAAGAGTGAAAGTTATAGATACAGCGTTGTAGGTAGTACAATAAACTTTGTGGAGTTCTGTAATTTGCTTATTGTTTTGAGTTTGTTTCTTATGTAGCCCTTTTTCTGAACCCTCCCAAAGGAACTACTGGTCACCATGGGCGTCCGCAGGAGGGGGTAAGGGGGGGCGCTTGCCCCCCCCTGGATCCAGGGCCGCCAACGGCGGGGGACAGAGGGCACTGGCGTGATAGGATTTAGCGCGCTCACAATGTGCAAGGAAGCGCACGCGTCTCTGCAAAAAAAAACCTCCCTTGTCTCCTGATTGGCTGGCGCGTGTTGGCACGCTGCCAGGATTTTTTTTTTTGGCCCTCGCAAGCTCTATCTGAGCTTGCATAGCGAGACCCGCCCTTTCCTGCATGGAGCAAGTCAGGTGAGTACTGCTCCATGCCACTCTCGCTTCCCCCTTGTCCTCCTGCTCTGATTCCCCCCCCCCCTGCTCCGATCCCCTCCGTTCCAAAATCTTCCCCCTGCTCTGGTCCCCCCCGTTCCGATTCCCCCCCTGCTCCGGTCCCCCCTTCCCATTCCGATTCCCCCCCTGCTCAGGTCCCCCCACAGTTCCGATTCCCCACCTGCTCCGGTCCCCCCCCCCCGTTCTGATTCCCCCCCTGCTCTGCCCCCCCCCCAAGTTCCGTTTCCCCCCCCCCCTGCTCCGATTCCCCCTTGTTGCGAGTGTCTGAGTTTGTGTCTGAGTGTGTGTGTCTGAGTGTGTGTGTGTGTGTGTGTGTGAGTGTGTCTGAGTGTGTGTCTGAGTGTGTGTGTCTGAGTGAGTGTGTGTATGTGTGTGTGTGTGAGAGTGTGTGTGAGTGTGTGTGAGTGTGTGTGAGTGTGTGTGAGTGTGTGTGAGTGTGTGTGTGAGTGTGTGTGTGTGAGATCAGGGGGGGAGGGAATGAATGTGAGGAGGGCGGATTCAGGGAGTGGGTTTGAGTCAGAGGGGGATAATTGATGGAGGGGGGAGAGTGAGGAGACACGGGGTGTAATAGAGGAAGTGAGGAAGAGAGGGGTGAGGGGAGAGAGTGAAAGAAGAAGAGAGGGGGTAAGAAAGAGATGGGGCTACATCTTGGGACTATCTGCATTAGAGTGGCACCAGTGTGTGTGTGTGTGTGTGTGTGTGTGTGTGTGTGTGTGTGTGTGTGTGTGTGTGTGTGTGTGTGTGTGTGTGTGTGTGTGTGTGTGTGTGTGTGTGTGTGTGTGTGTGTGTCTGAGAGTGTGTGTGTCTGAGAGTGAGAGAGAGTGTCTGAGAGTGAAAGAGAGAGTCTTAGAGTGAGAGAGGGATTCTGAAGGGGAGGGAGTCTGAGGGGGAGAGAGTCTGAGGGGGAGAGAGTCTGAGGGGGGGAGAGTCTGAGGGGGAGAGAGTCTGAAGGAGAGAGAGGCTGAGAGAGGCTGAGGGGGAGAGAGTGTCTGAGGGGGGGGAAGTCTGAGAGAGTCTGAGAGGGAGAGTCTGAGAGGGAGAGTCTGAGAGAGTCTGAGAGGGAGAGTCTGAGAGAGTCTGAGAGGGAGAGTCTGAGAGGGAGAGTCTGAGAGGGAGAGTCTGAGAGGGAGAGTCTGAGAGGGAGAGTCTGAGAGGGAGTGTCTGAGAGGGAGAGTCTGATAGGGAGAGTCTGAGGGGGAGAGAGTGTCTGAGGGGCGGGGGAGTCTGAGAGAGTCTGAGAGGGAGAGTCTGAGAGAGTCTGAGAGGGAGAGTCTGAGAGAGTCTGAGAGGGAGAGTCTGAGAGAGTCTGAGAGGGAGAGTCTGAGAGGGAGTCTGAAAGGGAGGGTGTGTGTGTTTGTGTCTGTCTGTCTGTGAATGAATACAGACACCAACCCACAGTCAGTCAGTCACCTACCCAAGTGTCAGTCAGTCACCCAAGTGTCAGTCACACATGAGTCAGTCAGTCACCCACCCAAGTGTCAGTCACCCACCCGTCACCCACCCGTCACCCACACACCCCCCACACCCACACTCTCTCTCTGTCTAGTTAAAATTATGCCCCCCCCTGAAAACATTTCTGCGGACGCCCATGCTGGTCACTGTACAACACCTGCGGCTCCAGGAGATCTGAGCCTCCGCTAGCTGGGAGCCTGGGGTAACACTCATACACTTACTTAGCGCAGAGCCTCCACTTACCCAGGATCCCCGTGATGTGAGATTCCCCTGGGCAAGAAACATACAACACCATATGATTGTAACTGGTTTTACTAATAATAATGCACGGTAGCAATAACACAACATGTACACTTATACTCTAACGTATAACCTTAACGTGTAACCTTGGTGGCTCGGCCAGTCTCACCAGGAGCAACGTCTCCGTCCCCTCACCGCGTGCCCCACACACCGTGTCCATATATATTAAAGTGATGGTATAGGCTCAGTTCTTTAACCACTCGCTCAGTGTTCCAAAACAGTTTAGCCTAAGGCGGGACCAGCGCCTGTTGACCGGTGTTGGTGCTTTCCGGTCACGGCGGTGACCGGTACCTCTTCGCAAAGGGTCAGATGAATCACGGTCTGCCTCTTGGTCTTAATGTCCAGCCGTCTGGTGCCAGACGACTCGCCAGCAACCTGCTCCGCACGCTTGTCTCTTTGTCCCTAGCTGTCTACACAGTAAGGGTGATGCTCGCTACTACTATAGGCCATCCCTGCAGCACAGCAACCTTTGGTGTCTTCAGGGAACACTCCTAGGGGCCTACGGGGTAGCCTGTCCTATGCAGGTGGGTCACTGACCCCCTGCACCCACACTACCTCTCCCTTCACCACCCGGGTCCCCTCTGACTAACCTCTCCCTAACCTCTGCAGCAAACGCACTGCATTCACACTGAACCTGCAGCAACCCACTGCACTCACACGGAACCTGCAGCACCCACTGCACTCATTCGGTACCTGCAGCAACCCACTGCAGCCAACCTGGTACCAGCAGCTACACTGCACTGCAAACACACACTGTGCCTACTTGTCAGCGCTCACAGCACTACCAGGCATGACACTGACAAGACTGCACACTCACACCTAAGCGCAGGGTCCCTAACCTAGGGGCCGTCCCACTACCCTGGTGGGGATTGGGGCCTGCCTGGGATCTGGGGAACTACCTTACCTGGTGTAGGAGCCACTTGCTCCCTACACCCTTCCTTCCTCTTCCTGCTTCCAGCTCCAACTGCCAAACGTGGTCCCCGCAACATTCTTGCCTTCATCCACAGGAGAAGCTGCAAAACCCTATTTGCTGGCTGGCTGCACGTGATGTGGGTGAAAGGGCAATCCCCAGAGGCTGCTGGGAATTGTAGTCCACTCAGGACCTTTTTAGCATTGGGATCGCGTGCGCTACCCTTACTGCGCCTGCGCGACCAATGCGCACGCTCGTGCAACCTGTCATGGCGGCGCCCGCTAGCCGGGTGCGCCGCAGAGGCTCCGGGGACTCGGAGCGCTCCCTCCTCCGGCCCCCACCCTCGCGCCGTGCCGGCGGGTCCGTCGCTGGCTCCGGCGGCACCTGCGATCGCTCGGCACGCTACAGAGGGGGTCTTTGGTGCTGAAATAAGACCGGGGCTACACTTATTTACAACATAAAATAAATTGGAGACAAATGTACATATCGAGATCAGGGTACTAGAGGCGTTAAGAAAAATAAAATATTGCTAGGAGTCACAAATAGCACTTTCAGGAAATTGTGACAGCATATAGAGATTTATTTCAAGGACCAGTATTGAAATACTACGTGTCAAGTCATGTCTGCAAAAGATCCATGAGGCAATTTTCTAAATCCATCAATTGTGTCCTTCTAGGTGGAAGATGACATGCATATAACTGGCTAATTTGGGCCAGATGATAAGATCTCATAAGATTTAAGAGAGATAAGCCTGTCTTTGTACCTTTTATTATTCCAAATAACATGATAAATCATCCTTTGAATGTCATCACTTTCCCTTCTATCTATGGCTATTGTTAACATTTGGTAAATATAGAATTCTGGGAAGAATATTAATTTTCACACAAAACTCTGCTGGTCCATGATTTATCTGAAATGGCTTTCTAAATACAATAACATCAATGCACCTTCTGGTGTTAGCTAGTGCTTGATCGTGATCCAGAACCCTCATAAGACATCTGCACTTAGATATTGTTTCTGTTTTTTTCGTTGATTTTCTCCCATGCTATCCCTGGATTGTGAAGAAAATGTAAGCCTTTTGGGACCGGTGAAGACAGTCCCTACCAAAGGGTTTTTGTTGCTAAACACTGTACTTTTTGCACCAATTTATATATATATATATATATATATATATATATATATATATATATATATATATATATATATATATATATATATATATATATATATATATATATATATATATATATATATATATTGGCAAAGTCACAATTTGTGTTCACTGTATATATTATATTTAATACTCACCTTGATCACTTAATTTTATTATTGATCATATTCTGCCCAATTAATCGCGGTTTTGTCTATCTCATTATTGGTTTTCTGATGATTGTGGACTGCACTCACAGGGTTAAAAATCATGGAAACTTTGTATTTATTCTCAAAGAGACTCTTAAGAAATATAATTTGTGATGTGTTCCCACTGAGGTGGCAATAGATATAGATATTAATAGCATCATTGACCTAGAATTTGCAAAATTAGAAACACTTCTCACAAAAGACACTAAGAAGTGGTAGGATCTGACTTTTTTTGAGAAAAACAAAAGTTGTGATAGGATTTCTAGGGGCTTTAGAATTCTAAAAAATCCATTGTGAGGATGAAAAGTTTATAAATAATTGGAACAAAAATTAGACAAATGTTCACAAGAACTAATAGATCTCATTATACAGAAACAAAAAGTACATCTAAAAAATTTAGATGAAGAGATTAATATCATTAAAGATAAACTAATCCCACTAGAGAACATGGTGGAATTTTAAGAAAATAATAAACATCTACAGAAAAAATTAGATACTTTAGAAAAAGATCTTCATTTCATTAAAGTGAGAATTCAGGAGAGATGAGGAGGATTACCAGAAAGGAGAACAATGAAGCTGGAACCAAGCTGGGAATAAAAAGAAAATTCAAAATCAAAATAGAGTAGTATATAAGACTAATGACAACTACCATTAAACACCAAATCACACTCATCCCCAAATAGAAAAAAAGACCAAGAAATTAAGAAAGATGGAGAAGTGAGACATCACCAACACATAATGACACACATAGATCTGAGGCTTTTTTTTAGGGGTGGATGGGCCTTCCACTCTGTGGAAAATTGGGAACTGTTATCACCCACTAATGGAGATGGAATCACGAGCACCATCAAAAAGAGGAAGAACATCAGGGAAAGAGAGGCAGAAGAAAGAGAACGATGGTCAAGAGGTCCACCAAGTAACAGATAATATATTCAACCTCAGTTCAATACCATTGACAGAATCCCCAAATAATGTAATTGCTAAGGGATTATCTTTTGCACTTCTGAGGGAACCAAGTAACGTCATCCTCTTCATAGATGCAAATACATTTTTAGAGGAAACTCACTATCAATAGATTTTTTCTAGGCAAACATTTTGAACTGAGAGTGGATACTGTTGTTCCCACAATCTCCAAAGTTCATCAAGACAGACATTATATTCCTTCAGATCTGAAACCAAGATCAAACTTCTACCTCCACCAGGCAAAGGGGAACTTACTAGAAGTTGTTCATCAGATGGTTACACAAGATTTCGAAGAATTTGCACACAATAACACTAAACATAAATAAAATGTAACAAGAGAAGAGAAATATGCCTTAAAAGAACTAATGGACAATGAAACATTGTCATTAAACAAGCTGACAAGAGAAGGAGAGTTGTAGTGATGGCTCGAGGAAAATATAATGAAGAGGCCTACCGTTAACTACAGTAGGAGATGTAGAAACATAATAAACTAAATAAAAATCCTACGAAGGAATTTACGGCAGAATTAAAAGATCTTTTAGACAAAGGTAGAGACTTAGGAATTTTGGAGGATCATGAATACGATTTTCTGTTAAGGGATAAACAAAAACTTCCCATATTTTATTTTCTTCTTAAAATTCACAAGGGCATAGTCAATCCCCCAGGCAGATCCATTGTCTCTGGGATTGACTCGCTCACTGCTAATTTGTCACAATACAGTGCATTGATGTTTTTCTTCAAAAATATGTCGTTGCACAAACGTCCTATTTGAGGGATACGACCGAAATGTTGAATATTTTTCAGCAGACAACATGGGAGGAGAATTACATTATGGTAACCTGTGACATTACATCACTTTATACATCATTTCAGCACGACCAAGGCTGTGCAGCAGTAAGATATATATTACGAAAGGATAATGATCCAGTAGAGCTGCAGGCAGATTTTATCATTAACAGTATTCGATTTATCTTAAATCATAATTTCTTTTGGTTCAGAGGTAATTATTTCCTTCAGAAATGCGGAATGGCAATGGGGACCAAGTTTGCACTGAGCTATGCTAATCTCTTTATGGCAGTATGAGAGGACCACAACATCTGGCCAGGAGATGTGCTCGTTGCGAACTTGGTCCTCTGGCGTCGATATATAGACGACATGTTTATTATATGGAAGGGAGGAGAGAAAGATCTGGAAAGGGTTTTTCAAAACATAAACACCAATACTTCCAATCTAAAATGTACTTCTCAACAAAGTAGGAAAGAAATATAAGTTTTGGACCTAGTGATTTATGTGGAAGATAACCTAATAAAAAATAACACTTTCTTCAAAGCGGTGGGTTCAAATAATTACATACTTAGGTCAAGATGCCACCTTCCAAGGTGGATGGACAAGGTCCCATTAAGTGAGTTTCAAAGAATAAAAAGAAACTGTTCTGATAGAGATCAATTCCTGGTACAGTCTAACATAATCCTGAATAGATCTATACATAAAGAATATAAGAAAGATACCATCACAGATGATCTAAATAAGCCAGACCAACTGGAGAGAAATAACTTATTAAAACCCCGAGACAGGAAGAAAAGAGAAACAGGAAAATTTGATTTTGCCTTTTTGACAGGCTACAATAGAGAGACTATGAAAATAAAGAGTATCAACAGACATTGTGATATTCTAAAAAGCGACCCTATTTTGGGAGCAAATATGCCAGATAAACCTATTGTTAGCTTTAAAAAAGCAAGTAATCTTAAAGATAAATTAGCACCAAGTGCATTAAGGCCTAAAAAAACAATAAAAACTGGATGGTTGGCACAAAGTAAAGGCTTCTTTGCTTGTACAATGTGTAGAGCATCCACATTTAGTGCTTCTGACAAATATAACAAGTGACATCTACTCTGTGAACACACTGATTACATATGGGCAGATCATGTAATTTATTTGTGAGAATGCCAGTTTAATTTGCAATACGTGGGCAAGACCACAAGACCGGTGAAGACCCGCATTATAGAACATCTAAGCAATATTAAAAGACAAATAATTACACAGCGTGGTGAATAATTTTTTGATGCATCACCGAGGTGATTCCAAGGGACTAAAGTTTATGGCAATCTACCATGTCTTACAACATTGGAGGGGAGGAGATAGAGGTATTGAGATTAGCAGAAGGGAGACATTCTGGATCCATAAATAAAAAACTTTCACCCCTAAGGGTCTGAATTTGGGAATAGAAATTGGCCCTATCTTGGTTTAATCTTTTGTTAATTAGTTCCTAGTTGGAGTTCTGTTCATATACTCCTTTGGGAGCTACAAATAGACTAGTAGCTATTCTTCTTATTGGAGGTAAGTATATAAATATCAATGCAATTAAGCATTAGCCGATTTATGTAACATTAATCGTCTCTCAATACACTATAACGATTCATAATGCATCATATTTATTCTGATTTGCAGGAACAGCTTTTGATCTACTGTGTATATAGTATTCATGAGTCTCTCTTCCTGTCTCCCTGACATCATTTATGGGGATTTATTCTGTATTTATGTGTACTTACTGGATAATATGGATTTTTTTTGTGAGATGTAAGCATATTACAACTGAGAGTTACATTTTGTTCATTACTCAATTGATAAGGTTACCATATAAAAATGAATATTCACATTCAAACATATTATATATTATATATAATATTTTCCTTGATTTTTTTATATTTATGCCAATTATTCAAAACTGCCAATAGAATTAAAAAAAAATCCCCCTCCACTCACACTGTGAGAATGTCAGTAAGTTGTACAGTGATATATATTATTATACAAATCTTAGATACTGTGTATTGTTCTTAGGTACTGTGGATTGTTCATGGTAAATAGGAAATAATGAATACTCACCGGAAGCAAGATTAAAAGTCTGCAATTGGAGCAGCATAATAATTGAAAACAATATATTACCCCTTTGTCCCAATTAAATAAGCCCCCATAGTGTACCCATCAGATGCTGAATATACAGTAGGTGTCATATTCAGATGTTGTAGTCTCTGTAATGCCTGCCATTTCTCTATGAATACTCTTAGTCGAATAACCAGATGCGCAGAACAGATTATTGTTATTAATTAGAATGTTGTTTTATAATTGCTAATACTATATAACATATAATATAAGTCATATGAGGGGGGAAGTACAGTCCTGATGAAACCAAGGGATTGGCAAAACGCATAGAGTGGAAGTTCCAGATCCTCAGAGCACTCACAGAAACGTTGCCAAGCCTAGAACCGAGACCGGAAGTGACACAGCATCTACCGGAAGTATCGTTGCGGAGCCCAAGGGAGACGCCGGCAAGGAGGCAATAAGCTGGGGAGGGTTCCCCAGACCACCGGCGTCACGGAGGAGATGAGGTAAATCCACGGTGTTGGATTTATTGTGATATGTTTTTAATTATCGTGCACATTGTAAATACGATTCTTAACCTTTTTTACTATAAAAACCTTGATTTACAGATGTGTGCTACGGGTTGCATCTTTCTCTTGTTTTGAGGTACATTTCTTGTAAATCACCTACACAATCAAAATTTTGCCACAGTTTTGGAGATACGCTTATATTTCTACTACACTGTGAGTAGACACTTCACACGAGCCAAGACTCATGATCCAGAACCCTCATAAAACATCTGCCCTTAGATATTATTTCTGTTTTTTTCATTGATTCTCTCCCATGCTCCACCTGGATTATGAAGAAAACTGTCATTCAACACAATGAGTGTTGCTGAATATTCCATCTGTGCTATACATTGCCTTTGCAACGGAGGCTATTTAAACTCATTATTTTCATCAGCCAATCTACCCCTGAGGAAATTACGCACCTGACAAAATGCATTGGGAAGTTTTTCTGATGTGTTGGCGTCACCATTGAGAGATGGAGTAAGTAGGAGGAGGACTTGCATTGCAACCTACCAGCTGTCTGTATGGCAGCTGTATGAGGATACAACCTGCTCAGTGCCGATACAGGGAATCCCGTGGACTTCAACTACGACCCTATACCATCAGAGATTGTACCATTCTGAGGAATTCTCCAACAGAACTTGATGACATACCCCTCGTTTACTGATACCACACTCCAAATTTGTGATGTCACCTCTACAGAGATACAGCTCTGAAATGCAAGATTTTTTTGTCCTCTTTTAAGTGCAGGTCCTAGAGACTGTCTCTTGTTATCCTTATAAAAATTTGTGTCACAGAATTACGCTATGGAGATTGCGCTTCTTTTATATATCCATACAGGTGCGCCGCTGTAACGTATGTGCTTGCCACAAACTGGTACCAGACCGCGGGGCTGAGATGGGGATGTATAAGCACCGACCTTAGGCCACGGAGTCAGGTCTGGAGTGAGGATTCCATGGCCAGACATAGCCAGGTCAGGATAGGAGAAAGCAGGGTTAACGTTATCCAGGCAGGGGTCAAGGCAGGCAGCACAGGAGCGGTGGTCAAAGAAACAAGCCGAGGTCATCAACAGGAAATCTTGGGTGAAGGTACTCCAGCCTAGGAGGCTAGAACCTTGAGAGAAGTCACTGCAGCCGAGAAGCTTCAGCGAAGATGCTGCAGCGCGTCAGGAAAAGGCCAGGAGTCACAGGAACCAGAAGCTTCAGAACAGGGACTTCCGAACTGGAGCAAACTCCACTTGGAGGAAGCAGGAACCAAAGGTGCAGACACGCCACAGGAAACACTGGGGAAACCAGCGTAGCCGGTTCCGCGCAGCGAAGGCGAAGTCTGTCAGGAACAAGGAAGCAGCGCCGAGGCTACTCTGCAAGAAGCTCTTGGTCAGCAGGGGACTAGGAGCAGGATACAAGGCACCAGGAGGCCTAGCAGGCCAAACAGAGAGTCTGTGACAAGCACAGTTACTTGCAACATGGATTGCAAAGTCTATGTCCAGCAACTTCCTGAGGGCGGGGCAGTAACTAAATAGCACAGGAGGCCAATCAGGCCAGAACTGCACAGGAGGCAGCAAGAGGCAGATGATTGCAGAAGCAGGGAATAGTTTGTCTTGCCTTAAACTTGCCTTGGAAAATCTGGGGCTATCACCAACAAGATCCAGGTACATGCTGGGTACATGCTGCAACATTTCAGTGACATTTCTGCAGAGACTAATGGCACATCGGATTAACACAGCTGGGGTCCTTGGCAGTCCCATTCAGTTTGAATGGAACTGCCAGGGACACCCACTGTTAATCCGATGGGCCAATAGTCTGTCTGCAGAAATGTCATTGAAATGTTGCAGCATGTACCCAGCATGTACCCAGCATGTACCCAGCATGTACCTGGGTCTTGTTGGTGATTGCCCCAGGTTTGTTTTACAATACTCGTCGGCACTACAGTACAGTTACAATGTTTTTATTTCAGAGTAGCTCAGATAGTAAAAAAGTATAATAATCCCGTCATCATTGCAGTTACAATGTATTTATTTAAAAGTAGTAAAGTATACTGTAATAATAATACTAATAAAAAAATTATACACAGGGTTAATACCCCAGACCTACGGGAGTCCTCGGTGGGCCCGATGGGTGTCCGTAGGCACCACAGTAGCCCAGCA